>NC_052152.1:131675216-131975216 GCF_902713615.1 Scyliorhinus canicula | reverse complement strand
CACACCCCGACTCCCCCCCATGTCACACCCCGACTCCCCCCCATGTCACACCCCGACTCCCCCCCATGTCACACCCCGACTCCCCCCATGTCACACCCCGACTCCCCCCCATGTCACACCCCGACTCCCCCCCATGTCACACCCCGACTCCCCCCCATGTCACACCCCGACTCCCCCCCATGTCACATCCCGACTCCCCCCCATGTCACATCCCGACTCCCCCCCATGTCACACCCCGACTCCCCCCCATGTCACATCCCGACTCCCCAAGTCACACCCTGACTCCCCCCCACATTTCACATTGAATATGGGATATATTTATTTTAAATGTGCCGACAAGTACCTTTCTGTCTCCACAGTGTGATCAAGGATCAACGGTATCTTTCGGTGTCGACAAATACTTTCAGGGACAATTTATTTTGAAAATGACCGTGTGGAATTGGCATCCTTTCTAAATTAGAAACAGCTGATGGAATATATTAGCTTTTATTCAGTGCAATGTGAATGCAGGTGAATTCTATATCAGCACTCCATGTACACTCATCTGTTTCCCACCCAGCTGCTTTCTATCTTACCGTGTGGAAATCCACTGCCCCTCCAGCCTGGGTGGAAAGACAATTGTAATCCTGGATGCATCCTGTAGGTGTCGCAGTTGGTGCAGGCACGGAGGTTCCCAGTGTAGCTTCGCTGCCTCAGCACTCAGCAGCCCTAGGATCAAAGAGAAGAAACCTTCTGAGAGCAATACTCAGGCACCAGCTTGAAAATAAAATGTCAGCCATGGCCCACTGGGTATAGCTATCCTGTCTCGGAATCCCACCTCAGAGACTTGAGTACATAATCTGAGTCTGCAAAGGGATATAGCTAGGGTAAGCAAGTGGACTAAAATTCAGCAGATGGGGAATACCGTGGGAAAATGTGAGGTTATCCATTTTAGCAGGAAGAGTACAAAAGCAGAACATGATTTAATTGGAGCGAGATTGCAGAATGCTGCAGTACAGAGTTGGAGGTGCCAGTGTTGGACTGGGGTGAGCACAGTAAGAAGCCTTACAACACCAGGTTAAAGTCCAACAGGTTTGTTTCAAACACTAGCTTTCGGAGCACTGCTCCTTCCTCAGGTGAATGAAGGAGCAGTGCTCCGAAAGCTAGTGTTTGAAACAAACCTGTTGGACTTTAACCTGGTGTTGTTAGACTTCTCACTGCAATACAGAGGGGTCTTAGTGTCCCTGTAAATGAATCACCAAAATTTAGGTGGAGCAAGTAATTAGGAAGACAACTGGAATGTTGTCCATTATTGCAAAAAAATGGAATATAAAAGCAGCGAAGTCTTGCTACAGCTGAACAAGATATTGGTGAGACTGCACCTGGAGAACTGAGTACAGTTTTGGTCTCCTTATTTAAGGAAGGATATATTTGAACTGGAAGCCATTCGGAGGAGCTTCACTGGGCTGGTTCTTGGGATGAATGAGTTGTCTATGAGGAAAGGTTGAGCAGGTTGGGCCTAAATGGGTTTGAGTTTAGAAGAATGAGATGTGATCTGACTGAAATGTATAATATTCTGAGGAGACTTTAACAGAGTGGATACTGAGGGGATGCTTCCTCTCGGGGGGAAACTAGGGAGCACAGTTTAAAAATAAGGCATCTCCCATTTAGAGGGAGAGGAGGAAGAATTTCTTCTCTCAGAAGGTTGTTAGTGGAATTTTCTTCCCCAGAGAGCAGTGGAGGTCATCATTGAATATATTCAATGTTGAGACAGACAGATTTCAAGGGAATCAATGATTACAAGGGATAGACAGGAAAGTGGAGTTAAGGCCACAATCAAAGCGACCATATCTTATTAAATGGCTTGAACATAGAACATTACAGCGCAGTACAGGCCCTTCCGCCGTCGATGTTGCGCCGACCTGTGAAACCACTCGAAAGCCCATCTAAACTATTCCCTTATCGTCCATATGTCTATCTAATGACCATTTAAATGCCCTTAGTGTTGGTGAGTCTGTTGCAGGCAGGGCATTCCATGCCCTTAATACTCTCTGAGTAAAGAAACTACCTCTGACATCTGTCCTATATCTATCTCCCCTCAATGTAAAGCTATGTCCCCTCGTGCTAGACATCACCATCCGAGGAAAAAGGCTCTCACTGTCCACCCTATCTAGTCCTCCGATTATCTTGTATGCCTCAATTAAGTCACCTCTTAACCTTCTTCTCTCTAACGAAAACAGCCTCAAGTCCCTCAGCCTTCCCTCATAAGATCTTCCCTCCATACCAGGCAACACCCTGGTAAATCTCCTCTGCATCTTTTCCAATGCTTCCACATCCTTCCTATAATGCGGCGACCAGAACTGCACGCAATACTCCAAATGCGGCCGCACCAGAGTTTTGTACAGCTGCAACATGACCTCATGGCTCCGAAACTCAATCCCTCTACCAATAAAAGCTAACACACCGTACGCCTTCTTAACAACCCTCTCAACCTGGGTGGCAACTTTCAGGGATCTATGTACATGGACACCGAGATCTCTCTGTTCATCCACACTACCAAGAATCTTCCCATTAGACCAGTATTCCTGTTATTCCTTCCAAAATGAATCACCTCACACTTTTCTGCATTAAACTCCATTTGCCACCTTTCAGCCCAGCGCTGCAGCTTATCTATGTCCCTCTGTAACTTGTAACATCCTTCCGCACTGTCCACAACTCCACCGACTTTAGTGTCATCTGCAAATTTACTCACCCATGCGTCCACGCCCTCCTCCAGGTCATTTATAAAAATGACAAACAGCAGTGGCCCCAAAACAGATCCTTGTGGTACACCACTAGTAACTGGACTCCAGTCTGAACATTTCCCATCAACCACCACCCTTTGTCTTCTTCCAGCTAGCCAATTTCTGATCCAAACTGCTAAATCACCCTGAATCCCATGCCTCCGTATTTTCTGCAATAGCCCACCGTGGCGAACCTTTTCAAACGCTTTACTGAAATCCATATACACCACATCAACTGCTTTACCCTCATCCACCTGTTTGGTCACCTTCTCAAAGAACTCAATAAGGTTTGTGAGGCACGACCTACCCTTCACAAAACCATTTGACTATCCCTAATCAAATTATTCCTTTCCAGATGATTATACATCATATCTCTTATAAACCTTTCCAAGACTTGAGGGGCCAAATGGTCTACTTCTGCTCTTATTTCCTTTGATAGTATGGTTCTCATTCAGGTACTATAGTGCAGGACCGAGCGGATGCTGCCCTGTCACATGATATGTTAAACAGAGACTTTGGGCGCAATTCTCCGGAAACATTTCCAAGTGTGATAGCAAGCGGGAATTGCCGCGCAGCAAAGCCGATAATGCAATTCAACGTTAATTGGCCCACTTAACGAGGCCTCACAAGCTCCTCGGCGCAAATTAAGGCTCGCCAGCTTATTAGCCAGCACTGCGCTCACCCACCCTCCGCTAACAAGCTCGAGCGGCACATGCTTAACCAACCCCAGCCAGCTCACAACAACAGCTCCCAGGAGACCAGCAGAGATGCTGACCTGGGAAGGCTGCTAGATGCTGTAGAGGCCAGGAGCAATGTCCTGTTCCCCCAAGGGTCCCAGAGAGTCAGCCACAAGGCAGCCAGTGCTGCCTGGGATGAGTTGCCGCCAGTTGTGAGCTCGGGGAGTGTGACCAAGTGGACTGGCCTTCCGTGCCGATAAAAGGTCAACGTCCGACACGAGTGAGTAGACACCAACGCCCTCCTCCCCCCATGGGACCTCCAGCCCTTGCTTCACACCCCCCTTCCCACCACTGTGAACCACACATGTGGCTAACAATGCCCTCTTTGTGTCTCCTCAGGAAAAGCTCTCCCATAACCGTTGGGAGAGGGCCCAGACTGGCGGAGTGGTGCCATACATAAGAACCCTCACCTCCTTCGAGGAGCAGGCCTTGGAGGTGACCGGCATGGCCGAGGGCAGGGTGGTCACCCACGCAGAGGCTGGCGGACGCCGTAGAGGTGAGGAACCACCGGGCTCCAGCCGGGGGAGCCTGTCAAACGTGAGTTGTTATTGCCTTACTGATTACCCATCCCTCCCACTAACCACATGCCCATTCTCCCGCAGGCCCTCCAGCCAACGGCGCCGGCCCATCCTGGGCAGCCCCTTTCCTGACTCCGAGGACAGCACCTCGGAGGGGAGCTCCGAGGATGCAACTGTAGTAGTGGTACAGTGGTCATCCCCACCCTCCACCAGCGCAGATACACACACCTCGGTGGGAAATGTTAGTGGTCAGGCTTCTGGGGCACAGTCTAGTGAACACCACACAGTTACATCAGGTGGTGTCATGTACATCAGGTGGAAGCAGGAACCCCCCCAGGCAAGACAGCAGTCGGAGGGCTGCTGGATCCTAGGACCCAGCTTGGTCCCCGCCTGATGCTGAGCCCGTGGTACAGAGGTACCCGGAGCTGATGGAGATGATAGGGAGCAACCTGGACATTCAGAGGGAGGTGTCAGCATCACTCCAGCTAATCCATAGCCACTTGGATGAGTCCCAGAGGCTACGGGTGCAGGAGATGGCGCTGGTAATGAGTGGCACCAAGGCGGACACTGCAGTGGTGGAAAACGGCATGATGTCGGCACCATGATTGAAGGTGTCCAAGGCGTCGAGCAGTCGTTGATGGCCATGGTTGAGGGTCTCGGCAGAATGTCCGACTCGCTGGACGATGTAACCCAGTGCCGGGCTGACCTTGATGAGGTTCTGCGGGACATGTACCGCTCTCAGATGGGAATGGCCGAGGTGCTGCAGAGGATGTCCCAGTCACTGAGGAGCATCGCCGAGGGCGTCGACATGATGGCGCAGACATCGGGGAGCCACCAGGGCTGGCAGAGCCAGACGATGCAGGGGCAGGTGGAGCTCGAACCAGCCGCCCCTCTATCCCAAGGTGAACCCCAGGGCCCTATGGGCACAGATTGGGATGGGGCCTGGGTACCAATCCGGACCCGTCCTATGAAGTGTTGATGGTGGCCTCCAGCTCCCCCCGAGTTCCACCCCTCTGCTGAGGCCACATCTCACAGTCAGCACCGAAACAGGCCAGCACGGCTGTACACGTACCCCTGCCAAGTACGCCGGGACCTTCCTGCCCCTAGAGGATGCCTGCCAGGGGCATCGGAAGCCACAGAAGGGGGTAAGCAGCTGGCTGCATCAACTCAGATGTCCATCCTGGGGAGACACCTAGACGTAGCTATAAAGCTAGGAAGGCCAAGCACATCAAGTATCACTGAGGGCACTGGGGGAGGGGGCAAGGTTAGGTGAAGGATAAGGAGCGGGGGGAGGGATTGGGAAGCTTTGTGGGCGTGAGCGAGAGAGGGTGGGGATAGTGGAGCGGCACCATCAGAATAGTGAGGCAGTGGTGTACAGTTGTACAAGGAACATTAAAATACCTTCACCACAAGCAAAGTGACGCCTCTGGCTCTTTATTCCACGATGCAGGGCAGTCAAAGGTCCCATGTCCTCTCCCCGCAGACATAAGCTGCCCGCGACCCCCACCCGAGATGCCCTGCCCACATACACCCAGCCATGGACATGTGCTCGCTGCTGGGGCCCATCCCTTGGGTGATCGAAATTTTGCTGCTGTATCTGTAGTGTTGCCTCCCACAGTGTTCAAAGCACAGTGTCCATGCATCAAGGTGTGACTGGGATGCTAGGCAATGACTCCCACATACTACATGGCCCGCCCACCCACAGAGATTCACTTGGGTTGTGTGAAGTGCTTACTTTTTTTTTTTTTTTTTCGAGGATAATCACATCAACACTTTTATTGCAGCTGCATTTTGTCACAATAAAATTAAGGAAGTTAAAAAGTGTAAATCTTCAGACAGCAAAGAGTGTTGAGGCAGATTTCATGTCAAGTACAAAATGACTATAAAACTGATGACGACATGCCATCATATTTAGTTTTGATCAGAAAATAACATTCAGGTTTGTACTACTCGGCAGGTACAACATTGACATAATTGATATAGTTGCAATCATGCACAAATAAAAGAACCAGGACCAGTGGTACTTTCCTTGACTCACTTAATATAAAATTAAGAGGCTGTTTTAACATGATGAGAGACTGTAAAACGTCTTCAGCCATGTTTAAACAACAGTTCCCACCATAGGTAACTGTGCAATGCATTCCTTTTTTTTTTTATAAATGTTTTTATTCAGTTTTCATATTTTATATTGAACAAATTACAAATTGTTAGGAGAAAGAAAAAAGAAAAAAAAACAAACACCCAAAAATTAACATACATATTTACAGGTAAGCATCTTCGTAGTAGTAACTGCGCCCCCCCCCCCCCCCCCCCCTCAACATGTTTATTTAGTTTGGTTTTGGGCCTTAGCTAGCCATCGAACCCCCGTAACGAACCTGTAGCCCCCCCCCCCCTCCCGCTACCTTCCCCGACTATTCTTCCTCTTGTACATTGGCCACAAATAGGTCCCGGAACAGTTGCATGAATGGCTCCCACGTTCTGTGGAAGCCGTCGTCCGACCCTCGGATGGCAAATTTGATTTTCTCCATTTGGAGAGATTCCAAGAGGTCGGACAGCCAGTCCGCAGCTCTGGGCGGTGCTGCTGACCGCCAGCCAAACAGGATTCTACGGCGGGCGATCAGGGAGGCAAAGGCAAGGGCGTCCGCCCTCCTCCCCAGGAATAGATCTGGCTGTTCTGAAACCCCGAAGACCGCCACTATCGGGCATGGCTCCACCCTCACTCCCACCACTTTGGACATTACCTCGAAGAAGGCTGTCCAGTACTCCACGAGTCTGGGGCAAGACCAGAACATGTGGGCGTGGTTGGCCGGGCCTCTTTGGCACCGTTCACATCTGTCTTCCACCTCCGGGAAGAACCTACTCATACGGGTTCTTGTTAAGTGGGCTCTATGTACCACTTTTAGTTGCGTCAGGCTGAGCCTTGCGCACGTGGAGGTGGAGTTGACCCTATGCAGTGCTTCGCTCCAGAGTCCCCACCCGATCTCCATCCCCAGGTCGTCCTCCCATTTCCTCCTTGTTGCGTCCAGTACGGTGTCGTCCCTATCTACCAGTCGGTCATACATGTCACTACAGTTCCCTTTCTCTAGGATACTTGCGGTGAAGTGCTTACTTAACCACGATTACCGATTCCCTATTAGCAGTAGCCTCAGCCGCACGGTCAGTAGGAGTTATGGGTGGTCGATGGGCCAGAGAGGCAGGGACTGGGGTTGCCCCTGGTCCGGGAACATACAGTCCAGGGGTTGACATGGCAGATCCGCGCACGTCTGATCCCGTTTTTCAAAAGATGTACTATTCGGCGCCAGCGTGACCACTTGCTGGGGAGGCCGCTGAATCACGGGAGTCTGTTGGATATGGGGTGGCTCCCGTTAATTGTGTGGAAATAGGGCTTAAGTGGTGATAATTATTTTTTTGCCATGATATGGGGGAATCGTGATTTTGCCTACGGGAGCGAGCCGGTTGCATCGCAAATGGTTTGGCGCCTGGCATGATTTCCGTTTTCTGCCTCTCCCACTTTTCACCGGCATCATTTCGCTTGGGCGAGAGCGCAATGAGGCTGGAGAATTGCACCCTATATCTCTGATTTCTTGTGGTGTTAACACGACAATTGTACCACGTTTGAACAATGTTGTAGTTCAGTTCATGTTTGTTAAATATGAAAACTTCAATAAAATATTATTTAAAAAAAATATTATTATTTAAATTGACAAAGAGTAGGGTAGGTTTCCTCAGTTTTCTGGACAATACATGACTGTCAAACAAAGTAAAAATTGGATTAATAAAAGCAAAATATTGTGGATGCTGGAAATCTGAAATGAAAACAGAAAATGTTGGAAAATCTCAGCAGGTCTGACAGCGTCTGTGGAGAGAGAAACAGAGGGAACATTTCCGGTCCGTATGACACTTCTTTAGAGATCTTCAGTCAGATGTTGCCAAACCTGCTGCATTTTTCCAGCATTTTCAGTTTTTATATAAAAAAGCGGATGACTTGGTCATTATCGGAGTGGTGTTTGTCAGAACTTCCTGATTGCTAATTGGCTGCTGTGTTTCCTACACCGTGTCTACACTTCAAAAAGGTACTTTGTCGGCATGCAGCATATCGGGATACTGAGGCTGGATTGGATCTGGATTGGATTTTGTTTATTCTCACGTGTACTGAGGTACAATGAAAAGTATTTTCATGCGAGCAGCTCAGCGGATCATTAAGTGCATGAAAAGAAAAGGAAATAAAATAAAAATACATAATAGGGCAACACAAGGTACACAATGTAACAAATAATAATAATCCCTTGTCACAAGTAGACTTCAATGAAGTTACTGTGAAAAGCCCCTACATAAACACCGGCATCGGGTGAAGCATACAGGGGTGTAGTGTTAATAAGGTCAGTCCATAAGAGGGTCGTTTAGGAGCCTGGTAACAGTGGGGAAGAAGCTGCTTTTGAAATAGAAAAATAAATGAAAATCGCTTATTGTCACGAGTAGGCTTTAAATGAAGTTCCTGTGAAAAGCTCCTAGTCGCCACATTCCGGCGCCTGTTCGGGGAGGCTGGTACGGGAATCGAACCGTGCTGCTGGCCTGCTTGGTCTGCTTTTAAAGCCAGCAATTTAGCCCTGTGCTAAACAGCCCCATTAAGTCTGCTCGTGCGTGTTCTCAGACTTTTGCTGAGACTTCTCCTGCCTGATGGGAGAAGTCGGAAGAGTGAGTAAGCTGGGTGGGAGGGGTCTTTGATTATGCTGCCCGCTTTCCCCAGGCAGCGGGAGGTGTAGATGGAGTCAATCGATGGGAGGCAGGTTTGTGTGATGGACTGGGCTGTGTTCACGATTCTCTGAAGTTTCTTGCGGTCCTGGACCGAGCAGTTGCCATACCAGGCTATGATGCAGCCCGATAGGATGCTTTCTATGGTGCATCTGTAAAAGTTGGTAAGAGTTAATGTGGACATGCTGAATTTCCTTTGTTTCCTAAGGAAATAGGCGCTGTTGGGCTTTTTTGGTAGTAGCGTCGACGTGAGTGGACCAGGACAGATTTTTGGAGATGTGTACAGCTAGGAATTTGAAACTGCTAACCATCTCCACCTCGGCCCCGTTGATGCTGACAGTGGTGTGTACAGTACTTTGCTTCCTGAAGTCAATGTCCAGCTCTTTAGTTTTGCTGGCATTGAGGGAGAGATTGTTGTCGCTGCACCACTCCACTAGGTTCTCTATCTCCCTCCTGTATTCTGACTCTTGTTATTCGAGATGCGGCCCACTATGGTCGTATCGTCAGCAAACTTGTAGATGGAGTTGGACCAAATTTTGCAATGCAGTCGTGCGTGTACAGGGAGTATAGGAGGGGGCTAAGTATGCAGTGTTGTGGGGCCCCGGTATTGAGGACTATTGTGGAGGAGGTGTTGTTGTTTATCCTTACTGATTGTGGCCTATGGGTCAGAAAGTCGAGAATCCAGTTGCAGAGTGAGGAGCCAAGTCCTAGGTTTTGGAGCTTTGATATGAGGTTGGCTGGGACTATGGTGTTGAAGGCGGAGCTGTAATCAATAAATAGGGGTCTGATGTAGGAGCCCTTGTTGTCGAAATGCTCTAGGGATGAGTGTAGGGCCAGGGAAATGGCGTTTGCTGTGGACCGGTTGTGGCAGTATGCGAATTGCAGTGTATCAAGGCATTCTGGGAGTACGGAGGGGGTAACAGAGAGAGAGAGACGGCGACAGAGAGAGAGGGGCAATGGATAGAGAAAGGGGGAATGGAGAGAGACCAACCTCTCGAAGCACTTCATTACAACTGAAGTCAGGTCCACCGGACAGTAGTCATTGAGGCATGTTGCCTGGTTCTTCTTTGGCACCGGTACGATGGTGGTCTTCTTGAAGCAGGTGGGGACATCGGAGCAGAGTAGGGACAGGTTAAAGATGTCCACGAACACATCTGCCAGCTGGTTCGCACAGGCTCCGAGTGCACGACCAAGGATCCCGTCCGGGCCCGTCGCCTTCCGAGGGTTCACTTTCAGGAAGGTCGATCTGATTTCGGAAGCTGTGATGGTGAGTATGGGTGTGTTATGGGCTGCTGGGGCACTCAACAATGGATCATTGTTTTCCTGCTCAAACCGAGCATAGAATACATTGAGTTTATCGGGGAGCTTTGTGCTGCTTCTGGAGATACTGCTCGGCTTCGCTTTGTTATGTAGTCAGTTATGTTGTTTAGGCCTTGCCACAACCGCCGAGAGTCTGTAATGCTAGTCTGTGACTCTAGCTTGGTCTGATATTCTCTCTTGGCATCTCGGATGGGGTTGCGGAGGTTGTTCCTGGATTTCTTGTATAGGTCAGGGTCGCCTAACTTGAACGCCTCAGATCTGTCTTTCGGTAGGGAGTCAATCTCGCGATTGAGCCATGGTTTCCGGTTGGGGAACGTATGTACTTCTTTCTTTGGCACACGGTCGTCCTCACATTTGCTGATGAAGTCTGTGACGGTGGTGGCATACTCATTTAAGTTGGTTTAAGCTGTAAGAACCATTAGAGAAATATAAGTCTGTTTCTCTTTACAAAACCCTGAGCGTGGGGCATGGCTTTTGACATTTAACTTAGCAATGAGCCAGACACAGGGTGCACCTGCCTTTTTTGGATTTGAAGAACAAAGCAGGATTCTCCCCTCACACCCTTCCCCATTATTATTAACCAATGAGTTGCTGATCATCCTGAGCTAATCGGAGCCATCATTGATCCCTGACCCCTGTTCATTCCTGTGATCTTTGCCAGGACAGGAGTTGGCCCCAATGCCCGGCGATCGGAAAGGGAGGTGTTCGGTACGGCTTCCTCCACTGATCGATCTCCATACCCCCCTACGAAAAGAAGCTAGGTGAGGACAGAGTAGGGGTCAGGTGTGAGGCCAGCCAAGGTTGACCAGCTGCCTGACCCTCATGTCTAGGTGAGACTGAAGAGCTGATCATGGAAGATGTTTCTCAGTGCTCTGCTCTGGCCTTCTGACCATCCTTCATCTTTACGATGCATTTTCCTCAGTTAGATTCTGAGTGTTGTTTCGTAACACAGGTTGATGCACCAAACTGATCGACAACAGGTATTTTCAAAACAAAAGGGCTGAAGGTGCTGGGGTTTGAGCCCCTGGCCTATAACTGAACTCAGCTCACTCCTGGGAAAGAGAACGTTCAAGGTAAGATTTCACAAACTACAACCAGCCATTAAATGTAGACACCTTTCGACTTTCTCTCCCACTCTGTCTCTGCTTCCTTTCCTCTTTGTCTCTCTCAGTCTCTCACTGTCCCTGTCTGTCTGTCTGCCTCTTTGTCTGTCTTTCTGTTCCTCCTCTCTATTTAATTCCCCACCCCTTCCTCCTTTTTCTTCACCCCTTTCTTTCATTTCCCACTCCTCTCTCAGAGGTAGCCTCTCTCTCCATTCCAACTTTCTCTCTCCATTCCCCCTCTCTCTCTGTCCCCTTCTCTCGCTCTCTCTGTTACCTCCATCTGTTTCTGTTCTCCCTCTCACTTGTTCTGTTACCCCCTTCTCTCTCTCTGTTACCCCTTCCTCTCTTTGTTCCCCCTTCCTCTCATGCACAAGCAACCTCTCTCTTCCAGCTCTCTAGTCAGTCTGAGGTCACCTGACTCTAACATTCACTTATATATTAATGAGAGTCCTAGTGGTCAGTTAGTGAATTACAACACAACCATGCTATCACTACAACCCTTTCCTTTGACGGAATAAATTAATACATTATCATCAGTATGATATCAATAGCCTGTGAGTCTAACAATATTAATTTAAAATTTTTTAAAATAATATAATAATCTTTATTGTCACAAGTAGGCTTACATTAACACTGCAATGAAGTTACTATGAAAATCCCCTCGTCACCACATTCCGATGCCTGTTCAGGTACACAGAGGGAGAATTCAGAACGTCCCAATTATCTAACAAGCACGTCTTTCGGGCTTGTGGAAGGAAACCGGAGCACCCGGAGGAAACCCACGCAGACACGGGGAGAACGTACAGATTCCATACAGACAGTGACTCAAGCGGGGAATTGAACCTGGGACCAGGGAGCTATGAAGCAACAATGCTACCCACTGTGTTACTGTGCTGTCCATTTGTTTTAAAATATTTTAACAAATATATATATAAATATATTTTTATATATGCACACAGAACATCAAGCATAGTATGTACAAATAGTCTGAATCTGCAAATTGAGTCGATCAGGTTTTCTTCTGACTCTGGTTGATCTTCTCAAAGTTTGACCTTGCTGCTCAGAACTTGTAGATTCAATGTTCTCCATGTCACTCTCATGCTCAGGAACTGCTGAACTATCTGTCACTGCAGCTGACGTTGATTCTGATGTAGATTTGTCATCCATCACGTTGTTGTGAAAGTTTTCTCTGGTTTTCAAGATTGCGCGACTATTTTCTCTAAAAAACCAACCCGCCCTCTATCTGTACATTGTAGGAACGAGGTGCTACTTCTTCAAGTACAATGGCTTTTCTCGACCAATTGCCTGAATCTTCTACTCTCACAATGTCATCATTACTCAGAGGTGGTAAAGGTTCAGACACTCTATCATATAACTGCTTTTGTTTTGCTTTAATGTTTTGCAATTCCTGCAATACCACTGAATTCTCCTCCTGCTTTTCCAAGTATGGAAGTGTGGTACGCAACCTTCTATTCATGAGTAACTCTGTTGACTATCCACCATGTGATAATGGTGATGCTCTGAAACTCAATAGTGCGAGATATGGATCAGATTGGCCTTCTTCAACAATTGCGTTACAATATGTACATTCTTTTTTCTTTTGCCATTGGCTTGTGGGTACAATGGACTTGACGTGACGTGATTGAAAGCATGCGTGACTGCGAAGTGTTGCCACTCTTTACAGCTAAAACAAGGACCATTGTCACTCACAACGACTTGAGGAATTCTGTGTCTAGTAAAAATTGACTTGGTATGCAGTACAGTAGTCCCCCGTTATAACGCGGGTGTTGGGGTCCAAGACAGCCACCCGCGTTGCATCCGAGCCGCGGATATCCACGATGGGGGTTTTTTGGCTCTGCAACTTTTTTTTTGGACCGGAAGCATTGGACAAAAACCTTCGATCAGAGTTCTGATAAGAACTTACTTTAGTTGACTGCAGAATTATTACATTATGCTACCATAAGTTAAATATAAGTTAAAGTAAGAAAGTAGCACTTCTAAATTTATTTAAAAATCTATGCATGTGCTTCCCATTGTGAGTCTATGGGGGGGCGGGGGGAGAGATCAGACCCCCGTAGACTCACAATCGGAAGCACATGCATAGATACTTTAACTTATATTTAACTTATGGTAGCATAATGTAATAATTCTGCAGTCAACTAAAATAAGTTCTTATCAGAACTCTGATCGAAGGTTTTATCCAATGCTTCCGGTCCAAAAAAAAAGTTGCAGAGCCAATATGCAGCAGTGGCTGCAGGTTTGATTGCTATAATAAACTGACAGCATCAATTTCTCCTGGTCCTTTAAACTATATGAATAGAATCTGCATAACCCACCACCTAGTTCCTTTAGTTCATATTAGGGAACCCACAGAAACTTACCAGGAACGCTGCTCCTCTCTCACTGAATCTCCCTCCAATCAGCCGGCAGTGTCAATTTCAGCGGCCGGCTCACTTTGATCTGGAGAGGGAAGCTGACAGTTGGGGTCCATAAGCCCCCCCGCCGTATATCGCGAACCGCGGTATTGCGGAGCGCGGTATAACGGGGGACTACTGTATTACATTGCTTGCCGTTATTCTTGACAGTAGAGCCATTTCGGGATAGTTTGAAAAATAATCTATGATAATTAAATAATCTTTCCTTCGTAGGTGAAAGAGATATTAGCTACTTTCTGCCATGGTGACGTAGGTAAATCAGATGTTTGCAAAGGTTCTCTTGTTTGCTTGAGACGATGCCTCTGGCATGTGTCACAACAACTGACCATCCTGTCAATATCCTGGTTTATACCTGACCAGTAAACAGAGTCACGATCTCTCCATTTAAACTTCTCAATCCTGAGATGTCCTTCATATATGATCTTAAGTACATCCTTGCAAAGAGATTGAGATATAACTATAGTGTTCAAATGAAGTACCAATCCATTAATAATACTAAGTTCAGATCTTATATTGTAGAACTCCATACATTGACCTCTGGGCCAGTATGAGTTGATATTCGTCATCACCCCTTGAAGAGTTTGATTCTTCCTGGTCTCTTTTTGGATCTCACGTAGTTTCACATCTGATACTGGTAGTAGTGTGGAAATAAGATTGACATGCAGATCTACATCTTCAGAAATTTCACTACTGTGGTGTTCTTTGTGATTCTTGTTCTCAGGATGGATGTCGTAGTGTTCACAAAGACCACAAAAGCAATGTTCAGAAACAAAACCAACGTTTATTACACTACTTAAATTAAGCTTGACCACTTACTCCTAAAGTAAACAATATTCTAATCTACAACCTATACTCAACTACACTAGTCTCAACACACTATCTAATACTGTTGTGAACTCTCCATCACTGTCGTCTCTAGCTCTCCTCTCCATCTCTCTCCCAGAGATCTGTGAGTCACTGCTTTATATATTTCTGTAACAAGCTCCATCTAGTGGTTATCTACATCATTACATTAATTAACCCCTTGTTATCTGTACATTTCCTATAATGTCACAACTACTAACTTTAGATCAGTAATGAAATCATAGAATTTTCATAGAATTTACAGTGCAGAAGGAGGTCATTCGGCCCATTGAGTCTGCACCGGACCTTACAAGGAGCACCCCACTGAAGCCCACATATCTACCCTATCCCCGTAACCCAGAAACCCCCACTTAATATTTTTTGGACACTAAGGGCAATTTAGCATGGCCAATCCACCTAACCCGCACATCTTTGGACTGTGGGAGGAAACCGGAGCACCCGGAGGAAACCCACGCAGGCAGGGGGAGAACATGCAAACTCCGCACAGACAGTGACCCAGCTGGGAATCGAACCTGGGACCCTGGAGCTGTGAAGCAACTATGCTAACAGCTATGCTACCATGTTACCCATAGAAATGGGGGCAGCAGGGTAGCATGGTAGCATGGTGGTTAGCATAAATGCTTCACAGCTCCAGGGTCCCAGGTTCGATTCCCAGCTGGGTCACTGTCTGTGTGGAGTCTGCACGTCCTCCCCCTGTGTGCGTGGGTTTCCTCTGGGTGCTCCGGTTTCCTCCCACAGTCCAAAGATGTGCGGGTTAGGTGGATTGGCCATGCTAAATTGCCCGTAGTGTCCTAATAAAAAAGTAAGGTTAAGGGGGGGGGGGGGGGTTGTTGGGTTATGGGTATAGGGTGGATACGTGGGTTTGAGTAGGGTGATCATGGCTCGGCACAACATTGAGGGCCGAAGGGCCTGTTCTGTGCTGTACTGTTCTATGTTCTATGTTCTATGAAATGACCTATGGGCTCTTCTGTCTTTTGTAAATGTGATCTAAACACATGGCGTTCATAGATTTCACTCTTTCTGAGGGTGCAGTGTTCATCAAATCTTTGAATTACTTCGTTGAAACTTTTACTATCTTTATCGTTTGTAAATTTAAACGTATTGAACGCAGCAATTGCTTCGGGCCCTGCTGCTGTAGGACCATCGCTACCTTAAGCGAATCTGACTGATCTCCTAAATTTACTGCAGTAAGAAACAGATTAAATGCTGTCCACATTACCATGAAATCTGAGACTCATTGGTGGCTTCAACAACTCCATGTTGTTAAATTCTTGCAGTCTGCAAAATCTTCAAATCTCTGTGGACCTCATGACAGGCTTTCTCAGTGTTTAATACCACCCAACCCTGGTACCATGTAATGTTCTTGTCGGGTGGCCTGATTTATATTACAAGAACAGTTGTAGCTAAAGTTATAAATGATTTATTAAACTGTAGGTCAAATATGTACAAAACAACAAATGAATAACAATATGAACATGCACAAGCAACCTCTCTCTTCCAGCTCCCTAGTCAGTCTGAGGTCACCTAACACTAACATTCACTTATGTACTAATGAGACTCCTAGTGGTCAGTCGGTGAATTACAACACAACCATTAAATCACTACACCCCACTCTCTCTCTCTGTTCACCTTGCTCTCTCTCTGTACCCCCCTCTCTCTGTCCCTGCCGCCTTCTATCTGTTTCCCCCCCTCACTGTTCTCCTCTCTCTCTGTTCCCATTTTTCTATTCCCCCTTCGCTCTCTCTGTTCACCATCTCTCTCTGTTCCCACTCTCTCTCTCTCTCTCTCTCTGTTCCCCCCTCTCTGTCTGTCCCTCCCCTCTCTGTTCCCCCCATCTCCCTCACTGTTTCTATGTTCCCCTTCACTGTTTCCCCCTCCATGTTCCCTCATCTCCCTGTTCCCCCCCCTCTCCCTTTGTTGCCCCTCTCTCTGTGTTCCACCCCCTCTCTCTGTTCCCCCCACTCTGTTGCCCCTCTCTCTCTGTTCCCTTCTCTCTCTCTGTTACCCCTCTCTCCCCATTCCCCCCTCTCTCTCTGAACCCCCTCTCTCTCTGCCCCCCCTCTCTGTTCCCCTCTCTCCTTATTCCCCCTCTCTCCCTGTTCCCCCCTCTCTCCCTGTTCCTCCCTCTGTCTCTCTGTTGCCCCTCTCTATGTGTTCCACCCTCTCAATCTGTTCCCCCCTCTCCTGTTCTCCCTCTCTCCCTGTTCCCCCTCTCTCCCTGTTCCTCCCTCTTTCCCTCTGTTGCCCTCTCTCTGTGTTCCCCCTCTCTCCCTGTTCCTCCCTCTTTCCCTCTGTTGCCCTCTCTCTGTGTTCCCCCTCTCTCCCTGTTCCTCCCTCTTTCCCTCTGTTGCCCTCTCTCTGTGTTCCACCTCCCCTCTCTCTGTGTTCCCCCCTCTCTCCTGTTCTCACTCTCTCCATGTTCCCCCTCTCTCCTGTTCTCCCTCTCTCCCTGTTCCCCCCTCGCTCCCTGTTCCCCCCTAGCTCCCTGTTCCTCCCTCTCTCCCTCTGTTGCCCTCTCTCTGTGTTCCCCCCTCTCTCCCTGTTCCTCCCTCTTTCCCTCTGTTGCCCTCTCTCTGTGTTCCCCCCTCTCTCCCTGTTCCTCCCTCTCTCCCTCTGTTGCCCTCTCTCTGTGTTCCCCCCTCTCTTCTGTTCTCCCTCTCTCCCTGTTCCCCCCTCTTTGTTCCCTTCTCTCCTGTTCTCCCTCTCTCCCTGTCCCCCCCCTCTCTGTGTTCCACCTCCCCTCTCTCTGTGTTCCACCCTCTCTCCCTGTTCCCCCCTCTCTGTCTGTTGTCCTCCCCTCTCTATTCCACCCTCTCTAAATGTTCCCCTTGTCTCTTTCCTCCTGGTTTAGCACAGGGCTAAATCGCTGGCTTTTAAAGCAGACCAAGACAGACCAGCAGCACGGTTCAATTCCTGTAACAGCCTCCCTGAACAGGCATGTGGCGACTAGGGGCTTTTCACAGTAACTGCATTTGAAGCCTACTTGTGACAATAAGCGATTTTCATTTCATTTCATTTCCCTCTCTCTCTCTATGCTCCCCCCCCCCCCCCCCCCCCCCCCCCCTCCCCGTCCCGTTTCTCTCTCTCTCTCTCGCTCTGTTCCACCCTCTGTTACCCCCTCTCTCCCTGGTCCCTGGTCCCCCTCTCTCTCCCTGTTCCTCTCTCTCTCCCTCTGTTGACCCTCTGTCACTGCGTTCCACCTCTCCTCTCTCTATGTCCCCCTCTCTCTCTGTTCCACCCTCTCTCTGTGTTCCCCCCTCTCTGTTCCTCCCCCCTCTCTCTGTTTTTCCCCCTCTTTTTCTCCTTCCCCTCTCTCTCTGCTCCCCTTCTCTCTCTGTCCCCCCTCTCTCTCTGTCCCCCCTCTTGCTCGGTTCCCCCTCTCTCTCTCTCGGTTCCCCCTCCCTCTCTGTTTCCCCTCTCTGTCCCCCCATCCTGTTTCCCCCTCTCTCTCTGTTTCCCCCCTCTCTGTTCCCCCCACGCTCTCCCTGTTCCCCCTCTCCCCATTCCCCCCTCTCTCTCTGAACCCCCTCTCTCTCTGTTCCCCTCTCCCTCAGTTCCCCTCTCTCTCTCCATTCCCCAACCCTCACTCTGTCTGGTACCTAACCCTCGCTCTCTCTATATCCCTGTTTATCCCTCATCGTTCTCTCTCTAATCCCATCTCTTAGTTGCAGCAGTCAGTACTCACCAGGAAATGTCACTATGATCCACACACTCAGGGTCAGCTTTACAAACCTCACAAAAAGCATGCCTAATTCTTGAAATGAAAGAGCTCCCAGCAATGGAACTGAACCAGCTACACGCCCTAACATCCAGCAGAGAGTGAGACCTGGTGAAGGTACTGATCTCTGAGCCAATGATCATTGAAGGTGGAGCGTTGCAGCACTCTGTTCACTCCCCATTATTGTGCAGTCACTGAATCCACATCAAACAGACGATCTGAACAGTGTGCTTTTCTCAAAAGTGAATGACTCGAAAGATCTCTGTCTGGGATGTTGAAGTGGGAGTGCTGGCACCAAACACCAGCCTTGTGAATGTACTGAGAGCAGTCACAATGTTCAAACTGAGGGGACAGGGACGGAGATACCTGCTCCTTGTTAGTACCTGCCACGCCCATTGATGGAACCATCAATTCAGCGAACACGTGTAGTTGGATCTGAACAGAGGCTTTAATACACTTACAACAGAGCCAGCCTATTCGCCGTTGAACTTCAGATGAACTGCAGGCTGGCTCTAAGGCACTGATCTTTATACATCGGTCCCAGGGGGAGGAGTCCTGGGCGGAGCCAAGGGAGGAGCCCAGTACAAACGCTCGCGTACTCCCAGAGCGACTCCCCCTGGTGCTCGGGTAGTGCAACTGCACTTACAATGGTGGATAGTGAACATATATACACGGAGTTACATTGGCAACTATATACAGCATTGATCTTACAACGGGTAGATAACGAACATATATACATGGAGTGATATTGGCAACTATATATAGTGTGAATCACATTTATTGTTGTTGCTTAGCCACTGGGGCCTTGTAAGGTAGAGAAGCTTTTATGTTTTAGTTTAGCTAATTCGATTGCAGTTGGAGATATGCAGTGAGATAGAAGGTACCTCTCACAGCTCTGCTAGAAGCAGTTGGTTTTAGAAGGCTAACGAGGGAACATCTCTTCATAGGAGCATTTCATAAACGTTACAGTGCAGAAGTAGGCCATTCGGCCCATTGAGTCTGCACCGGCTCTTGGAAAGACCACCCTACCCAAGCCCACACCTCCACCTCCACCTATCCCCATAACCCCGCAACCCCACCCAACACTAAGGGCAATTTTGGACACGAAGGGCAATTTAGCATGACCAATCCACCTAACCTGCACATCTTTGGACTGTGGGAGGAAACCGGAGCACCCGGAGGAAACCCACGCACACACGGGGAGAACGTGCAGAGTCCGCACAGACAGTGACCCAAGCCGGGAATTGAACCTGGGACCCTGGAGCTGTGAGGCGGCACTGCTAACCACTGTGCCACTGTGATATGTGGCAACGGTTCAGATATGGAGAAAGGTCACCAATCAGCCAGGGGCTTATTGAGTGGCGGAAAGGCTGACGAGTTTAATCGGCTTCCTCTTATTCCTAGGAACATCTTGAGATCAGAAGGTGAAGCATCCAGAAAAGTGTCAGCCATGGCACAGTGGGGAGCACTCCATCCTCCAAGGTCCTTGGGTTCAAGTCCCAGTCCTAGGCTAGAGTAAAGAAACCAGCACTGACAGTGCAGTACCGAGGAACCACTGAACAGTTGTGGAAGGTATCTTCCAGATCCAAAATTTAAATAGAGTTCCCACCTGCCTGCTCAGGTGGGCGTGAAAGAGCAGGGGAATTATCCCCAGTGTCCTGGCCAATATTTATCTCTCAATCCGAGAGCAGAGGTCGGGGTGGAGGTTTGACTCGGGGTTGTTGGCGGATGGGGGTTTTTGTGATAACGTGTGGGCGGCAATTAAGGAGTAACTGGAGTTGAATCAGAGTGGGGAGGTGTTGGCAGCCATTTTTTGGGAAGCACTGAAGGCAGTGGTCCGGAGAGAAATTATTTTGTTTAAGGCTCGTGCGGATAGGGAAAGGAGGAAGGAACATGACCAGCTCATGAGCGAGATAGTGGAGGTGGACAGGGAATATTCGAGGGTGCCCACCGTGGAGGGATTGGCGAGGAAGAAAATGTTGCAGGGGCAGTTCGACAGGCTGACAATGGGGAGGGCGGCAGGGCAACTGCGTAGGGCAAGAGGGGAGAAGGTGAGCCGCATGCTGGCGCACCAGCTGCGAAGGCAGGCTGCATCCAGGGAAATATTGAAGATACAGACTGGGGCTGGGTGTGGTGATTCACCACTGTATATATATGTGTGTGCCTGTATTAGAGGATGTACAGCAGTACCTGTATTACAGGTTTATCGGTAAGCCCCTGCCGGCTAGCTCCACCCACAGGGAGCAGTATAAATATTCATGAGTTCTCCTGAGCTGCCATTCTACCAGCTGCAGTCGGAGGATAACATCTCACGGCAATAAAGCCTCTCTTGTACCGGTTTGAGTCTTTGTGTGCAATTGTTAGCGCATCACTGGGGATGTGGTGTCAGAGCCAGGGAAGATAAATGAGGCAGTTAGAGAGTTTTACCAGGGACTTTATGAGGCAGACCCAGGAGGAGAGGAGGGGGACATGGGGCGGTTTCTGGACGAGCTGGAATTTCCCCAGGTGGAGGAAGCAAAGAGAGGAGCCCCTGGGGCTGAGGGAGGTGCTGGAAAATATCAGGGGTATGAAGTCTGGGAAGCCCCCTGGGCTGCATGGGTACCCAGTGCAATTTTATAAGGAATTTGTGGTGGACCTGGCACCACATTTGTTGGGGGCGTTTAATGAAGCACTGGAAAAGGGGGAGTTGCCGGAAATGATGACGCAGGCAGTAATTACACTAATTCCGAAAAAGGGGAAGGATCCGGTGGAATGTGGGTCGTATAGGCCCATATCACTATTGAACATGGATATGAAAGTATTGGCTAAGTTGTTGGCGGGGAGGATGGAGGATTGTGTCCTGGGGGTGGTTTCAGAACATCAAAGAGGCTTTGTGAAGGGCAGGCAGCTCATGAGTAATATTAGACGGTTGTTGAAGATGGTGATGAATCTGTCGGGGGCCCTGGTACCAGAGGTGGTGGTGTCCATGGACGCGGAGAAAGCATTTGATCGGATGGAGTGGCGGTAATTGTTTGAGGTTTTGGGAAGGTTTGGGTTTGGACTGAGATTTGTGGCATGGGTACGGTTGCTGTATGTGCTATCAAGGGCGAGAGTGTGGATGAATGTTATGAGCTCACTAAGCCTTGACTTACACATTGGTACGAGACAGGGGTGCCTGCTGTCACTACTGCTGTTTGCGCTGGCCATAGAGCCATTGGCGATGGGTCTCAGTGGGTTGGAGGAGTGACGGGGGATTATGAGAGGACTGAAGCACTATCAATTGCACTTAAAGACTCGAATCGGTACAAGAGAGGCTTTATTACAGTGAGATGTTTAGCCTCTGACTGCAGCTGGTAGAATGGCAGCTCAGGAGAACTCATACATATTTATACAGCTCCCTGTGGGCAGAGCTAGTGGCAGGGGCTACCGACGAACCTGTAATACAGGTACTGCTGTACATCCTCTAATACAGGCACACACACAATTACACAGTGGTAGATCACCACATTCACCCCCTGTTAAAAATGAGTCCAGCGGGGGTGACGTGGAACTATATACAGAATCCGTGAATTATTTATCGAGGGGAGGGGGGGGGGGGAAATTAAGTGTCCATCTTGCAACCCGGTGCCCGGTGCGACGCAACAGCGGCGGCGACGTCTGTACAGGCGGTGTCTGCGTCGACGGCATCGGTGCTGCCGGTGTTGGTGCTGGCCAGTGGCTGGATGACTCCGGGAGCGTGCCGAAATCTTCCATGTCCTCTAGCGTGGGCAGGGAAAGGAGGGATGGACCTGGTGGGGCTGATGCTGGGAGCGCCGGGGGAGGGGAGGGTGGCACGTGGGTGGGGAGGTTTGTGGCAGTGGGATCGGCACCCGAGGGAGCCAGGTCCCTGAGCGAGACCGTATCCTGGCGGCTGTCGGGTGTTGCTCGTTCTGGATGAGTGTGCTTAACAATTTGGCTCTGTTTCGTTACTTAGCTTTGGAGTCGGCAGGTATCGTTAAGATACCACCACAAGTTTCAAGGTCAAGTTCAAAGCAATAAAACCATACACCAATTAGTAAGTTCAAACAAATGAGTTTATTACAATACAATTATAAACTACTCATGCACACCCTAAGATGACTAAACTATTCCTACCACTAAATAGACCAATACTTATCTGAATAAGGAACTGCCGGATCAGGGGACAAGGCCTCTTGCTCTGCACTGGGTCCGCAGACTTCAGGTTGGTACGGGTTAAAAGGGGTCAGGAGTGTCTATCTCTGGTAGCGATCGTTGTGAGACACTTACTTGCTGGCGGCTGCTGTCCCAAACCTCTCCTCTCTCTCGGTCAAGGTCTTCTTCGGTAAAGACTGGTCGAGAGGGCTGGTCAAGAGAGGAGGGCTGGTGAAGAAGAACAAACTAAGTTTGGGACCTGTCTTTTACAGGTCCTAGGGCTTCGCGCCCTTTTGGGTGGACCCTCTATCTGCTAGGGATCGATTGGGTCTCTTCCCAATCGATTTGTTTGAATCCCCCCAATACTGAGGCTGTCCCTCGGCTACTGGGTGGGCCTTCAGGTGCTTTGTCTTCGAACCCCGCTGGTGCCGGGGTGTCTGGCTTCCTATACAATGTTGCAATCACTTCCCTATTTGTGTCCATTGTCCCTGGGATCGTTCCATTACTATGTTAACTGTCCCAGAGATTGCCTCATACTAATGGAATGTTCGTTTCGGTGCTGTCTGCTCTCTAAGCAGACAGAATACACAGTGGCTTGTTGCAGCCTGCTTGTGCTGCAAACTTTGTCCATTTTACCCTGCAAGCTTTGCGTTCCTCCATTTTGTATTGAGGGAATGGCCAACTTCGGTGGCTACACGGGGAACTCCACGTAAGCATACTGGGGGTTTGCGTGAAGCAGGCGTACCCTGTCCACCAAAGGGTCCACCTTGTGGAGCCGGACATGCCTACGCAGTAGGACCGGCCCTGGAGCTGCGAGCCAAGTCGGGAGCGACACCTCGGATGTAGACTTCCTAGGGAAGGTAAAAACACGTTCATGGGGTGTGTTATTCGTGGCAGTGCATAGTAGAGACCGGATGGAGTGCAATGCATCCGGGAGGACCTGCTGCCAGCGAGCGGCTGGGAGGTTTCTGGAACGTAGGGCCAGCTGGACGGCCCTCCAAACCGTCCCGTTCTCCCTCTCTACCTGCCCGTTTCCCCGGGGGTTGTAGCTGGTCATCCTGCTGGAGGCGATACCCCTGCTGAGCAGAAACTGACGCAGCTCATCGCTCATGAATGAGGATCCCCTGTCGCTGTGGATATAGGCGGGGAAACCGAACAGAGCGAATATGGAATCGAGGGCCTTGATGACGGTGGCAGACGTCATATCGGGGAATGGGATGGCGAAGGGGAACCTAGAGAATTCATCGACCACACTAAGGATATACGTGTTGCGGTCGGTGGAGGGGAGGGGCCCTTTGAAATCCACACTGAGGCGTTCAAAGGGGCGGGACGCTTTCACCAGGCACGCACGGTCTGGCCGGTAGAAGTGTGGCTTGCACTCTGCACAGACCTGGCAGTCTCTGGTGACTGTCCGTACTTCCTCGACGGAGTAGGGCAGATTGCGGGCTTTGACTAGGTGGTACAACCGAGTGACCCCCGGATGGCAAAGGCTGTCGTGCAGGGCACAGAGCTGGTCCACTTGTGCGCTGGCACATGTACCTCGGGAGAGGGCGTCTGGGGGCTCGTTGAGCTTGCCGGGGCGATACAAGATCTCGTAATTATAGGTGGAGAGCTCGATTCTCCACCGCAAGATTTTATCGTTTTTGATCTTGCCCCGCTGCATGTTGTTAAACATGAAGGCTACCGACCGTTGGTCAGTGAGGAGAGTGAATCTCCTGCCGGCCAGGTAATGCCTCCAGTGCCGCACCGCTTCAACGATTGCCTGGGCTTCCTTTTCAACAGACGAATGTCGAATTTCGGAGGCATGGAGGGTGCGTGAAAAGAATGCCACGGGTCTGCCTGCCTGGTTTAGAGTGGCGGCAAGGGCGACATCTGAAGTGTCGCTCTCTACTTGGAAGGGCAGTGTCTCGTCTACTGCGTGCATCCCGGCCTTGGCTATGTCTGAGCGAATACGGGCGAAGGTATGTTGTGTCTCGGCCGTGAGGGGAAATTGAGTAGCCTGTATCAGTGGGCGGGCCTTGTCCATGTATTGTGGGACCCACTGGGCGTAGTAGGAGAAGAACCCCAGGCAGCGTTTGAGGGCCTTGGGGCAGTGGGGAAGGGGGAGCTCCATGAGGGGGTGCATGCGGTCGGGATCGGGCCCCAGGAGTCCGTTTTGGACTACATAGCCGAGGATGGCTAAGCGGTTGGTGCGGAATACGCACTTCTCCTTGTTGTAAGTGAAGTTGAGGAGAGATGCGGTGTGGAGAAATTTGGCAAGGTTGTCGTTGTGTTCCTGCTGGTCATGGCCGCAGATGGTGGCATTGTCCAGGTACGGAATTGTGGCCCACAGTCCATACCGGTCAACCATTCGGTCCATTTCTCTTTCGAATACCGAGACCCCGTTAGTGACGCCGAAGGGAACCCTAAGAAATTGATAGAGGCGACCGTCCGCCTCGAAGGCAGTGTAGGGACGGTCCGATTTACGAATGGGGAGCTGGTGGTAGGCGGATTTGAGGTCTACCGTTGAGATGACCCGGTACTGTGCAATCTGATTGACCATATCAGATATGCGAGGGAGGGGGTACGCGTCGAGCTGCGTGTACCGATTGAGGTCTGGCTGTAGCCCACAACCATTCTGTGTTTCTCCCCAGTTTTAACCACCACCACTTGGGCTCCCCAGGGGTTGTTGCTGGCCTCGATAATACCCTCCCGAAGCAGCCGCTGAACTTTGAACCTGATGAAGGTCTCGTCCTGGGTGCTGTACCATCTGCTCCTGGTGGTGACGGGCTTGCAATCTGCAGTCAGATTGGCAAAGAGGGAGGGAGGGTCAACCTTGAGGGTCGTGAGGCCACAAACGGTGAGTGGGGGTAGGGGCCCACCAAATTTCAGGGCGAGACTCTGGAGGTTACATTGGAAATCCAGGCCCAGTAATAGTGTAGCACAGAGGTTGGGGAGAACGTACAGGCGGAAACTGCTGAATTCAACGCTTTGTACAGTGAGGTTGATCATACAGAAACCCCGGATCGGGACAGTGTGGGATGCGGAGGCCAGGGAGATCCGCTGGTTGGCGGGATGGACCGCGAGGGAGCAGCGCCTTACCGTGTCCGGGTGGATGAAGCTATCGGTGCTCCCGGAGTCCAGTAGGCAGGAGGTCACGTGGCCGTTGATGAGCACCGTCGTCGAAGCGGTAGCCAGGTTGTTAGGACGGGACTGGTCCAGAGTCATGGAGGCGAGCTGCGGGCGATTGTCCGAGGATTCCGACGAGGAGCGGCAGCGACCCGGGTCCCACGGTCCAGTCCCGAGGGGAGGACAAAATGGCGGCGTCCGAAGTAGCTGTGGGGAAGAAGATGGCATTGCCCATGCAGCGCACGTTGCGGGTGTGGGGCAAGATGGCGGCGCCCATGGTGCGCACGTTTGGGGGCAGGGCGAGATGGCGGCGCCCACTGGCCGCACGTGGACCTGGGGGAGAAGATGGCGGCGCCCACTGGTCGCACGCGGCCCCGGGAGCAGAGGATGGCGGCTGAGGGAAGGGAGAGAAGTTGGGCGCGAGAGCAGCAACTGCGCGGGCCTGACACACCGCCGCAAAGTGGCCCTTCTTGCCACAGGATTTACAGGTGGTGGCACGGGCCAGGCAGCGCTGGCGGGGGTGCTTCTGTTGGCCGCAGAAGTAACAGCGGGGACCCCCAGAGTGCGCGGTGTGGCGAGCAGCGCAGGCATACTGTGCGGGAGCGGCCCCAGTTGGGGGGGTTGGTTGCGGGGTCCACGAGGTGTAGGATGGGTGGGCCGCGTGGAGGGCGGGGTAGGACTGTACATTATGGGAAGTGACCATCATGGAGAGTGCTAAAGTTTTTGTCGCTGTTAGGTCGAGCGCGGTCCCTTCCAGCAGTAGTTGCCGGATGGGGTCCGATGCAATCCCCGTCACAAATGCATCACGCATGAAGAGATTGGAATGTTCCGTGGCCGTGACGGCCTGACAGTCACAGTCCCGTACCAGAGGGATAAGGGCCCGCCAGAAGTCTTCAATCGACTCACCAAATAGTTGTACGCAAGTGGCGAGTACATGCCTCGCAAACAGAGTGTTCGTCTTCTGGACGTAATTTTCTTTAAGGAGTTCCATGGCGCGTGCGTAATTCAGCGCATCCTGTATCAGCGGGAACACGCTGGAGCTCAACCTTGAGTAGAGGAGTTGAATTGGCTGAGCTTCCGTCGGTGTGGGGTCCGCTGAGGTGACGTAGGCCTCAAAGCAAGCCAGCCAGTGATTAAAGTATTTTCTGCCGTTTGGCGATTGCGGATCCAGCTGCAAGCGATCTGGTTTTATCCTGATGTCCATGATGCGGAAAATTTCACTTTAATAAATTGAAGCGCTACCAATTGCACTTAAAGACTCGAATCGGTACAAGAGAGGCTTTATTACAGTGAGATGTTTAACCTCCGACTGCGGCTGGTAGAATGGCAGCTCAGGAGAACTCATACATATTTATACGGCTCCCTGTGGGCGGAGCTAGCCGGCAGGGGCTACCGACGAACCTGTAATACAGGTACTGCTGTACATCCCCTAATACAGGCACACACACA
The DNA here is from genome assembly GCF_902713615.1 of Scyliorhinus canicula. Lineage (NCBI taxonomy): Eukaryota > Metazoa > Chordata > Chondrichthyes > Carcharhiniformes > Scyliorhinidae > Scyliorhinus > Scyliorhinus canicula. Next base: position 131,948,319 of record NC_052152.1, on the reverse strand, counting down.
ATTACACAGTGGTGGATCACCACAAGGACAGAGGGAGCATCGGGTGTCGCTCTATGCCGATGGCCAATTGTTGTACGTTTTGGATCCGTTGGAGAGTATGGGAAGGATTATGGGCCTGTTGGGGACGTTTGGAGGGTTTTTGGGGTACAAGCTGAATGTAGGGAAAAGTGAGGTATTCCCGGTGAATGAGCTGGGACAGCGGGCTAATTTAGGGGGGATGCCATTTATGGTAGCTAGGGATAGGTTTAGGTATTTGGGGATTCTTAAGAGGTGGGATACACTGCACTTAACGTTGGCGGGGAGGGTCCAAGTGGTGAAAATGAATATTCTGCCGAGGTTCTTGTTTATCTTTCAGGCTCTCCTGATCTTTATACCAAAGGCCTTTTTTCGGAAAGTGGACACGATCATCTCTGACTTTGTATGGGCGGGGAAGGTGCCGAGGGTGGGGAGGACCCTGCTACAGAGGCAGAGGCAGCAGGGGAGGTTGGCTTTGCCGAACTTGCTTCATTATTATTGGGCGGCGAATGTGGACAAGGTACGGCGGTGGTGGGAAGGAGAAGGGGTAGAGTGGGTTAGGATGGAGGAGGAATCTTGTGAGGGGTCTAGTTTGAGGGCTATGGCGACAGCAGCATTGCCAATGGCTCAGAGTAGGTATTCAGGGAGCCCGATGGTGTAGTCCACGGTGAAGATATGGAATCAGCTGAGGGGGCATTTTAGGGTGGAAGGGATGTCGGTGCTAACGCCGCTGTGCAAGAACCATGGGTTTGAGCCGGGGGGGATGGATAGTGTATACAGGAGGTGGAGGGAAGTGGGGCTGATCAAGGTGAGATATCTGTATTTGAAGGAAGGGTTCGCCAGTCTGGAGGAGCTAAGGGAGAGGATAGAGCTGCCGAGGTGTAGTGAATTCAGGTATCTGCAGGTTCAGGACTTCGCGCGAAAGTTCTTCAGGGGGTTCCCTAGGTTGCCAGGATACACCCTGCTGGAGCGACTGCTGCTTCCGGATGTGGAAGGAGAGGGAAGAATTGGGGACATATACAAGTGGCTGGGGGATCAGGGATGCGAACGGGTGGTGAAGATCAAGGAGAAATGGGAATGGGATCTCTCAATCAACATCACAAAAACACACAATCTGGCTATGATCATGTGGTGAGATAACCACTGTAGTTATGTGTACTGCAGTAGGGGGATGTATGCCTGTACCTGTAATACAGGTTCCTCCGGTCAGCCCCTGCCGGCTAGCTCCGCCCACAGGGAGCTTGTGTATAAATATGTATGAGAGCTGCTCAGACCCTCAGTCTACAGTTGCGGATGGAGGGACAACATCGTACAGCAATAAAGCCTCTATTGTACTAGTCTCTCGGCTTTGAGTATAATTGTTAGCGCCACAATTTATTGCTGTACGATTTCCCAGTCACCATGGACATCAGAGTCAAGCCTGACCGTCTGCAGCTGGATCCACATTCGCCTCATGCCAGAAAAGACTTTGATCACTGGCTCGCAGTCTTAGAGGCCTACATCTCTTCAGCACGCCCTCCCCCGACGGAGGCTCAGAAAAAGCAACTCCTGTACTCCAGACTTAGCTCCAGCGTCTTTCCGCTCATTCGAGATGCGACCGACTACACCGCAGCTATGGAACTGCTCAAGGAGAATTATGCACCATCGACGAACACCCTGTTTGCGAGGCATCAACTTTCTACTCGCGTCCAGCAGCCGGATGAGTCGATTGAGGACTTCTGGAGGGCCCTGATACCTCTGGTACGAGACTGCGACTGCCGGGCCCTCACAGCCGCGGAACATTCCGATTTACTCATGCGCGATGCCTTCGTTACAGGCATTGCATCGGACCCCATCCGGCAACGACTGCTGGAATGGGTCGCCCCCGACCTCGCGGCCGCAAAGGCCCTGGCGCTCTCCATGACGGCCGCCTCCCGTAGTGCGCACACTTACTCCGCTAGCCACTCGGCCCACCCGTCCTACCCCTCGTGGACCCCGCAAACGGCTCCCCAGGCCCATCCGTCCCACCCCTCGTGGACCCCGCAAACGGCCCGCCCAGCAGCCGCCCCCGCGCACTATGCCTGCGCTGCCCGCCGCACCGCACCCCCTGGGGGTCCCCACTGTTACTTCTGCGGCCAACAGAAGCACCCTCGCCAACGCTGCCCGGCCCGCACAGCGACCTGCAAAGCTTGTGGCAAGAAAGGCCACTTTGCAGTGGTGTGTCAGTCCCGGACGGTCGCCGCTATCGCGCCACCAGTCCCCACGCCTCAGCCGCTCCCTCAATGGGCCCCGCCGTCCGCTTCCCCCGACTCCACGTGCAATCAGTGGGCGCCGCCATCTTTTGCCGCCCCCGCCACGTGCACCCCATGGGTGCCGCCATCTTCATCCACCACAGCCATGTGCGTTCCATGGGCGCCGCCATTTTGTTCCGACCCCATAACGCTCCATGGACGCCGCCATTTTACCCACAGGTACTGCGGATGCCGCCATCTCGTCTCCAGGGGCCGCCATCACGGGACACGGGTCGCTACCGCTCCTCGTCGGACTCATCTGACTCAACCGCCGACCAACCACTGCTCGCCTCCGTTTCGCTCGACCAGTCCCGTCCTCGCAACCTGGCACCCTCTTCCACATCGGTGCTGGTCAACGGCCATGTGACCTCCTGCCTCATCGACTCCGGGAGCACCGAGAGCTTCGTCCACCCGGACACGGTAAGGCGCTATTCCCTTGCGATCCATCCCGCCGACCGGCAGATCTCCCTTGCCTCCGGTTCCCACTTTGTCCCGATCCGGGGTTTCTGCCTGGTTAAACTCACTGTACAGGGTGTGGAATTCGACCGTTTCCGTCTGTACATTCTCCCCGACCTCTGCACTTCACTCCTACTAGGCCTGGATTTCCAGTGCAATCTCCAGAGCCTCACCCTCAAATTCGGTGGACCCCTACCTCCCCTCACTGTTTGCGGCCTCGCGACCCTCAAGGTCGAGCCCCCCTCCCTCTTTGCCAATCTGACTGTGGATTGCAAGCCCGTCGCCACCAGGAGCAGACGGTACAGCACCCAGGACAAGGCCTTCATCAGGTCCAAAGTCCAGCGGCTGCTTCGGGAGGGTATCATCGAGGCCAGCAACAGCCCTTGGAGAGCCCAGGTGGTAGTGGTTAAGACCGGGGAGAAGCACAGGATGGTCGTGGACTACAGCCAGACCATCAACCGGTACACACAGCTCGACGCGTACCCCCTCCCCCGCCTTTCTGATATGGTCAATCAGATTGCACAGTACCGGGTCTTCTCTACTATTGACCTGAAATCCGCCTACCACCAGCTCCCCATCCATAAATCGGAGCGTCCCTATACTGCCTTTGAGGCGGACGGTCGTCTGTACCAATTTCTGAGGGTTCCCTTTGGTGTCACGAATGGGGTCTCGGTCTTTCAGCGAGAAATGGACCGAATGGTTGACCGGTACGGATTGCAGGCCACCTTCCCGTACCTCGACAATGTCACCATCTGCGGCCATGACCAGCAGGACCATGATGCCAACCTTTATAAATTCCTCCACACCGCATCTCTCCTTAATCTCACGTACAACAAGGAGAAATGCGTGTTCCGCACAGACCGCTTAGCCATCCTTGGCTACGTAGTCCAAAACGGACTACTGGGGCCCGATCCCGACCGCATGCGCCCCCTCATGGAGCTCCCAATTTTCCATTGCCCCAAGGCCCTCAAACGCTGCCTTGGGTTTTTCTCTTATTACGCCCAGTGGGTCCCGCAATACGCAGACAAGGCCCGGCCACTTATCCAGTCCACACATTTTCCCCTCTCGGCCGAGGCACAACAGGCCTTCGCCTGCATTCGATATGACATAGCCAGGGCGGGGATGCACGCCGTAGAGAGCGACGCTTCAGATGTCGCCCTTGCCGCCACGCTGAATCAGGCCGGCAGACCCGTGGCATTCTTTTCACGCACCCTCCACGCCTCCGAAATTCGGCATTCCTCTGTCGAAAAGGAAGCCCAGGCAATCGTTGAAGCGGTGCGGCACTGGAGGCATTACCTGGCCGGCAGGAGATTCACTCTCCTCACTGACCAACGGTCGGTAGCCTTCATGTTCAACAACACGCAGCGGGGCAAGATCAAGAATGACAAAATCTTGCGGTGGAGAATCGAGCTCTCCACCTTTAACTACGAGATCTTGTATCGCCCCGGCAAGCTCAACGAGCCCCCAGACGCCCTCTCCCGAGGTACATGTGCCAGTGCACAAGTGAACCAGCTCCGTGCCTTGCACGACAGCCTTTGCCATCCGGGGGTCACCCGCTTGTACCATCTGATCAAAGCCCGCAATCTGCCCTACTCCGTCGAGGAAGTACGGACAGTCACCAGAGACTGCCAGATCTGTGCGGAGTGCAAGCCGCACTTCTACCGGCCAGATCGCGCGCGCCTGGTGAAAGCATCCCGCCCCTTTGAACGCCTCAGCGTGGACTTCAAAGGGCCCCTTCCCTCTACCGACCGCAACACCTACATCCTTAGTGTGGTCGATGAATTTTCTAGGTTCCCCTTTGCCATCCCATGCCCAGATATGACGTCTGCCACCGTCATCAAGGCCCTGGATTCCATTTTCGCCCTGTTCGGTTTCCCCGACTATATCCACAGTGACAGGGGATCCTCATTCATGAGCGATGAGCTGCGTCAGTTCCTGCTCAGCAGGGGTATCGCCTCCAGCAGGACGACCAGCTACAACCCCCGGGGAAACGGGCAGGTAGAGAGGGAGAACGGGACTGTATGGAGGGCCGTCCAGCTGGCCCTACGGTCCAGGAACCTCCCAGCCGCTCGCTGGCAGCAGGTCCTCCCTGACGCGCTCCATTCCATTCGGTCGCTACTGTGCACCGCAACCAACAGTACACCCCATGAACGCGTTTTTGCCTTCCCTAGGAAGTCCACATCCGGAGTGTCGCTCCCGACTTGGCTCACGACTCCGGGCCCAGTCCTTCTCCGTAGGCATGTACGGCACCACAAGGCGGAACCCCTGGTGGACAAAGTACGCCTTCTCCACGCCAACCCTCAGTATGCCTACGTGGAGTTCCCCGACGGCCGCCAGGACACAGTCTCGCTCCGGGACCTGGCTCCCTCAGGTGCCGATCCCATGCCCACACCCCTTCCTGCGCCAACCCCAGCGCCCCCCTATTTGTCCCCATCAGGTCCATCCCTCATCCCCCTGCCGACCCTGGAGGACATGGAAGATTTCGGCTTGCTCTCGGAGTCATCCCGCCAGCAGCCAGCACCAACACCGCCAGCACCTTCGCCGCCTGTGCCGACGTCACCACCACAGCTACGCCGATCACAGCGGAACGTCCGACCACCGATTCGGCTCAACCTGTAACCTGCTGACCGGATGGACTCTTGATTTTCCTTGTTGGACCCTCTTGTAAATAGCATCCTTTGTATTACAGTTACATGTCACCCCCGCCGGACTCATTTTTTACAGGGGGTGAATGTGGTGAGATAACCACTGTAGTTATGTGTACTGCAGTAGGGGGATGTATGCCTGTACCTGTAATACAGGTTCCTCCGGTCAGCCCCTGCCGGCTAGCTCCGCCCACAGGGAGCTTGTGTATAAATATGTATGAGAGCTGCTCAGACCCTCAGTCTACAGTTGCGGATGGAGGGACAACATCGTACAGCAATAAAGCCTCTATTGTACTAGTCTCTCGGCTTTGAGTATAATTGTTAGCGCCACAGATCACATTGCTGTTTGTGGGAGCATGCTGTGCACCCAGTCGTTGCCGTGTTTTCTGCTTTAGAACAGTGATGACATTTTGAATGTACCTCATTGGCTGTGAGCTTTGAGATGTCTGCTCTTCGTATAAAGCACTATACAAATGCAAATTCTTTTTCTTTCGTAACTACTAAACCAAAGTTAAAATGAGAAAAATGAACATTCTTTCCATCCTGGCAGGATCCAAGAAATTAATCTTTATTCCCTGCAGAGTCCAGGACCATCCTGCAGCATTCCTGAGGTGAAGTCAGTCAGCTGGCATTACCTCTTTAGATTGCTACACTTTCATACATTGCATAAAATTTACAGTGCAGAAGGAGGCCATTCGGCCCATCGAGTCTGCATCGGCTCTTGGAAAGAGCACCCTACCCAAGCCCACACCTCCACCCTATCCCCATAACCCAGTAACCCCACCCAACACTAAGGGCAATTTTGGGCACTAAGGGCAATTTAGAATGTCCAATCCACCTAACCTGCACATCTTTGGACTGTGGGAGGAAACCGGAGCACCCGGAGGAAACCCACGCACACACGGGGAGAACGTGCAGACTCCACACAGACAGTGACCCAAGCCAGGAATCGAACCTGGGACCCTGGAGCTGTGAGGCAATTGTGCTAACCACTATGCTACAGTGATGCTCCAAAAAAATAATCTCTGAATCTCCCAATCCGATGGCCCCACTAAGGGAGTGGGGACACATTTGTGCCATTGCCTTTCCTATGATCTCGTCCATGCTGCCCTAAATCCTTCCTTACCCTTCTCTGATTCTGCAGCTTTTTGTACAGTTTTTAAAAATAAATTTAAAGTACCCAATTATTTTTTCCAATTAATGGGCAATTTAGCGTGTTCAATCTACCTACCCTGCACATCTTTGGTCTGTGGGGGCAAAACCCACACAAACATGGGGAGAATGTGCAAACAACACACGGACAACGACCCAGGGCCGGGATTCGAACCCGGATCCTCATTGTGCCATTGTAACCATTGTGCCACCGTGCTGCCCTAATAATAATAACCTTTTATTGTCACAAGAATGAAGTTATTGTGAAAAGTCCTTAGTTGCCACATTCCGGCTCCTGTTCGGATAAGCTGGTACGGGAATTGAACCCGTGCTGCTGGCCTTGTTCTGCATCACAAACCAGCTGTGTTGCCCACTGAGCTAAATGGGTGACCCCTTAATAATGTTATGACGTTTCATAGAACATAGAACATACAGTGCAGAAGGAGGCCATTTGGCACATCGAGTCTGCACCGGCCCACTTAAGACCTCGCTTCCACCCTATCCCCGTAACCCAATAACCCCTCCTAATCTTTTTGGTCACGAAGGGCAATATATCATGGCCAATAGAACATAGAACATAGAACAGTACAGCACAGAACAGGCCCTTCGGCCCTCGATGTTGTGCCGAGCAATGATCACCCCACTCAAACCCACGCATCCACCCCATACCCGCAACCCAACAACTCCCCCCCTTAACCTTACTATTAGGACACTACGGGCAATTTAGCATGGCCAATCCAACTAACCTGTGATCTTTGGACTGTGGGAGGAAACCGGAGCACCCGGAGAAAACCCACGCACACACGGGGAGGACGTGCAGACTCCACACAGACAGTGACCCAGCCGGGAATCGAACCTGGGACCCTGGAGCTGTGAAGCATTTATGCTAACCACCATGCTACCGTGCTGCCGAACGGCAATTTAGCATGGCCAATCCACCTAACCTGCACGTCTTTGGACTGTGGGAGGAAACCGGAGCACGCGGAGGAAACCCACGCAGACACGGGAGAATGTGCAGACTCCTCACAGACAGTGACCCAGCGGGGAATCAAACCCGGGACCCTGGCGCTGTGAAGCCACAGTGCTAACCACTTGTGCTACCGTGCTGCCTTTTCTCACTTGTTTGTGCATCTCCAAAGCAATCTCTAATGTCAGGAGAACATTCTGCATTTTCTTTCAAGCTTCACATTACCGTTTTATTTTGGCTTGTGCTATTGTGAAGTACTTCCTTTCATGTTCAGAGACACAAATCTCACACAAACACAGTGCGGGGGGGGGGGGGGGGGTGGAACACTCCTGTTTCCTTGGCAACAGCAGCTTAAATGCTTTAACATCTTCCCCTTCAGGTAAACGGCTCAAAGCTGGGGGAAGGAGTAAAAACTCTCAGTTCATAATGAATTTGTAGTTATTCACCTGGCTTCGGAAACCAAAGGATCACCTGTGATTTTATAGAATTGCTCCAATTACAAATGACAACAAAACTTCAGTTTAAACTGAGGAGGGGGAAGTTGAAGTGAGCAACTCTGTATCTTCTGTTCTCTTTCATCTTTTGCAAGAGAAAATACAAAGCTGTGAAAACACTCAGCGTGTTCGGCAACATCCAAGACAAAAGTCCCCTCGTCTTGAGAAAGCTCCAATGCTTTGAAATGTCACCTGCTATTTTTCCAAGGCTGCCTGGCCTGCTGACTATTTTCAACCTTCTTCGCTTGTACCTTCAGATTTCCAGTGGCCCTGCTATTTTGGGTAAAAAGGATTTGTGACTGTTTTTAAAACTCTACCCCGTTGAGGTGGACCCTTGTGGGGGGGCATTGACCTTGTTTGGGGGGCGGGGGTGGGGGGGGCTTTGGCCATTGAGGGGGGGGGGAGGGGTATGTTGGAGTGGATTGAAGTGGCTGTGGGTATGCTGGATCCTGGGACGAAGCTAATCGGTTCAGGGTCCAATGTCCAATATTGGACAGGATAATAAAAAAACCAGCAAAAACTGACGAAAATATTGACAAGGATGGAAAAATCAGAGTACGACAGAAAGCTAGCTAGAGATATAAAAACAGTAAGAGGTTCTACATTTAAATAAGAAAATAGCTAACAAAACGAGTGCTGTAGAAAGTGAGTCTGGATAATTAATAATGGAAAATAAGATGGCAAATAAATTGAACAGGTATTTTGCATTGGTCATCACTGTAGAGCAGTGTTTTTCAAACTTTTTTTCCGGGGACCCATTTTTACCAAACGGCCAACCTTCGGGACCCAACCCAGCCGACCTTCACGACCACGCCTGGCGATCCACGCCGGCCGACCTTCGCGACCCACCATTTTCTCTTACCTTGTTTGCTGCTGACAAAATGGAGGAAATGAGTTTGGGTCCATTTGGCCCTCGTTCCAATGGAACCTGTTGGATTAAGGTGAAGTCTTCTGGTGTCGGAAAGTATGGTCCCCATCTGTCCAAAGTTAAGCTCCACAGCACAATTTAGGACCTGTGGAAATAAGGCTCTGTCAGCGAGACTCTTTCCCAATCTTAAATGCGACACCCAGATCCTGACCATTCTTGGAGTAAGAGACTTCCACTTCATCAGCATCAAAGTTCAGAAAGAAACCAATCACATCATTCACCCCAAACATTTTGCAGCCGGCTTTTAACAATGCCGGCTGCTGTGGCCTTCAAAAAGGCTGGAAGCATATAAAAAAAATGCGACTGCATTGCGCATCCGTGCCTGCTCGATGTTGCACTCGAATTTGCGCAATTGGGAGCACCGCGACGGATGGCTCCAGGACCCTCCCTACACCCGTCCATGACCCACCCGTGGGTTCGTGCCCCAGACTTTGAAAATGCCTGCTACAGAGGACACAGGTCACACCCCAGAAATAGCTGTAAATCAGGAGGGTGGGACAGAAGAGAATTACAATCACTGTGAAAGTGGTACTGAACATAATGCTGGTTGGTGCTGAGGATGGCAGGTCCCTGGGAGCTGATGGACTTCACCCTAAGGTCTTAAAAGAAGTGGCGAGTGAGATGTTTGATGCGCTAGTTTTAATTTTCCAAAATTCCCTACTTGCAGAAGGCTCCATTAGATTAGAAATGTGGCTCCTTTATTCAAAATGGGAGGGAGACAGAAAGCAGGAAACCACAGGCCAGTTAGCTTAACATCTGTCAGAGGGAAAATGTTAGAAGTTATTATTAAAGACGTTATAGCAGGGCATTTAGAAAAATTCAAACTAATCAGGCAGTCTTTTTTTTTTTAAATAATTTTTATTGGAATTTTTTACAGAAAATATAAAAATATAACAAGTATAGCAACAGGCAATAATATGCAACTAACAGCCCCATAACACCCACAATTCCCCCCATACCGTAACATCACATGTATCACACTCCCCCCACCCCCCCCCAACAAGAGAACTTAACCATAAATTAAAATTAAATAAATCAAATTTAAATAAAATAAGCAAACATAATCAACGTCCCCCCACCCCGGGTTGCTGCTGCTACTGTCCCAGTACCCTATCTTTGAGCCAGAAAGTCGAGGAAAGGTTGCCACCATTTAAAGAACCCTTGCACCGACCCTCTCAGGGCGAATTTAACCTTCTCAAGCTTAATGAAGCCCGCCATGTCATTGATCCAGGTTTCCACGCTTGGGGGCCTCACGTCCTTCCACTGTAGCAAAATCCTTCGCCGGGCTACTAGGGACGCAAAGGCCACAGGCAGTCTTTTTAAAAAATAAATTTACAGTACCCAATTCATTTTTTCCAATTAAGGGGCAATTTAGCGTGGCCAATCCACCTAGCCTGCACATCTTTGAGCTGTGGGGGCGAAACCCACGCAAACATGGGGAGAATGTGCAAACTCCACTCGGACAGTGACCCAGAGCCGGGATCGAACCTGAGGCTGCAATGCTAACCACTGCACCGCCATGCTGCCCCCATTCAGGTAGAGTCAACATGGTTTTGTGAAAGGGAAATCATTTTTTTGATGTTCTTTGATGTAACATGTGCTGTGGATAAGGGGAACTGGTGAATGTACTGTACTTAGGTTTCCAGAAGGCATTTTCCAATTCCAATTCTTTTCCCGTACCTAGTGGTGCGTTAAGGCAGGCTTTCGTTTGTTTCCATAGCTAGTAATTACCGGAAGTGGTCGCTAGTCTGTCGCCAGGGACGTACAGCTTGAGGGGTGTGTTTGGTAGTATTTGCAGGTTGACACACTCAATCTATTTTCTGTGTTATCGAACCTACCTTTCTTGGCCATCAAGCCCTAGAGTGGGACTCGAATCTGGAACTTCTGGTCGAGAGACCGGGACACTACCCACTGCGCCACAAGACAAAGGCATTTGATAAAGTTCAACATCAAAGGTTATTGCAACATAAAAGCTCATGGTGTACAATGCTAACATATGAAATGAAAAAATGAAAATCGCTTATTGTCACGAGTAGGCTTCAATGAAGTTACTGTGAAAAGCCCATATTGCATGGGTAGAAGATTGGCTTGTTAACAGAAAACAGAGACCCAGCATAAACAGGTCATCTATTTTCTGCTTGACAAGATGTAACAAATGGTGTGCCACAGGGATCAGGGCTGGAACCACAGCTTTTACAATTTATATAAATAGCTTGGATGAAGGGCCCAAATGTATGGATGCTAAATTTGCTGATGACCCAAAAATAGATCGGAAAGCAATTTGTGAAGAAAAAATTAGGAGGCCACAAAGCGATATGTATAGGTTAAGTGATGAGCAAAGATGTGCTAAATATAGAATGTGATAGCCAAAGGTAAGGACTTCATACATCACCAGGTAGGCAGGATACAACCTGGTTAATTTAATCTCATCCCAATACTACAATTTCACTGCACCTCACCCTGCAGAATCACTCTTCCTGACCTGCTCCCATGTTGCGGTTTATATCCTGTGAGGTTCCTCCCAGTTAGGGGAGAGGCTCCGCCAACCCCCCCCCCCCCCCCCCCCCCCCCCCCCCCCCCCCCCCCATTACCTGGAGTGTTCGTACTCCAAGGTGTAGGAGGGGAACCGTATACAATATAGGGTTTGGCCCCTGAAGGGGTCTAGGCAGAGTACAATGTTGGAAAATATGAAATTGTCAATTTAAGAAGAAAAAAGAAGCATATTATCGAAATGGTGAGAGATTGCATAGTTCTGAGAGACAGAGAGATCTGGGTGTCCAGTTGCATGAATTGCAAATGGTCAGAATGCAGGAACAGCAAGTAATTAGGAAAGCTAATAGAATGTTATTGTTTATTGCAATGAGTATTGAATACAAAATGAGGAAGGTTATTGTGATGAATGTAGGGATTTTCAAGTATATTGTATTACATAGAAACATAGAAAATAGAAGCAGGAGGAGGCCATTCTGCCCTTCGAGCCAGCCAAGCCATTCATTATGATCATGGTTGATAATCAAGTTCAATACCCTGATCTTGCCTTCCCTCCGTACACCCTTGATCCCTTTAGCCCCAAGCACTATATCTAATTCTATCTAATTATATATATTTGGTACAGCAAGGGTTAAAAGCCTGGGTAAGTGTGTGTATGACTGCTGTAGTAGTGTTTTAAAAAATCCTGGCTTGCAAGACAGCTCGGCTTTTTGGGAGCCAGTGGTGCATTAAGACATCGTAAAAACTTGGGCGAATGGATTTCTGTGAATATTCTGAGGGTTCGCTGAAGAATGAGGGGCTGGTTTAGCACAGGGCTAAAGAGCTGGTTTTTAAAGCAGACCAAGGGAGGCCGGCAGCATGGTTCAATTCCCGTACCAGCCTCCCCGAACAGGCGCCGGATTGTGGCGACTATGGGCTTTTCACAGTAACTTCATTTGAAGCCTACTTGTGACAATAAGCGATTTTCATTTCATTTCATTTTTCAGAATTGTTAATTAGATATATTATGTGCAGATAGTAAGATTATGCAGTTAATGGGAGGAGCAAGAGTACCAGGCATTTTGCACAAACGCAGCTTAAATTTTAGATTGGGGTGTGAACAAAACTCAAGCATCTGCTCTACAGTTCTAATAATAATAATAATAATCTTTATTGTCACAAGTAGGCATACATTAACACTGCAATGAAGTTACTGTGAAAAGCCCCTAGTTGCCATATTCCGGCACCTGTTTGGGTACAGAGAGGGAGAATTCAGAATGTCCAAATTACCTAACAGTGCGTCTTTCAGGACTTGTTAGAGGAAACCGGAGCACCCGGAGGAAACCCACGCAGACACGAGGAGATTGTGCAGACTCCACAGATGATGACCCAGCCGAGAATCGAACCTGGGAACATGGTGCTATGAAACCATAGTGTTAACCACTGCTACCGTGCTGCTGTAGTTGCAGATTTGTCTGTAGACAGATTAGCAGCTTTTTCCAAGCAGTTCAGAGTTAGCTGTGTGACTGGAAGGCAATCTGGAACAAGCTGAGAAGCAGCTTCTGAGGAAAAACAGCCAAAGTTTCTGCATTGTTCCGACGGGGTCGGGTTTCTTTCTTTAAAGCAGTCAAAAGATCTCTCTTGTTCAAAGTGGATATTCAAGACATCTCTGTACAGTAAATATTCCTGAGTGCTAACTGTATTTTTAAAAAAAATTAGCGTACCCAATTCACTTTTTCCAATTAAAGGGGCAATTTAGCATGGCCAATCCGCCTACCTTGCACATCTTTGGGTTGTGGGGCAAAACCCACGCAAACACGGGGAGTCTCCACACGGACAATAACCCAGAGCTGGGATTGAACTGGGACTTTGGCACTGTGAGGCAATAGTGCTAACACTGCTGCCCTGTGCTAACTGTATTTACAAGTGGATTGAGATCTGACAGTGTTCTGTTGTTTGCATGGAAGTAAAGATATCAGTTAATTAATGAATTGTTAGACGTTTAGCTGCTGTTGTACAAAGAGTCGAAGGTCCTTCTCCTTTTTACAAACGCCTTTATTTCACTTTAACAGACTGCACAAAACTCTATCTTCACATCACCTGACACAAAGGCGACCTGAAGCCTCTTTACGTAAACAGTGTCAATTATTGGATACTTAACATAAATGAGACAACTAATTGGAATGTCTCTTAACCCATTACTTAACATGAGTCGTTGTGTCACTGTATTGATTCGCATTATTTAAGAGTAATTGTAAGCTATTTTTCTTGTGTGATGTTAAATATATTTTAAAAATATGTTCGTAATAAAGTTTGTTTTAATATACCATATCCCTATTTCATTGTTTAATCACTCGTGGAGTGAAATATCCTTTCCTCCCAGTCTTACAAAATTAAAATATAATATTGGGGTTTCTGTCCTGTATCCTAGCCACTGTTGGGGTCCGGTCCAGGATCCTAATATTATGCTTCAGATATACAAGGTATTGGTGAGACCACATCTGGAGTACTATAGAACATAGAACATAGAACAGTACAGCACAGAACAGGCCCTTCAGCCCTCGATGTTGTGCCGAGCAATGATCACCCTACTCAAGCCAACGCATCCACCCTATACCAGTAACCCCCCCCCCCCATTAACCTTATTATTTAGGACACTAAGGGCAATTTAGCATGGCCAATCCACCTAACCCGCACATCTTTGGACTGTGGGAGGAAACCGGAGTACCCGGAGGAAACCCACACACACACGGGGAGGACGTGCAGACTCCACACAGACAGTGACCCAGCCGGGAACCGAACCTGGGACCCTGGAGCTGTGAAGCATTTATGCTAACCACCATGCTACCGTGCTGCCCTATGTATAGTATTGATCTCCTTATTTAAGAAAATATGTAAATGCATTGGAAACAGTTCAGAGAAGGTATATGAAATGAAAATCGCTTATTGTCACGAGTAGGCTTCAATGAAGTTACTGTGAAAAGCCCCTAGTCGCCACATTCCGGCGCCTGTCCGGGGAGGCTGGTACGGGAATTGAACCGTGCTGCTGGCCTGCCTTGTTCTGCTTTAAAAGCCAGCTATTTAGCCCTGCGCTAAACCAGCCAGTGTGCTAAACCAACATATAAGATCCTGAGGGGTATTGACAGGGTGGATGTGGAAAGAATGTTTCCCCTTCTGAGACAACCTACAACAAATGTTCACTATTTAAAAATAAGGGGTTTCCCATTTAAGACAGAGATGAGGAGGACCTCTTCCTCTCCAAGGGCTGTGAGTCTTTGGAACTTCCATCCACAAAAGGCAGTGGAAGCAGAATCTTTGAATATTTTTAAGGCAAAGCTGGATGGATTCTTGATTAACAAGGGGGTTAAAGCTTATCGGGGGTCAGGAGGACTGTGGGGTTGAAATTACAATCAGATTCACCGTGATCTATTGAATGACAGAGCAGGCTCGAGGGGCCGAGTGGCCTACTCCTGCTCCTAATTTGCATGTTTGTATGTATTATGTAGGGCATAGCTGCCATTGATTCGAGCAGAGCCAGTCTGCGGTCTTTTATTTTTTAAATCTTGGGACATGGGTTTTGTTGGCGAAGCCAACATTTATTTTCCATCCCTATTTGCCCTTGAGAAGGTGGTGGTGAGATGCCTTCTTGAACCGCTGTGGTGTAGGTACATCCACAGTGTTCTATGAGTTCCTGGATTATGATCCAGTGATGATGGAGGAAAGGTGATATATTTCCAAATCAAGATGTTGTGAAGGAAAATTCAGACATGTTGGAGCTCTCATGCTCTTGCTAACCCTGTGGCCCTCAGTCCTTGCAAAGCGCTGTCATATCTCCACACCAACTTTCCCAGATTCCTCAAACTTGTTGCTGCTTCCAAGTCATTTCTCCTCTTGCCTGGAACTCAGTGTATTATTCCTTCCAATCAGGTTTCTACCTTTGCCACAGCACTGATAGCTCTTATCAAAGTCACAAATGAAATCCAATGTAACTGTGACAAAGGTAGGGCATGATTCAGCGATTTTGTTGCACCCAGCTTGGAGTCAGGACATAACATTTGAATCCTGGGCAAGGCCGCAATCAGCCTTCGCAGCAGGCAAAACACCTCGTGAAAGTTACCGGGTTCGAGAGGCCTGCCACGATCTGGATCTCACAGCCCCTGCAAGGCCTCAAGTATTGCTGTTCGTTACTGGTTCACACAAACGTGATGGCACCTTGGGGGGGGGGGGGGGGGGGGGGGCGGGGGCTTACAGGTGATTAACCCTGGCACCCTGGCACTGCCAGGGTCCCCAGTCCGGCACCATGAGTCTGGTAGGGACACGGCCAGTGTGCCAGGCTGGCAATGATAAGGTGCCCAGGTGCCAGGTTGACAGTGCCAGTGGTCGGGCTGGGACTGGCTTGCCCATAAGAGCAGGTTAAGGGAGTTTTTAGGGTCCCAGAAAAGGTTGTTGGGAGTGAAGGGGGAGGTCCTGAAAGCCGGGGCGGGTGGTGCCAAAAGGAGGGGTTCAAGAGATCGGGGCAATCTTCCAAAATGATACCCCAATCTGCAAAGATCCAATCCTGCAGACGAGCTCAGCTCTCCAGTGCAGGACGGCTGACTAAGTCTGACCTTGATGGGGGAAAATTTTATGGATTTTATAAAATGGATTTTAGTAAGGCATTTGATGAGGTTCCCCATGGTAGGCTTATGCAGAAAGTAAGGAGGCATGGGATAGTGGGAAATTTGGCCAGGGAAACTGGCTAACCGATAGAAGTCAGAGAGTGGTGGTGGATGGCAAATATTCAGCCTGGAGCCCAGTTCCCAGTGGTGTACCGCAGGGATCAGTTTTGTATCCTCTGCTGTTTGTGATTTTCATTAATGACTTGGATGAGGGAGTTGAAGGGTGGGTCAGTAAATTTTCAGATGATATGAAGATTGGTGGAGTTGTGGATAGTGAGGAGGGCTGTTGTCGGTTGCAACGAGACATTGATAGATGCAGAGCTGGGCTGAGTAGTGGCAGATGGAGTTCAACCATGAAAATTGTGAGATTGTCCATTTTGGAAGGACAAATATGAATGCGGAATACAGGGTTAACGGTAGAGTTCTTGGCAATGTGGAGGAGCAGAGAGATCTTGGGGTCTATGTTCATAGATCTTTGAAAGTTGCCACTCAAGTGGATAGAGCTGTGAAGAAGGCCTATGGTGTGCTCGCGTTCATTAGCAGAAGGATTGAATTTAAGAGCCGTGAGGTGATGATGCAGCTGTACAAAACCTTGGTAAGGCCACATTTGGAGTACTGTGTGCAGTTCTGGTCGCCTCATTTTAAGAAGGATGTGGAATCTTTGGAAAAGGTGCAAAGGAAATTTACCAGGATGTTGCCTGGAATGGAGAGTAGGTCTTACGAGGAAAGGTTGAGGGTGCTCGGCCTTTTCTCATTAGAACAGAGAAGGATGAGGGGCGACTTGATAGAGGTTTGTAAGATAGACAGAGACTTATAGATAGATAGAGGAATAGATAGACAGTCAGAGACTTTTCCCCCGAGTGGATCAAACCATTACAAGGGGACATAGATTTAAGGTGAATGGTGGAAGATATAGGGGGGATGTCAGAGGTAAGTTATTTACCCAGAGAGTAGTGGGGGCATGGAATGCACTGCCTGTGGAAGTAGTTGAGTCGGACACAGTAGGGACCTTCAAGCAGCTATTGGATAGGTACATGGATTACGGTAGAATGATGGGGTGTAGATTAATTTGTTCTTAACCTGGGACAAAAGTTCTTCACAACATTGTGGGCCGAAGGGCCTGTTCTGTGCTGTATTTTTCTATGTTCTATGTTCTAAACCAGCTAATGGATATAAACTAACCATGCTGTTTATTCAGCTTTCTATACTGCAATTCCTGTCTACAGCTGCAGATTCTGTGCAAGTTAACAAAATCCTTTGAAGACTGCGCCAAACCATGAAAATCTCCAAAGATAAGGTGAGACCACAGATTGCTCAGTATTGTTGTGTTACGCTGATTCAGATAACACAGGCTGCTACTTGATGCAGTCTTAACTAAAGGATGCTCCAGACTCTGAAATGAGTTCAACATGTTTATTGAACTGTTAACACAGTTTTCCAATGAGTTCGACTCTCTGCTAATCTAACTGTAGTAACTCAGTCTAACTGTACCAGCTTGCTCTAAGCCACGTGCTGGGGTGTGATGCTGCTGATCAACCCTGTCCAACTCTCTAGATGTCTGTCTGTGGAAAGAGGCAGGGTGTGTGTGCCTCATCCCTTTTATAGTGTTTATGTGGTTATGCAACCTCTGAGTGTCCTGACTGCCCATTGGTTGTGTCCTATTCTGAGTGTTCATTGGATGCACGTTTGCATATCATGACAAGTATCACTGAACACAGAATGACATCACTGATTGCCGACCGCTGTGATTGTCGATGGTTTTAATCCGACAAGGGCTTGGACCCATTATAGGTATAGAATCACTCAGTTTAATGTAAGAACCCTTCACAGACTCTCCAATGATAACAGTAAATCTCAGGAATTAGTGCAGACACCATTGCGGCTTTATCTCCATGCAGTAATGGAACAACCTGAGATGGAAAGGATAGTGCCCATCGGCTTTACACCAGAGGAACAATATTGTACTTTGAATTTCAAAGTATTGCCCAATGTATAGAAAACACATAAATACTGAAATAGTTGTTGAAAATTTTACCTGTGTTTTTGTGAGACTCCATATTCATTCATGCCACATAAATGTAAGGCAATGACCATCTCCCAACAAGAGAGGGTCTCAATCCATCACCTTGACATTCAATGAGAATAGCCAAAGATGTACAGTTTAGGTGGATTGGTCATGCTAAATTGTCCATTAGTGTCCAAAGATGTGCAGGTTAGGTTGATTGGCCATGCTAAAATTGCCCCTTCATGTCCAAAGATGTGCAGTTTAGGTGGGGTTGAAGGGATAGGGCAGGGGAGAGAGCCCAGGTAGGTAGCTCTTTCAGAGTGTCAGTGCAAGTGCAATGGGCTGAATGGCCTCCTTCTGCACTGTAGGGAGTCTGTGGCATTCTAATGCCAAAACTCTGCTGATAAGGATAACACTGCCACAATAGCAGATTGAGGCAAGTAAGTGCTGTAAGATATAGCCAGGAGGGGAGGGTTTATTAAGGTTGAGGGTGTCTTCACCCCTGAGCCAAGTTTATAGAACATAGACCAAGAACATAGACCATACAGTGCAGAAGGAGGCCATTCAGCCCATCAAGTCTGCACTGACCCACTTGAGCCCTCATTTCCACACTATCCCCGTAACCCAATAACCTCTCCCAACCTTTTTTTTTATAAATGTTTTTTATTCAGTTTTCATGTTTTATATTGAACAAATTACAAATTGTTAGAGAGAGAGAAAAAAAAAGAACACGCAAAAATTAACATATATATTTACAGGTAAGCATCTTCGTAATAATAACTGTGGCCTCCCCCCTTTAGCCGGCATACATATTTTACATTCCCCAATATGGCCGAGGCACATGTTTATTGGCATTTATTTAGTTTGGTTTTGGGCCTTAGCTAGCCATCAAACCCCCATAACGAACCCATAGCACCCCCCCCCCCCCCCCGGCTACCTTCCCCCGACTATTCTTCCTCTTGTACGTTGGCCACAAACAGGTCCCGGAACAGTTGCATGAATGGCTCCCACGTTCTGTGGAAGCCGTCATCTGACCCTCGGATGGCGAATTTGATTTTCTCCATTTGGAGAGATTCCGAGAGGTCGGACAGCCAGTCTGCAGCTCTGGGCGGTGCTGCTGACCGCCAGCCAAACAGGATTCTACGGCGGGCGATGAGGGAGGCAAAGGCAAGGGCGTCCGCCCTCCTCCCCAGGAATAGATCTGGCTGGTCTGAAACTCCGAAGACCGCCACTATCGGGCATGGCTCCACCCTCACCCCCACCACTTTGGACATAGCCTCGAAGAAGGCTGTACAGTACTCCACAAGTCTGGGGCAAGACCAGAACATGTGGGCGTGGTTGGCCGGGCCTCTTTGGCACCGTTCACATCTGTCCTCCAACTCCGGGAAGAACCTACTCATACGGTTTCTCGTTAAGTGGGCTCTATGTACCACTTTTAGTTGCATCAGGCTGAGCCTTGCGCACGTGGAGGTGGAGTTGACCCTATGCAGTGCTTCGCTCCAGAGTCCCCACCCTATCTCCATCCCCAAGTCGTCCTCCCATTTCCTTCTTGTTGCGTCCAGTACGGTGTCATCCCTTTCTACCAGTCGGTCATACATGTCGCTACAGTTCCCTTTCTCTACGATACTTGCGTCCAGTAGGTCTTCCAGTAGTGTCTGTCGTGGCGGTTGTGGGTACGTCCTTGTCTCCTTTCATAGGAAGTTTTTGAGCTGCAGGTACCGTAGCTCGTTCCCCCCAGCTAGCCGAAATTTCTCTGTCAGTTCGTCCAGTGTTGCGATCCTGTCGTCGGAGTATAGGTCCCTGACTGTCAGTGTCCCCCCGTCCTGCCTCCACCTTTTGAAGGTGGCGTCAGTCAGTGCTGGTTTGAACCTATGGTTGTAGCAGATGGGAGCCTTGTCCGATATTTTGTTCAGGCCAAATTGCCGCCGCAGTTGGTTCCAGGATTGGAGGGTGGCTGTCACCACTGGAATGCTGGAGTGTTTTTTGGGTGGGGATGGGAGTGCTGCCGTGGCGAGGGCCCGGAGGGAGGTCCCCATGCAGGAGGCCTCCTCCGCACGCACCCACTCGGCTTCTGGCTCCTGGATCCATCCCCTTACTCGCTCGGCTGTTGCCGCCCAGTGGTAGAATTGTAGATTCGGGAGGGCTAGCCCCCCCCCGGATTTTGTTTTCTGTAGGACCTTCTTTGGGATCCTAGCATTTTTACCCCCCATACGAACGCCATGATAAGTTTGTCCAGCGCTTTGAAGAAGGCCTTGGGGATGTAGATCGGAATGGATCTAAACAGGAAGAGGAACCTGGGCAATACGTTCATTTTGATCGTCTGGACTCTCCCCGCGAGGGAGAGTGGGAGTGTGTTCCATCTTTGCAGGTCCTTTTTTACTTCCTCCGCCAGGCTGGTGAGGTTCCATTTGTGGATCCCTTTCCAGTCATGGGCTATTTGGATCCCCAGGTAGCGGAATTTATGTCGGGCTTGTTTGAACAGCAGCCCCTTTAGTGCTGCCCCCCCCCCCCCCCCCCCCCCCTTGCTGGTGTACTGGGAAGATCCCTCCCCCCCCCCTGCTGGTGTACTGGGAAGATCTCGCTTTTGCTCATGTTGAGTTTGTAGCCCGAGAAGGCTCCAAACTCTTTCAGGAGCGCGATGATTCCGTCCATGCTGCTTTGTGGGTCCGAGATATAGAGGAGCAGATCATCTGCATAGAGTGAGACTCTGTGCTCTCTGCCTCCCCTTCGGATCCCCCTCCAATTTTTTGCTGCCCTGAGCGCAATTGCTCGCGGTTCGATTGCTAGTGCGAACAGCAGCGGGGACAGTGGGCATCCTTGTCTGGTGCCCCTGTGCAGCTGGAAGTATTGGGAGTTGGTATTGTTGGTCTGTACACTCGCCATGGGAGCGTTGTACAGGAGCTTTACCCAAGCGGTGAACCCTGTTCCAAGCCCAAACCGCTCCAGTACCTCTATGAGGTATTTCCATTCGACTCTGTCGAAGGCCTTTTCTGCGTCCAGGGAGACGATCACCTCTTGTGTTCTCTCCCCGGAGGGGGTCATTATCACGTTCAGCAGTCCGCCGGGAATCCGTCCGGTCCCGGCGCCTTCCCCGTCTGCATGGAGCTGATACTGTCCATGATCTCTCCCAGTGCTAGTGGTGCTTCCAGGTCCCGTTTCCTGCCCTCTCCCACGACTGGTATGTCCAGTCCATCAAGGAACCAGTTCATCCCAGCCTTCCCCGTTGGGGGCTCTGAGGTGTACAGCTCTTGGTAGAAGGCCTTGAAGGTTTTGTTAATCCTCTCTGGTTCTGTTTCCAACGTGCCTCTGGTACTCCTGATTTGCGCAATTTCTCTGGTGGCTGCCTGCTTTCTCAGCTGGTGTGCCAACAGGCGGCTGGCTTTGTCTCTGTGTTCGTACAGGGTCCCGCGCGCCTGGCGGAGTTGGTGCACTGCTTTCCTGGTGGAGAGCAGGTCAAAGTTCCTTTGTAATTCTTTTCTCTCCGCCAGGAGCTCTACGGTCGGGGCCTCGGAGTATTTACGGTCTACCTCCAGCCACTGCCCAGCCACCCTTTCCTCCCTATCTCTTTGCGCTTTGTAGGCAATGATTTCCCCTCTTAGTACGGCCTTAAGCGCTTCCCAGAACGTGGAGGATGATACCTCCCCGTTTTGGTTGTTCTCCGTGTTCTCTGCTATGGCCCGCGCTATCCTTTCGCTGAAGGCCTTGTCAGCTAGTAAGGCACCGTCCAACCTCCATGTGGGGCGCTGGGCCCTTCCCGTCTCCAGCCGCACGTCCATGTAGTGTGGGGCGTGGTCTGATATCACAATTGCGGAGTATTCCACTTTGTCTATCCCTGGAAGCACCGTTTTCCCCACCACAAAGAAGTCAATTCTGGTGAACACGTTGTGTACTGGGGAGAAGAAGGAGAATTCTTTCTCCCCCGGGTGGGCGAACCTCCAGGGGTCCACAGCTCCCATCTGCTCCATAAAGTGACCGAGTTCCCTTGCCATGTTTGAGGTTTTCCCCGTTTTGGGGTTTGATCTGTCCGTCTTTGGGTCCTGTACACAGTTGAAGTCCCCCCCCATGATTAGTCGATGCGTCGCTATGTCCGGGATTTCTGCTATGGTCTTTTGGATGAAGTTCGCGTCGTCCCAGTTGGGCGCGTACACGTTGACTAGAACTACCGGCGCCCCATCCAGGGCCCCGCTGACCATGACATACCGTCCCCCTGGGTCCGTAACCGTCTTTGTCGCCCTAAACATTGTCCTCTTGCCGATCAGTATCGCCACCCCCCTGGCCCTTGTCCCATAACAGGAATGATAGGTTTGTCCCACCCAGCCCTTTCTTACCCGCAGTTGGTCCTGCTCCCTCAGGTGCGTCTCTTGGAGGAAGACTATGTCGGCCCTCATGTTTCTGAGGTGGGTGAGGACTCTAGAACTCTTCACTGGGCCGTTAAGTCCCCTTACGTTCCAGGTTATTATCCTGGTGGGGGGCTTCTGCCCCCTCGTTCCTGTGGGATTAACCATGTTTGTCTGGTGGACGAGCCCCTGCCCTCCGGGGTTTCCCTTTGTTAGGGGGCCGTCCAGGATGGCCGCTACCACTGCTCTCCCCATGCGGTCGGGTCTCTGCGCTCCGGGGTTTCCCCTTGTCCTGGGGGCACCCGCCATGGCCGTCCACTGTGTGTCCGCCACGCGGGTAGTCCCCTGCACTCTGGGGGGCCCCTTTGCCCACAGACCGTACTGGGTGGGTGCTCACAGCGGTTCCTTGTTCCGAGCCCTTGGTTGTGGTACTTTGTAGCCCTGTTCCTTTTCTGGCCTCTTTTGTCCCTTTGTCCCTACCTTTCCCCTCCCTGGTCTCTCCCTCCCTGTGTGTGCCCCCCCCCCCCCCCCCCCCGGGCTCTCCCTCTACCCTCCTCCCCTGTATACCCCTCCTTTGCTCCTCTATACCCTATTCCTGTCCCCGTTTGCTCTCCCGACTTTGATGGGTGTTCCCCCCCCCTCCCCTGCCTGGCGCCTTCCCCCCTGTTGGGGGTGCGCTGCGGCCCTGCTTTGTTGCGTGCCCCCGGCGCTAGCTTTCCTGCTATTACGGTGGCTCCCCTCTCGGAGGTTGTTGTCTCGCTTCTCCTCTGCCTGGCCTCTACGGTTTTCTGCCTGCTCTTCCCCCATCCTACCCATTGGCGTGCCGTTGCTCCTTGCCAGGGGCCCCTCGTCCCTACCGGTCGCTCATGTCTGTCGCTGCTTTCTCTAGCTCCTTAATGGTTGCCTCTTGGGCTTCCAGTTTCCCCCCTTGAGCTTCCAGTTTCTTCCCTTGGGCATCCACTTTCTCCTCCAATCTGGTCAGAGCCTGCTGCACCCCTGACATGGCCCTGGCCACTGCTGCCTGTACTGCGGCTTCCGCGTCTGCTTTCAACTCTGCCTTGATTGCCTGCAGCTGCTCCCTCACCACCTCAGTAAAGGCTTCCTTCCAATTCCGGCCCCCCTCTAGTCCCGGGGGAGAGGGTACCTGTCTGTCCGACTCTTTTTGATGCGGCGATACATCCGTCCCGCCGCTTCGTGTGCTAATCCGCTCGCGTGAGCTGGCTTGCCCTTTGTCCCGTCTGCTTTTGGTGCCCCCTTTCCCTTGGCTCCCTTCTGGCGTTTTTTTCTCCCCCTTCCCTTTCATCTTTTCTTCTGCCCTTGTTTTTCTTTTCCCCCTTTTTCCGTGCCCGATTTTTATTTTATTTATTTGTTTATTAATTATTTTCTCCCCCCCCCCCCCTTTTATGCAACTCCCCTCAGGTGGGCTTACTTTGATGGGAGTGGGTGTTGAAAGAGAGAAAATAATATATATATCCCTCCCCCTTTCTCTTTAACAGTGTTCTTTTTAAAATAAAAGTCCTCTTCTTTTTTCCCCCCCCCACTTTCCCCCTTCCTCTCTCACGCAGGAGAGAGAGAGAGAGAGAGAGGATTCTGTCCAGTCCTTTGTTCTTGCCACGTGGTGGTCGCTGCCGGTTTTGGGGGGGGGGATGTGTGGAGACTCCGCTCCGCTCCGGGCCTGTTGGGGGGGGGGGGGGAGATGCCGCTCCGCTCCGGGCCTGTTGGGGGGGGGGGGGAGACGCCGCTCCGCTCCGGGCCTTTTGGGGGGGGTGGGGGGGGAGACGCCGCTCCGCTCCGGGCCTGTTGGGGGGGGGGGGAGACGCCGCTCCGCTCCGGGCCTGTTGGGGGGGGGGGGGGGGGGAGATGCCGCTCCGCTCCGGGCCTGTTTGGGGGGGGGGAGACGCCGCTCCGCTCCAGGCCTGTTGGGGGGGGGGGGGAGACGCCGCTCTGCTCCGGGCCTGTTTGGGGGGGGGACGCCTCTCCGCTCTGGGCCTGTTGGGGGGGGGGGAGAGACGTCGCTCCGCTCTGGGGGGGGGGGGGGGTAGTCTCCGCTCCGCTCCAGCCCTTGGGAGGGAGGGTGTAGACGCCGCTCCGCTCTGGCCCTTGGGGGGGGGTGTAGACGCCGCTCCGCTCCGGCCCTTGGTGGGGGGGGGGGGGTGTAGACGCCACTCCGCTCCGCTCCGGCCCTTGGGGGGGGGGGGTGTAGACTCCGCTCCGGCCCTTGGGGGGGGGTGTAGACGCCGCTCCGCTCTGGCCCTTGGGGGGGGTGTAGACGCCGCTCCGCTCCGGCCCTTGGTGGGGGGGGGGGGGTGTAGACGCCGCTCTGTTCCTCTCCGGCCCTTGGGGGGGGGGGTGTAGACTCCGCTCCGGCCCTTGGGGGGGGTGTAGACGCCGCTCCGCTCCTTGGGGGGGGGGGGGGTGTAGACGCCGCTCCGCTCTGTCCCTGGGGTGGGGGTGTGGACCTGCCGCCGCTTGGGCCTCTCCTGCTGCTGCCGCCGCTGCCGAGGATCCTTCGATGACCGGTTTGTTGGGGGGGGGGGGGGGTGCGCGTCCTTTCCCTTCCCTTCCCTGTTCTCCGCCGCTACGGGAGCCCCTGCCCTTGCGACCGCTCCGCTTGCTGACCGGAAGCAACTCCCTCCCAACCTTTTTTTAGTCACTAAGGGCAATCTATTATCAGGGCCAATCCACCTAACTGTCTTTGGACTGTGGGAGGAAACCGGAGCACCCGGAGGAAACCCACGCACACACGGGGAGGATGTGCAGACTCTGCACAGACAGTGACCCAAGCCGGAATCGAACCTGGGACCCTGGAGCTGTGAAGCCATTGTGCTATCCACAATGCTACCATGCTACTATTGGACTGTTAACATCCAAAAAGGTTTTGCAGTGGATTATTGACCTCAACTTGATTTGGGACAAAATGGAGCTTCGCTTGAGCACTATCTCTACTCTTCATGCCATAATTACTGCAATACTTTCCTTCTCTCCTGCTAATTTTCCTCCATTCGAATTCTGGCCTCTTTCATATTTTCATATTTGTGTCTTTTCCCGTAAGGCTTTTCCTTTCTGCCCTTTGACCCCACCCTCCTCCCTGCTGAAGAAGGTTTTATCTTTGGTTCAATCTGGTCAACAGGCTATTTCCCATACCAGCCTCCCCGGACAGGTGCCGGAATGTGGCGACTAGGGGCTTTTCACAGTAACTTCATTGAAGCCTACTCGTGACAATAAGCGATTTTCATTTTTCATATCGATAAGACCATAAGATATAGGAGCTGAATTAGGCCATTCGACCCATCGAGTTTGCTCCGCCATTTGATCAAGGCTGAAATGTTCCTCATCCCCATTCTCCTGCCTTCTTCCCTTAACCCTAGATCCCCTTATTCATCAAGAACACCAGATTTGTGTTTGAGGTGCTGTTACCTACAGGGCTACAGACCAAGAGCTGGAAGGTGGAATTAGACAGAGTAGTTCCATCTTCGAACATAAGAACTAGGAGCAGATGTAGGCAATTTAGCTTCTCGAGCCTGCTCCACCACTCAATATGATCATGGCTGATCTCATCATGACCTTGACTCCACAGTCCTGCCCATTCTCCTGTAAGAAATGGGTGTTTATAAATGTGTGTGTATATAAATATCTGTAGTGAGAGTACCTGTAAGAATGGGTATTTACTACTGCAGTGATGTCAGAGAGTAGGTGGGGCTGGGCTGTCTGTCAGCTTTTTACTTTAGGCTGTTTGCTGCACGGGGTGTTTTAGTTTTGTTTTCAGTGTTGGAGCTGAAGCCAGACCAAGCAGGTGTACTGCTGTTCTCTCTGCCATCAAAAGACTATCCCTTGATCATTTGGTGAATTCAGAATTATAAGTGTTCTCAGTAGCGAAGTTTACCCTGATGTCTTTCTGTTTTGAAGGTTTTTTTAAAAGTCTTATGGATGTTAAAAGGACAGCTTAATAATTACTTAGTGTTGTATTCTTTGGGGGCTGTATTTGAATTAATGGTTGCTAAGATGTTTACTGTATGTTTTAAAAAGGTTAACTTGAGTTCATAAAATAAACATTGTTTTGCTTTAAAAAATACTTTTCCATTTCTGCTGTACCACACCTGTAGAGTGGACCGTGTGCTCCCCATACCACAATCTAGTAAAAGTTGTGGGTCAGGTGAACTCCATGATACACTTTGGGGTTCTCTAAACGCTGGCCCATAACAATACTCCAGATATAGTCTCACCAATGCCTTGTATAGTTGCAACAACACTTTGTTACCTTTATACTCTATTTCATTAGCTATAAATGGCAACACTCCATTTACTTTCTTTATTCCCTGCTGTACCTGCATGCTTGTTTTCTGTGACTCATGCACAAGGACACACAGGTCCCTCTGCACCAGAGCACCCTGAAGTCTCTTCCTATTTAGATAATAAGTCGCCATTTAATTTTTCTGACCAAATGGTTGTAGTCACACTTATCCACGTTAAACTCCATCTGCCACATTTTGGCCCACTCACCTAACCTATCTATATCAATTTGTAAGGTTCTTATTTCCTCATTGCAACTTACTGTCCCACCTATTCTTGTCTCGCCTGCGAATGTGGCTATAGAACCTTCTATCCCTGTAACCAAGTTGTTAATATAGATTGTAAATAGATGGGGCCCAAGGACTGAACTCTGTGGCAGCCCATTAGTTACGTCTTGTCATCCAGAAAAATACCCATTTATCCCGACTCTCTGTCTCCTCTCCGTCAGCCAGTCTTCGATCTAAACTAATAAATTATCCCTAACCCCATGTGATCTTGCCTTGTGCATTAACCTTCTGTGTGGCACCTTATCAAACGCTTTCTGGAAGTCCAGATATACTACATCTACAGAATTCCCATTATCCACTTGGCTTGTTATATCTTCGAAGAAGTCTAGCAAATTTATCACACATGATTTAACCTACATAAAACCATGCTGACTCTGATTGATAGAGTTTTGACTTTACAAATGTCCTAAGATTACTTCCTTAATGATAAATTTTAACAATTTCCCAACAACAGATGTTAAACTAACTGGTTTGTAATTTCCCACATTCTGCCTCCCTCCCTTTTTGAATAAGGGCAATACATTAGCATTTTTCCAATCCGCTGGAACCTTTCCTGTGTCCAGGGAATTTTGGAATATTATAACCAATGGATCCACTATCTCCACTGCCAAATCCTTTAACACCCTAGGACAGTCATTTTCAAACCCAGGGTCACGACCCGTGGGTGGGTCGTGGGCAGGTGCCAGGAGTGTCACCGGGCCATGTGGTGCGGTGATCCTGATCATGGGAAGTAGTGCCCAACAGCTGCGACCAGCTTTAAAAATGCTGGCTGCGACCGGCTTTCAGAATGTTGGCCGTCATGCGCATGGAGCCCCTCAGCAATGAGCAGGCCTAGAGCCCAGCGGGGCAATCCACCTCCTCCTGACATCAGCACGTTGACCCAAAAGCAGATTTTTTTTTTAAATCGATGGAGTCTTCATGTCTTGAGCGGCGGCAGAGAGCAGGTCACGCGCCCCGTACACTGACGTCATTGGCTGAAGAGAGACTCCTCCATTTTGTAAGCAGCTAGCAAGCAACAGGACTGAAGAATTTAAAATGGATCATTTTGTAATAAGGAAGAGAGGGCCAGAGACACAAACAGGCCAGGGTTTCACAACTAAACCTGCTAGAGAGAGCTTCTCAGGATAGTCCACAGCAGGACAAAGCAGTGCTGGTGTAAGATCCAGGGCCTCTGGCAAACAGCCCATTAGAAGAAGCTGAAATAAGGAACAAAGCAGTAAAAAGATGATTTTTTTTAAGGAATGGCTTTATGAATTGTGCCAATGTGAATCAGGATGCACAGCCCATGTGTGTTATATGAAGGGTAGTACTGGCAAATGAAAGTTTAAAACCCTCAAAACTTCAAAGGTATGGCGAGTTCAAGGTCAAACCTCTTGATTTTTTTCAACGGATGCCTTGAGAGCTTAAATCGTCAGCTGAAGTCCTTGGCATAAATACATAAATACGTAGAAGATAGGTGCACGAGGAGGCCTTTAGGCTCTTCGAGCCTACGCCATTTATCATGACCATGGCTGATCATCCAACTCAATAGCCTAATCCTGCTTTCTCCCCATAACCTTTGATCCCAAGTGCAGAAATGTAACATTCAATAACAAAGCAAGTGAGAGCGTGAGGACCAAGCAGGCTCACCTTTCACATTAAAGGTAAGTGAAAATGGTGGGTTGCAAAGTTTGGGCAGCGTGGGTCGCCAAGGTCGACTAGCATGGGTCATGAAGGTTGGCCGGCATGGGTCATGAAGGTTGGCCGGCATGGGTCATGAAGGTCGGCCGGCCTGGGTCACAAAGGATGGCTGGCTAGTAAAAATAGGTCCCGGATAAAAAAGATTGAAAAACACTGCCCTAGAATGTAAGCCATCAGGCCCTGGGGACTTGTCTGCCCTCAATCCCAATAATTTGTTGAATACTGTTTCCCTATTAATGCTGATTGTTCTAAGTTCCACCCATTTTATTACCCGTTCCTATAGGGATGTTACTAGTGTCCTCCACCATGAAAACTGAAGCAAAATATTGATTTAACATCTCCTCCATTTCTGTGTTCCCCACTATTAACTCTCCAGTTTCATTTTCCAAATGATCATAATTCACTTTAGCAACTGTCTTCCCTTTTACGTACTTATAGACGCCTTTGTTATCCTTTTTAATGTTTTGCGCTAGCTTTCTTTCGTTATTTACCTTAGCACTTTTTATTACTTTTTTCGGAATCCTTTGTTTATGTCTGAAAGTTTCCCAATCTTCCAGCCTGCCACTGGCCTTTGCAACATGCTATACCTTAGTTTTTGTCTTTATATTGTCCTTAACCTCCCCCAAAGGGCAGCTTTAACCAAAAGATACTCCAGACCTTGAAATTAGTTCAATCTGATTTATTGAACCAGTATCACAGTTAGCAAAGTTCTCTATGAGTTCGACTCTCTGCTAACCTAAGTGTGGTTACTCTGTCTGACTGAACCAGACTAGCTCATAGCCACGTGCTGGAGGTGTGATACTGTACATACACCCTGATTCACTCTAGATGTTCATCAGTGGAAAGAGGCGGAGTGTGAGTGCCTTTTGCCTTTTAAAGTGAGATACCACCCCTGAGTGTCCTGCCTGCTCATTGGTCATGTCCTGTTCTCTGTGTTCATTAGCTACCTGTCTATGCCTGTCTGTATATCATTCAGACACCTCCAGCTAAGCAATATTCACCTCCGGACTACCACTGAGGCAAAGATAACAACATCTGCCCCTTCCCCAGAGTGAAACGCCGATGGATAATCTATAGGTCCCCAAACAGTAGTTCTGCAGTGGGGCACAGTATGAAACAGGAAATATTGGGACTTGTAAGAAAGGTATGGCAATAATCATGGGTGATTTTAATATACACATGGACAAGATTAATCAAATTGGCAAGGGTAGTCTCAAAGGAGAGTTTATTGAATGTACAGTATTAGAGATTGTTTCTTGGAACAATATGTTTTGGAACCAACCAGGGAGCAGGCAATTCTGGATTTGGTATGGTGGAGGGATTAATTGGTGACCTCATAGTTCAGGATCCTTTAGGGAATAGTGACCATAATGTGATAGAATTCCAAATTCAGTTTGGGGATGAAAAGTGGAGTCCCACAGTAGTGTTCTGGAATTAAACAAAGGTAATTACACAGGCATTAGGGCAGATTCAAGCCGAGTAGAGTGGGCAGCAAGGCTAAAAGGTAGGACAGCTGATGAGCAGTGGCAGCTGTTTAAGGATATACTCAATTCCTTACAACTAAAATATATCCCAGTGAGGAAGAAAGATGGGAAGTTCCTTCTCTCTTTAATATATCAGAAGCCATACTTCTTTACCAGAGAGTGGCATTTCACTCCACAAGGAATAGATGAGGTAAATAAGCAACACTATGTTCATGAGGGAGAAAGGATCAGGAAGTTATGCTGAAAGGGGTTAAATAAAGAAAGATGGTGAGGTGATTAGTGCGGAGAATAAATACTGACATGGATCTGTTAGGCTGAATGGCCTGTTAAATTTGATGGAATTGTAACCCAAATCCACCCCTGCATGACCCTGTGAGAAAATACAGCGATTAGCTGCGGAATGAGAAGGCACAGGTGGTTTTCTTACTCGGCCAACGAAGCACCAATGTGAGGAAAGTGTAGGTTTTAAAGTTGAGTGAATAGTGAGCTCCGTGAGCTGTTTCTGTTAGACATGGAATTTTTTGCCTTCTCTCCACAGGCCTTTCCAGCTTAAGTGAACGGTCTCTTAAAATGGAGGCCTTGTGGCGAAGTGGGTAGCGTCCCTCCTGTGAGCCTGAAGCTCTGGGTTAGAACCCACCCCATGTCCAGATGGCCAAGGAAAGTGTGGTGATAATGCTGCCAAACAGGTTTGAGTGTCAACCTGCAAAATCCTTCCAAACACAAGCCAATGGCTGGCGGTAAGAGCGGGAGAGACTCCTGATCTGCCATGTGATAGAAAGAAAGTTGGAGCCTCTACCATCAGGATCCGTAGCTCCAGGCTACAACATGCACATTGAAGTACATCACCTCAGATGTGAACAGTAATACACAACATCCTCCTAAAAATGAGTCTGCCCTTGCTGCAAGAGCTGACTGTGTCTCAACATGCTGAGTGTTGATGGAGACAATTAACTGCAGCTTGCAGTAATAGGAATTATTTCCTGAATCTATGTTATCTTATCTGCAAGTACATCACAGCCGCCCTATCAGAGCTGCTGACAGCTGTGGATGATAAAGACAAGGGGTTTTCAAACGAGCTTACGTTGAGGCTGAAGACTTTGGCAGAGGTTAACCTGCAGCTCCAGTCACACTATCCATAAGGGCATCAGATGTAACAGCAGTTAAGCTGTGGAAGAGGTCATTTTGCCAGCAAGTTTGGAGAATTTGTGCTGTGGGGGGTGAGGGACCTGCACAGGAAGTTAGGAAGTAACTGCAATGACATAAGCTAGATTGCTTCAGCATCCCTAACTCCCATACAGTGCAATGGTTTGGTTTCTGGTTCAGGGGGTGCCTGGAATTACTGGTGATAGTTAATCAGCTCTGCTCCATCTGGAACTGACTCACATTTCTAATTCTCACTTCAGAGGGCCACAACTTCCCCGGACCATCAAACCCCTCCCAACTACGATAAAAGATGAAGATTCAATTGATCCAGCATCAGCCACCCCCCTCCCCTCCCACCCCCTCCACCCAACAGTCCCTAGGGACCACAGATTGAAGCCCAATTCTAGGATTGGCATTCTGGTGGGAAATTCCTGAGTGTGAGAATGGAATGAGAAACCTTGTAGTTAGGATCCTCGTCCTCCAATTTGGTCCACGTGGTAGTCACCACTAACTGTATGAGATGTATATTAGATGTAGTACGGTAAGACTCTTGTACTAGAGGTACATGGGTAATTCCCTGCCTGCTGGCTCCGCCCAGTAGGCGGCGTATAAATGTGTGTGCTCGCCGTAGCTGCTCCCATTCTGGCAGCAGCTACAGGAAGCCACACATCTTCGCTCAATAAAGCCTCGATTATTCACTACTCTCGTCTTTGTAGTAATTGATAGTGCATCAATTTATTGAGCAAAGATTTTAAAACGATGGAACTTTGCATCAAGCCTGATCACCTGCAGCTGAGCCCTCAAGCAGCCAACGCTACATCCGCTTTTGACCACTGGCTAGCCTGCTTCGAAAGCTGCCTCCAAACATCCGCTGAAGAACCCTCGGATGCACAGAAGCTCCAGGTCATTTATTCACAGGTGAGCCCTGTCTTTTTTCCTCTCATCCGGGATGCGCCCACTTACTCTGAAGCAATGGAGTTCCTGAAAGGACATTACGTTTGGCCGGTCAACGAACTTTATCCCATGCACCTCCTGTCCACGAGACAGCAGCTCCCCGGTGAGTCCCTAGATGATTTCTGGCGTGCCCTGCACATCCTGGCGAGGAACTGTGACTGCCAGGCAGTTTCGGCAGTCGAGCATACAGAACTTTTAATCAGAGACGCTTTTGTTACGGGCATGGGGTCGGTGTGCATCTGCCAGCGCCTATTGGAGGGGGGTACGCTGGATCTTGCGGGAACCAGGCAGCTTGTGAACTCTCTAACAGTAGTCTCCCGTAACATCCAGACGAATGCCCCCGACCGCATGGCACCCTCGTGGGCATCGTGGGCACCACCAGCTACCGACCCCAGCCCACCGCAAGCATGCGCCCGCGTGGCAGCCAGCCAACCCTGGGGGGCCCAAAAGTTACTTCTGCGGGCAGAATAAACACCCACGGCAGTGCTGCCCGGCGCAGAGCGCAACCTGCAGCGGAAAGAAGGGACATTTGCTGCTGTGTGCCAGGCCCGGTCGGTCGCCGCTGTTTCTAAGCCCAGTGTTCCTACACCCCTCATGTTCGACCCGTGAGCACCGCCATCTTCGTCTCCGCAGACCACGTGCGGCCCGTGGGCACCGCCATCTTCTTCTCCGCAGACCATGTGCGGCCTGTGAGTGCCACCACCTTTAATGCCGCCCATCATATGTGCCCCGTGGTCGCTGCCATCTTCGGCGCCATTTTGGACGGCGCCTCAGGACCCCTGCTCGTCGGGAAGCTCGTCTGGCCTCTCATCGTCTGCCACCACCGCTGACCAGCCAGGGGCCTCCCAGCATCAGCCACAGCTCACCTCGATCACCCTTGACAAGTTCCGACCACACAACCTCACAACTGCAACGACAATGGTGAAAATCGATGGGCACAAGACTTCCTGCCTTTTTGACTCTGGGAGCACGGAAAGCTTCAGCCACCCCACTACGGAAGTCCACCTCCGGGGTCTCGCTCCCAACATGGCTGGCAGCTCCTGGACCCGTCCTCCTTTGAAAACACGTGCAGACCCATAAGTCGGACCCGTTGGTTGAAGAGTCCAACGACTGCACGCGAACCTGCAGTACGCCTACATGGTGCACCCCGACGGGCACCAGGACACAGTCTCCCTCCGGGACATGGCACTCGCTGGATCCCCACCCACGGCCCACCACCTGACACCCCCCCTCTGGTTGCCCCTGCGCCACTCCCCCTCCCCCCAGCGCACCTCACCGCAGCCCCCGCCCCAGGAGGATCCGTCCTCCCACTGGTTCCACGCGGGGGCGATGAAGATGAGGACAACACACTCCCGGAGGGAGTCACAGGTGGCCAAGTCAGCGCCCGCATCACCACCGGGATCGAGGCGATCACAGCGGAGGATCAAGGCCCCTGACAGACTGAACTTGTAAATTTTTGACTGAACTTGTAAATTTTTCCACCACCCCCGCCGGACTCCTTTTTTTAACAGGGGGTGAATGTGGTAGTCACCACTAACTGTATTAGATGTCTATTAGATGTAGTACGGTAAGACTCCTGTACTAGAGATACATGGGTAAATCCTTGCCTGCTGTCTCTGCCCAGTAGGCGGCGTATAAATGTGTGTGCTCGCCGGATCTGCTCCCATTCTGGTAGCAGCTACAGGAGGCCACACATCTTTGCTCAATAAAGCCTTGATTATTCTCTACTCTCGTCTTTGTTGTAATTGATAGTGCATCAGTCCAGCCACCTCATCTGTCTCTGCTTGGGTCCACAAAAGTCTGTGGTAACTCCTTCCTTGATTTTCTTTGATCCCTTTACTTGCTCTCTCATCTCTTTGGGTGGTCCTGCTTTGGCTCAGCTCTGTATTGGCTCTGAGAACGAGCATTGACAGGTATAGCCAGAGGATCACTTCTGTCCTGCATCTGGTTCCTTTGAAGAGCAGCAAGACTGTGCTGTGGTGCTGATCCAGGACAGTGGTCTTGTAACCATGGGTGAGGCATAAATCGGCCTCCCTCAGGTTACAAACATGCCTGTTTTCCCTGCCACCCACTCCATCGGTGCCTTTGTCAGTGACCCACTCCACCTCCTGGACCAGGCTGCTCAGTTCGATGCTGAAATGGTGCCGTCTGTAGCTGGGGCCTCAAGGTCCAGAGGAGTGCAAAATGGCTACCACAACCATCTGAGGATTCCTAAACTGAAGCTCGGTCATTGCTAGGCACTCCACTGGCAATCGAGAATCACTTTAGGAGCCCGTCAGGAATGCCTAATGACTTTTGGTGCACTACCTGGACTGGGGCCTTGAAGAAATCTGGGCCTAAACCCTGCAGCGAGAGATAAAGGAGAATTCGGCTCAGATGTCTGGGTTTAATAGCGATACGATTGGGCTGATGGCTAATGAGCTACCAGAGCTGACCAACATGATTTCATCTTTCATTTCATCCAAAAATCATTCCCTCTGACAGTGCAACATCCTTTGCCATGGAACTGAAAACAATACTTTAGCTGAGTAAATGATTCAATAGAGCAAAATGACAGAAGCTATTCTGTAGCTATCTCAGATGGCCACCTGCAAAGGACCATGGGAATTATGGCCAACCCAGGACTCAGACACACTCAGAGCTTATGTGTGTATTTGCAACCCAGATAGCTAGACGCGATCGAAACCTCCGCTCGTTTGCATTCTAATGGCCCATTTCCCCAGAACAAAGGGACTGTACTCAGGTAACCGATACAGATACAGACTAATCGGCGCCACTCCCTTTACTCAGGAAGCCCAAACAGCCAAGGTCAATGACCGCTAAGGACTCGCCCAGCCATCAAGGCACCCGCCCCTTTATTGGCCAAAATTGAAGGCAGTGAGCGAAGCTTGTCGAATTATTGGGTCCAAGTTAAGGACCGCCCCAAAGTGCGCAAAATCCCGGAGGGATAAGAAGAGACACAGCCATGTGCTGGGTCTGTCTTGGATCTGGCCTATACCAACCCAAGTGCAGCATAACGACCAGACAGACAAGTTCAAGACCAACGATCGCTACCAGACGGATGAGCCCAGCAGAAACAGAGCCACTCTTCTACCCAGCCACGCAAGATCCGAACAAAGGCCTTGTCCAGCTGCATAGAGCCGGTTGCCCTGAAGTTAAGTATAGGTTATTGTAGTTGTTAGGTGTAGTTTAACTTGTCGTGTTTTGTGTTGCATGTCAAAGTAATCCTGGTGTGTAAATAAACCATCTTTGAACTTGAACTGACTAACTGGTTGTGTGGTCCTTTGATCGATATCGGGTAAAGCCTGTGGTGGTATCGTTTGATACCTGGCAACTCTAAAGAGCATCATTATTAATTGGCAACATTATTGGTGACGCTAGTGGGATAGTATTCCATTTTTAAATAGAGCAACATTACTGGCGACTCCGCCGGGACTCGATTAGAAGTGATTTTGTCACTCCGAGAGAACCCACAAAACTTTGAAATCCAATTGTGAGAAAAAAAAGTGAAAGAACCACAAGTGTGAGGCCCGTATCGATCAAACCACCTAGATTTGGAAGTGCGTACTAACAGCGATATAAGGTAAACTCATTAGATTTTGCGTAAAACTATCGGGAGTATTGTGAACCGGAAAATAGCCTCGGCCATACCCGTTTTTCGAATTACCACCTTATTCCCCCTGTCCCAAATTAACGGTAGGAAAACAGAGATGAATGGTAGGAAAGCAAAGATTAGTGGTATGAAAAACAGAGATTAATGGTAGGAAAAACGAGATAATAGTAGCAATGGCCACCAAAGCGATGGAACGTTTAATGAACCCAGCAGGAACTCGAGGTCGCAGCGACCAACAGAACAGAGCAGTGCCCCATATGGGAAGGGGAATTGAGAAAGCATTTGAAGGGGAAAGGATGGCCCTTTTGGTCCGAGTTTTGTTCAAATGATGAGTCAGGTCCAGGAAGCATAGGACAAACCTGGTGGGACAACATAACCAAGGTACGTAAGAAAAACGCAGCGGAAGTTCGAAAGCCGATGGCAATAGTGTCTTGTTTGGCACAGTTGCGAGTCACAGAGGAGGTCGTGAGGACGCTCTGCGGACAGCTAGTTGAGAAAGAGGGAAACAATAGTGAATGTGAAAAGTTTAATAAGCAACTCCGGGAACAGTTGGCAGCTAAAGATAAAGAGATGGCTGATGTCAAACGGGCACACCAATCTTGTTTAGTTCACCTTAGCAGCTTTCAGACCCAGTACGATAAAGCCGACCAAGATACACAGCGTGCAGCCTTGGTACGAGAAGAGACAGAACAGCAGGTAGCACAGTTAACGAAACCATGTGCGGATTTAAAGGCAGCTTTACGAGCGCCCCATAGCTCCATGACAGAACAAAGACAGAGCATAGTAGATCATGTGAAATGTAGACAACAAATAGCGACGATACAGTCACTGCTTTCAGTGCAAAACGGATTTAGATACCTTTGGACAAAATTTAAATGAGGAAGGTGCCCCCAATTGGCAAGAACGAAATGAAACCACCCAGAGATTATGTGGAGGATACAGAAAATCACCATAGAGCCCCCAGGCCCCGAAAAGGAAAGCACCCGCATCACTGACTGCACAGGCAGCACACACCCCCATGAATCCGGTCACCACACAGCGCAAGTCATCGGATCGGGAGGAGCCCAATTGCGTTTACACCACCCCACTAAACATCACCCAATTGAGAGATGCCTGCACAAAAATTGATCTATTCGAACCCACCGCAGCCCGCATAATTTCTTTGAGAGAGTACGCCAGCAAAAGGTTATGTACGGTCTAGACGAAAGGGAGGAAGTTAAGCTTATTGATCAGTACGCCAGCTCAGCTTAACCAGAACCCCAGAATGTAGGAGGAGGAAGATGAAAACGGCCATTTTAGATGCGATCGGGTACAACAAGGGAGACCCCGTAGAAGGCAGACCTCCCCACCCGGTAATGTAAAGGCAGACGCCTTAGCCAAGTCAGGATCACGACACGGTCACTTTTGGCAACTCCCCGAAAGTGAACCAATATACGCAGTCCAGGTTTCACAGACCAATATGGAAGATTTAGCCCAGGCCCAAAAGGCAGACGACACTCTCAAACAAGTTTTAGATGGCAACTTCCCAGCCCCCTAGGTCAAATGCAAGAACTCACGGACGGTACAGGACGGTATAGTTTTGAAAAATTGAATTTATGTGGTCCCCACCCAGGACAGAAACCAGATAATTTACCAGTTTCATGATGGACACGGACATCAGGGACAATACCATTGCCCATTTAAGACCTTTGTGCTGGTGGCCGATTTAAAATCCGATGTCACACATTATGTTGAGAATTGTTTACTCTGTGCACAGAACAATTCTAAAAGGTACTCCCAGAAGGGACAATTGAGACACACCCGATCTGTTAATGGCCCTTAGACAAATTTGCAACTCGACTAGATTGGCCCCCTCCCCCCTTGCAGAAATGGTTTCAAATACGACCTTAAGATCTGGGATAAAGCCAATAATATATTTATTTTGCATTTGGTAGATTTAGCAACCAGATTTAGTCAATCAACGATTGTACGAAGTAACGAAAAGAGTGTAATTATAGATCAAATCGTGGAAAAATGTATAGGGACAGGAATGGGCCCACCGGCAAAATTCCTTATGGACAATGGGGGAGAATTTGCTCATGATGAGTTTAGGGATATGTGTGAAAATGTGATTCGGAAGTGTGTATTAATTTGCATGCGTATTCACAGGGATATAAGGTAAATTCGTTAGATTTTGCATAAAACTATCGGGAGTATTGTAACCGGAAAATAGCCTCGGCCATACCCGCTGTTCAAATCACCGCCTTATTCCCCCTGTCCCAAATTAACGGAAGGAAAAAGAGATGAACGGTAGGAAAATCCTTCGAAGTAATCCTTGTGTGTAAATAAACCATCTTTGAACTTGAACTGACTAACTGGTTGTGTGGTCCTTTGATCGATATCCGGTAAAGCATTGTGGTGGTATCCTGGAGACTCTAAAGAGCATCATTATTAATTGGCAACATTATTGGTGACGCTGGTGGGATAGTATTCTATTATTAAAAAGAGCAACAATTCCTTCTGCTCGAGCGGTTCAGAACAAAGGGACATAACTTTAAAATTTGAGCGAGGCCATCCAGGGGTGATGTCAGGAAGCACTTCTTCATAAGAACAGGAGAGGAGATCTGGAACTTTCTCCCCCAAAACGTTGTTGAGACTGGGGATCTGTTTCAAAACTGAGATTGATAGAATTTAGTTAGGTGAGGGTGTTAGGACTCCTGGACCAAGTTGGATAAATGGGGTTAAGATGCAGATCAACCCCAATCCTATTGAATGGCAAAGCTGGCTGGGATTCAGAGTGTTGGTACTTCCTTCCTAACAGTATTGTGCGAGCACCTAGACCACACAGACTTCAGCAGATCAAGAAGCAGCTCTATCATCACCTTCTCCAGGACAGTCAGGAATGGGCAATAAAACGTCAGCCTCTCCAGCAGCAGCAGCCTCCCAACAATGATGTTTGAAGCGTAATGAAAATAGTGGAGTCTGCAGGCCAATTTCAAACACACCTGTTCTCGTCTGAGATCCCTGACGTAGGAAAGCCAGACTTGCAATCCATACAAAATCCCGATGACAGCTCAGCGACAGCTGTAAACTCAGAGCCACAACTGCAGCATATCTGAGGATTATCACCAGCAGTGTCTGCCTCAATCTCATTCCATCCACTTCACATTAAACTTTGTTGTGCCGTTGCTCCACGGATCGTACCTTCATGGTTTCAACAGCTGTAATCCTCTGAGAAAGGTGAGTCTTCCATTAAGGTCGGCATTCCTCAGTTCAAATGAATCAAAGTGACTGGCATATTGTCATTATCCCAGTTAACCAACATTTTCTTAAGGCATTTATGGTTTTATAACAACAATATATATAAATACAA
Organism: Scyliorhinus canicula; assembly: GCF_902713615.1. Lineage (NCBI taxonomy): Eukaryota > Metazoa > Chordata > Chondrichthyes > Carcharhiniformes > Scyliorhinidae > Scyliorhinus > Scyliorhinus canicula. The sequence continues at coordinate 131,909,120 of NC_052152.1, read as the reverse complement.
ATGTAAACATAATTCAATGCATAACACACACCTCCATCTCCTACTGTTCCCGCCTAAGCTAGGCAAAAATAGCCTAAATCCCCCTACCCCACCTTACTCCCTAACTTCCCCACTTATTGAATCTGCTGACAGTTTAGTTTTCTCCGATGATAAGCGACTACCCACACAAACCCAGATATCACCCTATTCACCCGCTTAAAAAAGACCTCCGGTAGAAAAATAGGGAGACAATGGAAAACAAACAAAAATCTTGCGAGAACCGCCATCTTTGCGGTCTGTACCCTCCTTGCCAGTGACAACGGGAGCACGACCCAACTCCGGAAGTCCTCCTTCATTTGTTCAACTAACCGGGCGAGATTTAATTTATGTAGCTGCTCCCATCCCTGTGCCACCTGAATACCCAAGTAGTGAAAACTCCCTCACACTACGTTAAATAGCAACGCCCCCAGACTCCTCTCCTGCCACTTCGCCTGATCACAAAAACCTCGCTTTTACCCATATTCAATTTGTACCCTGAGAACCAGCCAAATTCCCCTAAGATCCGCATAATCTCCCCCATTCCCCCTAACGGGTCAGAAATATATAGGAGTAGGTCATCTGCATATAGCGATACCCTGAGTTCCACTCCATCCTTGGACTAGCCCCTTCCAGTCCTTTGATGCTCTTATCACCATCACCAATGGCTCCGTAGCCAAGGCAAACAACAGTGGGGAGAGGAGACATCCTTGCCTTGTCCCCCGGTGCAGTCTAAGTAGTCCAAACTCACCCGGTTCATCCGCACACTCACCATGTAGACACGGGGAAAATGTGCAAACTCCACATGGACAGTGACCTGGGGCTGGGGTTGAACATGGCTTCTTGGCACCATGGGGCAGCAGTGCTAACCACTGCACTACCATGCCACCCTAATAACTTTAATCTTCTGTCAATTTATTTACTTTTCATGCTGTAACCGTCTCTAAGCACAATAGAAGCACAGTTTGAAATGAACCAACTCTCACAATACAAATACGTTTCTCCAGCATGAATCTAACTCCTTACATAGAAACATTAAATTAAACACACTTAAAACTGTACCTTATTTCTAATATTTACCGATACAAATATAAATCACTTAAAATAACAATTGTTTTTTTTAACAACACCTGGAAGAGAAAAAGGCAGAGAATAATTCAAACTTCAGTCTGCAACTTTGCATGGGGCATCGACTGCTCGGTGAGTCATTATGGCTTTGAATATCCCGGTACCCATTCCTATAGAGTTGAAAGGAGATTTGAGACTGAATTGGAAATTCTTTCAGACTTAATGACAGGACTATGAAATTGCCATAGAGTTAAACAAGAAACCTGAACAAATAAGAGTAGCAACTCTAATCAGTGCCGGGGAAAGAGTGTTAATAATAATAATCTCTATTGGCACAGGTAGGCTTACATTAACACTGCAATGAAGTTACTGTGAAAAGCCCTTAGTCGCCACACTCCGGCGCCTATCCAGGTACACGGAGGGAGAATTTAGAATGCCCAATTACCTAACAGCACATCTTTCGGGACTTGTGGGAGGAAACTTGTAGCCACTGTAGCCACCTAAAATGGACACTGGACTGACAAGATGGAGAATTGCTAAGACTGCAGGGAAAAGCAGTTTAGCCAAGACAGCAGTCTGCAAAAACTGATTAGCATTTTGCAAGCAGCAAAACTAGTTTCTGGCCAGGTGGAAGATCTCAAACCAAAGGTGTTAATGGCAAAACGCTTTGCATATTAATGAGGCAATCCAGATCTGGGCACACACAATGGCAACATTCAGGTTTGAATAGATACTTTAAGTGGATGTCCAGACAGAGCGGCACCAGAAGTATCCACTATAGAAACCGCCCCCTCCATCAAGAAGAGACCCTCACATTGGGGGAAATTCAAAAGATATCGATTAGAATTCGGTCCAATCGATACCTGAAGGTAAAGCCCGCCCCAAAAGAGGCACGGACATTGGGGTCCTATAAAAGATAGACGCCACACATGGTCCTGTCTGTTGTTTCGTGCTCCGGCTTTGACCAAGAACTTCGACCTGTATCCTGACTCCAGCCGTTGAGCACCAGCCGCCGAACCGTAAGTGCCAATACGACGCTCGCTACGCGAACCAGGCCCACTAGACCCCCAGCGACCAGCACACTCTCTGAAGGTTGCAGACCAAGATCGGAACGAAGGCCTCGCTCCCTGACCTTGCCTGTTCCTGTTTAGTTAAGTATTCTGATCGCTTAGTTTAGTTATAGCTTAGTCCCTTAGCGTGTGCATGCGTATTTATTATATTTGTATAATAAATATTGATCGTTTGGAACTTACTAATCGGTGTATCGTTTTATTACTTTGAACCTGACCTTGGAATATTTGTGAGTTGTCTAGATACGGCAACTGGCGACTCCCGAGCTGAAAATACATACATAGAGCCTAGCAGTGTTAAGCACACGGCCTTTAAACGGAGGCGTGTTAATACACTCCAATAAACGCGAATTACACTCAAGTAAAACGTGCAACAAACTGGAGCATCCGGAAGAAACCCACGCAGACATGGGGAGAACGTGTAGACTCCGCACAGCCGGTGACCCAATCTGGGAATTGAACCTGGGACCTTGGCGTTGTGAAGCAACAGTGCTGACCACTGTGCTATCATGCCACCCATAAGCACAAATCACTAAATACAAACAAACGGATGAATGATTCAAGAATTCAGGACCTGAGCCACGAGGTCCTATTTTTAAGGGAATTCTTATCTCTGGTTTAACCCCTCCTTTGAGTGAGATCTTGGTTTGTTCAAATGGATGTCTGTCATTTAGAGAATAACTTGTTAATCAAATATTGGATGTTATTTTTTATATTGATTGGTGCCAATCAAAACTAGCTTAGTGTTTGTGTGCGCAGTCTTGGGAAAAATACTGAGTTACTATTGATGTATTTCCCACACCTTGCCATATTTCATAGCTTGGTGAAGATCTAACTAAAAATTGATTAGTTGATTACACAAGGAACACTCTGTTCTCAGTATTGAATACAATGGAATACAATGGTTAATTCATTATATGAGAAATGACTGAGTTCCCACATTCAGAATTACTCTTAATATTTTGCTTATTGGCTATGTGCATTTAACTAGCCCCCATATGAATAAAACTAGACTATCACTGAGGGAAGAGAAACCTACTCTTAAGAAAGCTATTGACACGTGCAGAATCTATGAGGTTGTTAATCATCAGCTGAAGAGTATTGATGGGAAAACTGGCAAGGATATATATAATGAGGAGAGGCAGTTCAAGCCTTCCAATCACAAGCTAATGCAGAAAAGGAAGGGGCTGAGTTACTACCACTAGTAACAATACAAAAACTTTATCTACACTGCCAAAACTACGAACTATTGCTTTCTTGTCCACTACCCATTTCATCACATGCTGTGCAACTTTTAAATATTGTCTAGCCAATTCACCTACTCCTAAAATTTGACACGTAATCCAATAATGTAATTTCAGACTGCTCACTCACCAATTTCTCCTTAATCAATTTAAGTGGTCCTCTTACCTCATGACCAAAAATTAACTCAAAAGGACTGAATTTGGTTGACTCATTAGGTGCATTCCTAATTGCAAACAGTACAAATGGAATTCCTTTATCCCAATCCTCTGGATAATCTTGACAATAAGCCCTCAACATTGTCTTTCACGTCTGATGCTAACTTTCTAACACTCCCTGCGATTCTGGCTGGTACACAATTGATTTAAATTGTTTTACTCCTCAGCTATCCATAATTTCCTTGAAAAACCTTGAGGTAAAATTTGATCCTTGGTCCGATTGTATTTCTGTGGGTAGTCCATATCTAGTAAAGAATTTAAGTAACTCCTCCACAATCGTTTTAGGTGTAATATTGTGTACTGGAATGGCCTCTGGAAACCTAGTAGACACATTAATTATAGTCAAAAGATATTGATTCCCACTTTTCATTTTAGGAAGCGGTCCTACAAAATCAATTAATTCCTGAAATGTTGGAATGGGTATTAAGGGCACTGGTTTTTTCACCACTTGACATGTGTGACATGAGCGACAAAATTTAATTGCATCTTTATGTAGTCCAGGCCAATAAAAATGTTTTTGTATTTTAGCTTGAGTTTTCCTTACTCCCAAATGACCTCCTACTGGTACCTCATGTGCTACTCACAACACCTTCTTCCTACGCCCTACCGACAACACCACTTGATGAACTTCTGCCCACTTTTCATCCACCTGCATATGTAAAGGACTCTATTTCTCATTAAGACATAATTTTTAAGGTAACAACATTCTGGTAGACACTCAGATTCCTCTTCCATGTATGCTTTCTGATACATCTGTCTTATTTCTATATCTTTCTGTTGTAACTCCGCCAATTTTCCTGAACTAAAAATATCCATCTCATCCTCCACCTGTTCTTGTTCTTTTCCAACCATCTGATGAAAAACCGTTTCTGATAATTGAACTTCAACTTTATCTTCACTCATTGATTTCTCCTCGTCTTAACCTGTGGCTTTGGAACCTTGTTACTACAAAATCCGGAAAAATCTCAGGATATTTGTCCTTCAACACTTCAGTTGTTTGATTTTCCATTGGCTTATCAACCACAGTAGGCATCACTCACACCTGCGATCCAGCTATATCATTACCCCAAATAAACTGTATTCCTGGACAAAATAGTTTCTCTGTTACCCCTACTACCCCTCCACCACTCTTCACTGGACTTTCCAGCCTTACCTTATATAATGGAACACTATTCTTCTCACCCTGAATTCCACATATTACCACCTTTTCTGACAATATTCCTCCCAAACTACATAACTCCTCATCTCTTGCCATCAAAGATTGATTAGCTCCCATATCTCTTAAAGTTCTGACTTCTTTACCTACTTCTCCTGATACACATGAGTAAACTTTACCCACACAAGTAAATTATTTAAAGCGATCTGGCACCTTCTCATCAATCACCTCTTGATCAGGCTGCACATTCCTTTGCACCTTCTTTGCTTCACTTGGACTTTCCTTTACTACTTTAACAAACCCCATTGGCATATCCTGTTTTACCACATCAGCCTTCCCAGTGCTTTCCTTCAACCCCCAACACTGTGACTTTACATGGCCTAGTTTATTACAGTACAAACATCTGAAACTTTTCATTTCTCTTCCATCCTCCTGGATTTCGTTGTTAATCTGAGGTACACTCTCCTTATTATCTCCCACCAGATCCCTTTTTCCTTTACCACTTGAGTATTTCTTTTTCCCCCAGTTTCTATCCCTCACAGGCTGAAGCTGATGAAAATGAAATGAAATGAAAATCGCTTATTGTCACGAGTAGGCTTCAATGAAGTTACTGTGAAAAGCCCCTAGTCACCACATTCCGGCGCCTGTTCGGGGAGGCTGGTATGGGAATTGAACCGTGCTGCTGGCCTGCTTGGTCTGCTTTAAAAGCCAGCGATTTAGCCCAGTGAGCTAAACCAGCCCCATGATTTATGAAACTTTGATTTATGAACTAATTCATAATCATCTGCCATTTTGCAGTTTTAACCCTCTGCTCTTCCACATGAGGTCTCAGTACATCAGGAATTGAATTTTTAAACTCCTCCCAAATTATAATTTCTCTAAGAGCTTCATACGTTTGATCTATTTTCAAAGCCCTTATCCACCTATCAGAATTACTCTGTTTAATCCTTTCAAACTCCATGTATGTTTGACCAGGCTCTTTCTTTAAATTTCTAAACCTTTGTCTGTAGGCTTCAGGCACTAGCTCATACACACCAAAGATGGATTTTTTCACCTCCTCATATGTCCCAGATACCTCCTCCAGTAGTGATGCAAACACTTCACTAGCCCTACCTACCAACTTTGTTTGAATCAGTAATACCCACATGTCCTATGGCCATTTCATTTGTTTAGCTACCTTCTCAAATGAAATTAAAAAGGCTTCTACCTCCTTCTCATCAAACCTTGGCAATGCATTGACATATTTAAATAGATCCCCCCCAAGCCTTTGACTATGACACTCTTTCTCACTATCCTCATCACTATCCTCAAACTGTACATTTCTCTTCACATCTGCCAATTCTAACTGACTGTCACATGGCCATTTTCTGAAGTTCAAATTTTCTCTCTTTTTCTCTTTCTTCTCTCTCCTTTTCTTTTTCCTCTCTCTATTTTTCTTTTTCCATGATCTGTACTTCCCTTTCTCTCTCTTTTTGTTCTGCTAGGGCTATTCTATCTTTTTTCCTCATTTCATTTTCAAGCTGCTTTAATTCTTTTTCATGTTCAAGCCGCTTGATCAGTAATTGAATTGTTGCCATTTCTAATGATTCTGACTGTCTCTCAGGCAATTGGAAATGCTCAGCTACTGCTGCAATTACCTCTTTTCGTATTTTATCAGGCAATGTTAACTGCAATGTTTTTGCCAAAGCTAAAAGCCTTTTTATTTCTTTGTTTGTAAGGTGCTGCGTGTGACCTTCTTCACCCGCAAAAACTTCTGAGCCTCTGAAAGAGCCATTGTCCACAACACACTCCCTACTTAAACTGGAATACACCATCTGAAAAGAAAACACAAATATGCTCACCCCTCACTGTCTTTAAGTTCACTAAGCCAACCCAATCACAAAAGATAGTCTTTTACCCCGGATGAGCCCCATTTTGTTATCGGCCAGGGTTTAGAAAACTCCAAAGTATATCATGGAGTTCATCTGACCTACAACTGTTTATTGATTTTGGTTACGATGAGCACAGGGGCCTGTCTTTCAGGTCTTATTCAACAGAAGCCTTCAGCACTTTTAATCAAAAACAAAGTTTATTCTATGAATTTAGTTAACATTTTTAAAAACACACACAGTAAGCATTTTTATCAACGCCAAACATAAATACCCCACACAGCTACAGTACTCTATGTATAATCCTTAATAAATTTCCCCTAACTGTTTCAATTTAATAACATCCCTTAAACCAGAAAACCCTTTTACCAATACAGTAGGTTTGAGTTCCAGAAAACAGTTATCACTTTTTAAGTTATCAAGTAATCTGGAGACAGCTTTTAAACTGAAGATAGAGAGAGACAGTCCCAAGATACTTGTCTGTCTGAATACAGCAGCCAAATATGAAAATGAAAGCAAAAAAAACTCAGAGCCACAGAACAGACCAAACCAAAACGAAAGTAAAACTCAGAGCCACAGCCCAGCTCCACCCACACAATGGCATCACTGAAGCCATGTGATAAGACAAAACATGCCTGAAAGGGACACTCCCATGACACTATGGATGATTAATGGACATACCACGTTAAGACAAGCAGCTTGTAAGGAGCTGTACCTTTAATTTAAATGGAAGGACCCAGAAGACTGAGCTGGTTTAGACTAGTGGTTGCAGACTGGCCGTATCAGTGATGACTTGGTTTGATTGATTGGCTGGTGGCCAATGAATTGACCCAATAGGCTGCGATCTGCCCGGAACAGGTGGTGATTGGATATTATTCCACTGGAATTCTTTGCAGAGTCCCAATGTTCCAGTTTGATTTCAGTTTTGATTCTGGCAGCAAGAAGGAGACAAGAACTTCCTGTTTTCCTCCTGAAAGGCTGTGTTTCTAAGACGGCAAAGAGCCTGGATGAATCTATGTATAGCTAGAGTCCAGAACCAACAAACAAACTCTCTCTCCTGAAAGTGATAGGCATAACTAATCAACCCTCTCTACAGAAAGGTAGAGGCCTGAATGTGAACTCTGAGCTGAAGGCCCAGTTTGATGAGAAATACGGTGTCTCTTCAGAAATCCTGTTGCCCTTGAGTACTGCATTTTCTAAACTGCAGAAACCCTGAATGAATAACTATAATGAAGACCATACCGGCTGTAAACCAGAGGGCAGCACGGTAGCATGGTGGTTAGCATAAATGCTTCACAGCTCCAGGGTCCCAGGTTCGGTTCCCGGCTGGGTCACTGTCTGTACGGAGTCTGCACGTCCTCCCCGTGTGTGCGTGGGTTTCCTCCGGGTGCTCCGGTTTCCTCCCACAGTCCAAAGATGTGCGGGTTAGGTGGATTGGCCATGCTAAATTGCCTGTAGTGCCCTAAAAAGTAAGGTTAAGGGGGGGGGGGGTTGTTGGGTTACGGGTATAGGGTGGATACATGGGTTTGAGTAGGGTGATCATTGCTCGGCACAACATTGAGGGCTGAAGGGCCTGTTCTGTGCTGTACTGTTCTATGTCTACGTCTATAATTTAATCAGCAAGCTTGCTGTTAAGGAAGTGTGCTAAAGAACCACCTTCTGAAGCAAAAATTCTAATCTTTTAATCTTCATCATTACTTTTTTTTACTCCTTTCCACTCCTCTGTATTTGTCTGTCTTGTGTGTGTGTGGGTAGCGGGTGGGAAATTTAAAGTCGATAGGATAGTAAGTATTAGCTTGTCATTCATCTGTTGTATTTACTGCATATTTCACGAGAGTCCTTATTATAAATAAAGTCATTGTGTTTACATTTACAAACCTGTTAACTGCAATTTTTATGAAAAGTATTGGTCAATTCAGTTGTGTTGTGACTCTGGGGTACGTGGGTCTGGAATTGACTGTCATAATATACACACAAGTATATGATGGTGCACAGACAGGCATTGATTGACACACAGGATGACCAATGAACACACAGAACACAGCAGCCAATCACCAGACAGGCACGGCCACTATAAAACCAGAGGGCACTAGTTTTCCCGCTCTCTTGGGATGCAGCCTCTGAGACAGTCAGAGCCCGTGAGCAACAACTAGAACATCCACCATGTGGTAGTCAGATAGTTTGGTCAGGTTAGCCTGAGGTCTAACGCAGCATAGTGTCAACCCACAGTTAAAGTTTGTATAATAGTTAAGAGTTCAATAAAATAGAATTGCATTTCTTCAAGTGTTGGAAGCCTGTCTGTCTCACTGCTGCAGTCAACGCAGTCCTCGCAGATCCAGCATACCCAACACATCATTGTGCCAGTGAGTCATGTTTGAGTTTGACGGACCTACCTTGAGATAGTCTGCCTTTGACCAGTGATCAGCCATCCGGTAACATGGGCAGCGTCCGCCCTCCCCCACCCCTCCGTGTCGTCGGCAACCTCGGTGCTAACTGGAAGATTTTCAAGCAAATGTTCCAGCTGTATTTTGAAGCCACCGACCTCGAAGCCGCATGGGATGCCAGGAAGATTGCTCTCTTCCTCTCTACAGCCGGGGACCACGTTATCCACATTTTTAACTCCCTCACCTTTGCTGAAGGTGAGAACAAGACAAAGTTCAAAACAGTCCTGCTGAAGTTCAACAGCCACTGTGACATCGAAGTCAACGAGAGCTTTGAACGCTATGTGTTCCAGCAGAGGCTTCAGGGTAAGGATGAACCTTTTCAGTCATTTTTAACCCATCTCCGCATCCTCGCGCAATCCTGCAACTATGGCTCCACTTCCGATTCCATGATCAGCGACCAGATCGTTTTCGGGTCCACTCCGATCCCCATCGCCAGCAGCTCCTTAAAGTTAAGCAGCTCACCCTCACCATCGCCATCGAGACCTCCGTCCTGCATGAGCACGCTACTAACCGGTACTCCCGTATCAAGGCGGCAGAGACAGCGCAGCAAGGCCCCCACAAAGGGGAGCGGGCACAGGTCGCAAAACAGCTCCAGGGCCTGAGTCTGGTGAGGGCGGCCATTTCACGCGCTTTTCCTGGGCTCCTGCGCATGCGTGCAACGACCGAGGGGACGGCGAGGCCGACGCCCGAACTGCGCAGGTGCGCACATCGTTCGACCGCACCACGCATGTGCGGTGGTGCACGGAGCGTCTTGATGTTGGCGCCATGACGTGCAACAACTGTGGCTCCGCCCATTTAAAGCAGCAATGTCCCGCGAAATCTCGACGCTGTCTCCAGTGTGGCAAGCTTGGCCTCTACGCAGCCCTGTGCAGATCTGCTCAACCCCACCACACAGCGGTCCCAGCCGCAGCACAGGAAAGTCCGGTCACTGCAGCAACCCGTTGCAGACTCCGACTCCGACATGGTTCCAGATCCCGACACCGAGGGTCTCACATCCTAATTCCGGGTGGGCATCATCACCAAGCATACGATACTTTCCCAAAAAAGGCTAAAGAACTCCCAGTGATGAGCATTGATCCGGATGACGAGTGGTGTGTCACCCTTACTGTCAACAAATCTCACATACAGTTCAGGCTGGACACCAGCGCTTCAGCGAACCTCATTTCGAAGTCTGACCTGGATAACATCCACGTCAAGCCGAGCATTCTTCCATCGGCCTGCCAGCTTCCCGACTATAATGGCAATGCCATTGCTGCCAGTGGCTCATGCCAGCTTGTGGTATCCCATTGTTCTTCAAAAGCCACCCTGCGTTTTGAAATTGTAGGGTACAACAGGCCTGCAAACTCCTGAATCTTGTGCAGCGGGTTCACACCATGTCGCCCTCTGAGGCATCAGCCTCTCCAGATGCCAACTTCCAAACCCAATTAGGTGACCATAACACGATACCACAGCGTCTTCGAAGGTATGGGCACACTCCCCTACAGATACAAGATACTTCTGAAACTGAATGCCACACCTGTGGTTCATGCACCGCGCGGGTGCCAGCACCCCTTAAGGACCACCTTCAGCAGCAGCTGCAAGACCTCCGTTTGGTCGTTATTGTTACAACCGGATGCCCTTTGGCATCATCTTTGCCTCGGAGGTGTTCCACCGAATAATGGAGCAAAATGATGGAGGGCATCGAGGGGGTGTGGGTGTACGTCGATTACATCATTGTCTGGTCCACGACTCCGCAGGAACACATCGATTGCCTCAAGCGAGTGTTCCAGAGGATCCACGAGCATGGCCTCTGACTCAACAGAGCCAAATACTCGTTCGGTCAAGAAAAATTAAATTCCTCGGCGACCATATTTCGCAGTTCGGTGTGCAGCCAGATGCAGATAAGGTGTCGGCGATCAATGCTATGAAGACACTGGAGGACAAGAAGGCGGTCCTCCGCTTCCTGGGGATGGTTAACTTCCTTGGGAAGTTTATCCCCAACCTTGCATCTCACACCATAGCTCTCCGCAATCTTGTAAAAAAAAAACACCGATTTCCAATGGCTCCTAGCTCATGAGCGGGAGTGGTGTTAGCTCAGGGCGAAACTCACCAAGGCCCCGGTACTGGCATTCTTTGACGCTGCCAAGGAGACGAAGATCTCCACTGATGCGAGCCAGTCTGGCATTGGGGCAGTATTCCTCCAGCGCGACGAATCCTCCTCCTGGGCCCCAGTCGCATATGCATCTAGAGCCATGACACCTACTGAGCAGCGCTCGAATCGAGACACAGTGCCTGGGCCTCCTCACGGGGATTGACAAATTCCATGATTACGTGTATGGACTCCCCAGGTTTATGGTCGAAACGGACCACAGGCCACTGGTTCACATCATACAGAAGGACCTCAACGAAATGACGCCGCGCCTACAACCTATCCTCCTCAAACTCAGACGCTATGATTTCAACCTGGTCTACACCCAGGGGGAGCTCATTGTGGCCGATGCACTCTCTCGCTCCATCACCACGCCATGCGAGCAGTCAGACTTCGTCTGCCAGATCGACGCCGATGTTGAGTTCTGCGCATCCAACTTTCCGGCCACTGACGAAAGGGTCGTCTAGATTAGTCATGAAACGGCCAGGGATCCTCTACTCCAACGGGTCATCTCACAGATGGTTGGCAAAAGGGCCAGTGCCTACTGTTCTATAATATAAAAGACGACCTGGCAGTAGTCGATGGCATACTAATGAAACTGGACAGAATAGTAACACCACAGAGTATGCGGGAGCTCCTCCTCGGCCAAGTCCCCGAGGGTCACCTGGGGGTGGAAAAGTGACGCCGGCGAGCCCGAGAGGCAGTATATTGGCCTGGCATCAGCCAGGACATTGCCAACACTGTCCTCAATTGCCCTACGTGCCAACGGTTCCAGCCGGCTCAGCCGAAAGAGACTTTGCAGCCTCATGAGCTGGTGTCATCCCCATGGACCAAGGTTGGCATTGATCTCTTTCATGCAAAAGGCGTTTTTTAAAGTTATTTTTCTAACTACCTCGAGGTAGTCAGACTGAATGACCTCACATCAGCAACAGTCATCAGGGCGTGCAAAGAGACCTTTGCCCATCATGGCATTCCACTTACGGGCATGACCGATAATGGCCTGTGCTTCTTCAGTCAGGAATGGACGGATTTTGCCCGCCGGTACAATTTCACGCACGTCACTTCAAGCCCCCACTACCCCCAGTCAAATGGGGAAGCTGAAAAGGGGTACACATTGTCAAACGACTCCTGTGTAAAGCGGCTGATTCGGGTTCAGATTTTAACCTGGCACTGCTAGCCTACAGGGCGGCTCCCTTGTCCGCTGGCCTGTCCCCAGCACAGCTGCTAATGAAACGCACACTCCGGACGACGGTGCCAGCAATCCACATCCCGGACCTTGACAATTTTCCATTCCTGCAAAGAATGCAACTGCCTCGGGCCCAATGCAAGTCGGCGTGTGACGCCCAGGCCACAGATCACCCTGCTCTGGTCCCTGCTGACCGAGTTCGTGTTCAGCTACCTGACGGTGGCTGGTCTGCCACAGCTGTGGTGGTCAAGCAAGTGGCCCCCAGATCATTTCTCATTCGCATGCATGATGGCTCTTTTCTTCGGCGTAATAGGAGGGCACTGCGGCTGCTTCCACGCCCGCCACCTGAACGTGACGTCCCGCCTCGCCTGCTGATTCCTCAGGACACACCCTTCCAAGAGGTCACCGATCTGCCGCTTCTTTTGCCACCCTCTACATTGGACGTAGCTCCGCCCATTCCAGGGCAGGCAGCCCCTGACCCACCCTTGAGGCGGTCAACCAGAATTCGTCGCCCGCCACAGAGACTGAATTTATAGACTGAATGTTTCATTGCCTTGTGCTTCCTTTACACATCTGTACATATTGTTTCTTCCTAATTTGTTGTATGCACTCTATCTGCACTCGACACCTTCCCATGTAAATACATTCACGTACTTTGCTTATCGTCAGGCTCCGACTCACGTAAATATGCTCACATACTTTGCACATAGTCAGGCTCATACACACACTCACTATTTATTGACATATACACATTTTTTAAAAGGGGGGAGATGTCATAATATACACACAAGTATATGATGGTGCACAGACAGACATTGATTGACACACAGGATGACCAATTAACACACAGAACACAGCAGCCAATCACCAGACAGGACACGGCCACTATAAAGCCAGAGGGCACTAGTTTTCCCGCTCTCTTGGGATGCAGCCTCTGAGACAGTCAGAGCCTGTGAGCAACAACTAGAACATCCACCATGTGGTAGTAAGATAGTCTGGTCAGGTTAGCCTCAGGTCTCCAGTCAACTCAGCATAGTGTCAACCCACAGTTAAAGTATGTTTAATAGTTAAGTGTTCAATAAAACAGAGTTGCATTTTTTCAAGTAATGGAAGCCTGTCTCTCTCACTGCTATGGTAAACGCAGTCCTCGCAGACCCAGCATACCCAACACATCAGGTTTATACCAACAAAAAGGAAGAACGGTAGAAAGAGGGTAAATCGACTGGACATCTAAGGAAATAAGGGAGAGTATCAAATTGAAGGAAAAAGCATACAAAGTGGCAAAGATTAGTGGGAGACTAGAGGACTGGGAAAACTTTAGGGGGCAACAGAAAGCTACTAAAAAAGCTATAAAGAAGAGTAAGATAGATTATAAGAGTAAACTTGCTCAGAATATAAAAACAGACAGTAAAAGTTTCGACAAATATATAAAACAAAAAAGAGTGGCTAAGGTAAATATTGGTCCTTTAGAGGATGAGAAGGGAGTTTTAATAATGGGAGATGAGGAAATGACTGAGGAACTGAACAGGTTTTTTGGGTCGGTCTTCAAAGTGGAAGACACAAATAACATGCCAGCGACTGATAGAAATGAGGCTATGACAGGTGAGGATCTTGAGAGGATTGTTATCACTAAGGAAGTAGTGATGGGAAAGCTAATGGGGCTAAAGGTAGACAAGTCTCCTGGCCCTGATGGAATGCATCCCAGAGTACTAAAATACATGGCTAGAGAAATTACAAATGCACTAGTGATAATTTACCAAAATTCACTAGACTCTGGGGTGGTCCCGGCAGATTGGAAATTAGCAAACGTGACACCACTGTTTAAAAAAAGAGGTAGGCAGAAAGCAGGAAATTATAGGCCAGTGAGCTTAACTTCGGTAGTAGGGAAGATGCTGGAATCTATCATCAAGGAAGAAATAGCGAGGCATCTGGATGGAAATTGTCCCATTGGGCAGACGCAGCATGGGTTCATAAAGGGCAGGTCATGCCTAACTATTTTCGTGGAATTTTTTGAGGACATTACCAGTGTGTAGTTAACGGGGAGCCAATGGATGTGGTATATCTGGATTTCCAGAAAGCTTTTGACAAGGTGCCACACAAAAGATTGCTGATAAGATAAAGATGCATGGCATTAAGGGTAAAGTAGTAGCATGGATAGAGGATTGGTTAATTAATAGAAAGCAAAGAGTGGGGATTAATGGGTGTTTCTCTGGTTGGCAATCAGTAGCCAGTGGTGTCCCTCAAGGTTCAGTGTTGGACCCACAATTGTTCACAATTTACATAGATGATTTGGAGTTGGGGACCAAGGGCAATGTGTCCAGGTTTGCAGACGACACTAAGATGAGTGGTAAAGCAAAAAGTGCGGAGGATACTGGAAGTCTGCAGAGGGATTTGGATAGGTTAAGCGAATGGGCTTGGGTCTGGCAGATGGAATACAATGTTGCCAAATGTGAGGTTATCCATTTTTGTAGGAATAACAGCAAACGGGATTATTATTTAAATGAAAAATTTTAAAACATGCCGCTATGCAGAGAGACCTGGGTGTGCTCGTGCATGAGTCACAAAATGTTGGTTTACAGGTGCAACAGGTGATTAAGAAGGTAAATGGAGTTTTGTCCTTCATTGCTAGAGGGATGGAGTTTAAGACTAGGGAGGTTATGCTGCAATTGTATAAGGTGTTAGTGAGGCCAAACCTGGAGTATTGTGTTCAATTTTGGTCTCCTTACCTGAGAAAGGACGTACTAGCGCTGGAGGGTGTGAAGAGGAGATTCACTTGATTAATCCCAGAGCTGAAGGGGTTGGATTATGAGGAGAGGTTGAGTAGACTGGGACTGTACTCATTGGAATTTAGAAGGATAAGGGGGGATCTTATAGAAACATATAAAATTATGAAGGGAATAGATAAGATAGATGCGGGCAGGTTGTTTCCACTGGCGGGTGAAAGCAGAACTAGGGGGCATAGCCTCAAAATAAGGGGAAGTAGATTTAGGACTGAGCTTAGGAGGAACCTCTTCACCCAAAAGGTTGTGAATCTATGGAATTCCTTGCCCAGTGAAGCAGTTGAGGCTCCTTCATTAAATGTTTTTAAGGTAAAGATAGATAGTTTTTTGAAGAATAAAGGGATTAAGGGTTATGGTGTTCGGGCCGGAAAGTGGAGCTGAGTCCACAAAAGATCAGCCATGATCTCATTGAATGGTGGAGCAGGCTCGAAGGGCCAGATGGCCTACTCCTGCTCCTCGTTCTTAAGTTCTTATGTTCTTATTATACATTATCTCCACTCTATAACCAGTCAAGTGGAAAGATTGAGACAACAGTGAAAATTGGCAAAGGGATCACCCAAAACATCGAGTCGATCCAGCACAGGCAATTGTACAAGGCAATTCTAGAGTGGACTATGAAGGCATTGAAAGTAGACCAGTCCAGTGACCAATGTCATGCTGACCAAACTACTATTTCATCAGCAAAGAAACTACTGAAGCCAGAAGTACTAATCGGCCAAATATCACTTTGATAAAGCTGCCAAATCATTTCCAGAGCTAAGAGTTGGAGAGTCGGTCAGAGTGCAAACATTAAACACTCTCAACAAAGGTCAGCCCGTTTGACAACTTGGGACCTGTGCAAAGCACAACCAGATATATTGTCGCAACTGCAGACATATACAGGCAACGGGAGAAGCTGCTCCTTCATAATGGACAACTGAACAACTATCAGTCACAGAGGTCAATAGCTCTCAAACAAATGCAATGGATCAGCAGCAACAATTACCACAGAAACAACACTCGTGTGACATCCCCCTGGAGAGGCAACGCCACTCCAGGAACCAGACAAACAGTCAAAAACAACTCGCATGTGTATTATTGGAAGACCTGACTGCTTTAAACATGATAATAGGGCGGAATCTTCCTATAATCTGTCAGACTGTGAGTGTCAATGAGAAAACTGACATGTATCTCTCCAGCTGCACAGTTGAGTTTTCTCTCCAGATTTTCTGGCACTGAGTGAACAGAGAATCTGGGGGCATGGTTTTTGCCATCCCTCTGGTGGATGGGCCTGATACAGCCACTAATGCCAGTTCCACAGAGATCAGGCACCAGCTTTAAAGTGTCTGAAATTAACTCCCCCCCCCCCCCCCCCCCCCACCCTCCCAACACATCTTGGTCGACCCCCCTCTCAAAAAACATTGGGACAACCTTGCCCCCACCCCAAACAAACATCGTGGTAACACCCTTCCCCCACACATAAGGAAAAAAACCCAGTAAGCATTGGGGCAAACCCCTAACAAACATCAGGGCACCCCACCAACAAATATCAGGGCACCCCCCCCCCCCCCCCCCCCGTCCAACAACATCAGGGTACCTCACCAACCTCAACAGCATCAGGGCACCCCCACCAACAAATATCGGGGCACCCCCCCACCGTCCAACAACATCAGGGTACCTCACCAACCTCAACAATATCAGGGCACCCCACCAACAAATATCGGGGCACCCCCCCACCGTCCAACAACATCAGGGTCCCCCACCAACCTCAACAACATCAGGGTACCCCACCAACAAATATCAGGGCACCCCACCAACAAATATCAGGGCACCCCACCAACAAATATCGGGGCACCCCCCCACCGTCCAACAACATCAGGGTCCCCCACCAACCTCAACAACATCAGGGCACCCCACCAACAAATATCGCGGCAGCCTTCCCCAAAGAACATCAGGGCAATCTCCCCCCCCCCCCTCCAGACAAATAAGGAGAAACTCCCAACAAACATCAAGGCATTGCTGCAAAGAGAAACATAGGGCCCCACCCAACAAACATGGGGGCAATCCCCCCCCCCCCCCAACAAACATCAGTGCAACCCCCCCGCAACAAACACCGGAGCACCTCACTCCAACATGCATTAGAGCAACCTGGGCTTCCAGGAGCTGCAGCTGCAGATATCTCCTGCACACATACTGTCCCTTAGCACTGGAAATGTTCCCAGCTTCCCACATAGAGCATGAGGAGCTTTGAGCTTTCCTGCTATGTTTTACGCCTTTCAATTGAACCTTTGGAAGATGCTTAATTAAAAATACTCTACACACTGTAAGTGATAAAAAGAGTAAATTCTTACCCAACCTTCCCCACTACTTACAATTAGCAATCTGCCTTGTGGGTGCTTGTTATATATGCTTGTGGTTTTCCAAGAGCAAAATTGCGGGTGGGGGGGGGGGGGGGGGTGCGGTGGTGCGCTAGCTGAGTTCGTGGTGATGATCTGACAGTGGTAGCCAGTCATTGTAGAATCTTTCTTTTCCCAAAAGTATACTTTCTTCACAAAATTTGTGACGGTAACTTACATAACAGTTCAACCTTAATACAACAAAGTGCAAAACAGATTGGTTTCTTTCAGTCCAGTGTGTGGCACTGTGTTGGGCCTCACTAAACTTACAATTACAGGATATATTTACAATATTCATTTCATGCCAAACATACAGCTGGAGGGGTTTTACATGGTTTCTAACTCCCTCGTGCAGTAGGCTTGAAGGCCTATAGACTGTGGTATTTCCCCACTGAGCCTTTGTAGCAGCTGCCCGAAACTTTATTGTGTCCCTCAGCACATAGTCTGAGCAATATGCCAGTCTGCAACACTTGGACATCAACAGCTCTTTGTGCTGGAAGACAAGCAAGTCTCGGGCAGACCACATGGGTCTTTAACTGAGTTGATGATCCTTCAGCCACAGTTGATGTTTAGCTCAGTATGTGTTGCTAGGAACAACCTGTCGAGCACAGAGTCCCGATTCACAGAGCTGCAATCCACTGTATCTTTTTCAGGGCTACTTTGCAAAGGCATTCCGGAAGGAGGTGGACAAGGGTCTCTTCCACACCACAACAATCTTTTTTTTTTGGAAATGTTTTTTATTGAGTTTTAACATTTTATATCCAACAAATTACAAATTATTAGAAAAAAAAAACACGCAAAAATTAACATGTATATTTACAGGTAAGCATCTTCATAATAACAACTGTGGCCACCCCCTTTAACCAGCATACATATTTTACATTCCCCAATATGGCCGAGGCACATGTTTATAGGCATTTATTTACAATTTGGTTTGGGCCTTAGCTTGCCGTCAGACTGTCGCTTGCGGCTTTGTCCTTCCTTTTTTTTTGGAATAATTTTTATTCAAGTTTTCAACAAATTTTATCACAACAGAGAAAAACAGTAACCCCTCCCCTCCAATACAAAAACAATAAATTAGCAAGAAAAAGAAATAAGCGTAAAACCATGCAACAAACCCCCATAACGAACCCGTAGCCCCCCCCCCCCCCCCCCCCCCCCCCCCCCCCCCGGCTACCTTCCCCCGATTCCCGTCACCACAACAATCTTGAGGGCAACGTACAGAGGAATTGATACTCTGGGTGTGTAAGGGTGTGTAAGGAGGATCTGACAGGGAGAACTTTTCTCACTATCAGCCAAGCCACGTCTTGGTGCAAAATAGATCAGTCTCCTACATTTGTCATTACAGGCCATATTTACAATGTACAGGTTATATTTACATATATTTACAATGTACATTTACATTTTGTGTTAAGCATCTTTGCTGCATGGAGGCTGGTTTCTAGCCCCTTTATATATGATGGAAGGAGAAGCTAAAGCAGTGGCCTTTCCCATTGAAGCTGTGCAGCAGCAGCCCCAAGCTTTAGTGCACTCCTCAGAACGCACAGAATGTCTCTCTGAACTGACTGTAGCCAAGGGGCTGCTTTGTCCTGGATAGTGTCGTATTTCTTGAATGTTGGTTGCTGCACTCATTCAGACAAGTATTCCATTGAGGTGATCATTGGTCGACACTTGTATGGCATAAATGTTACTCCCACTAAGCACTCACTGGATCACCTTCCATTGACTCAAAGATAAACAATCCCGTTTTCAATCCCAACCATATCATGTAATCCCTACAGTGCAGAAGGAGGCCGTTTGACACATCAAATCTGCACCGACTCTCCGAGAAAGCACCCTACCCATGACCACTCCCCGCCCTATCCCCATAACCACACCTAGCCTTTGGACACTAAGAGGCAATTTAGCATGGTCAATCCACCTAACCTGCACATCTTTGAACTGTGGGAGGAAATTGGAGCACCCGGAGGAAACCCACACAGACACGGGGAGAATTTTCAAATTCCACACAGACAGTAATTCAAGGCTGGAATCAAACCCGGTCCTTGGCGCTGTGAGGCATCTGGTTTCAATCAGTCATCTTGTACCAGTGTCTGATTGATGTGGTACGTTCAAAGAATGGTCACTAATATCACTCTAAGCATATTGCAAACAGGGACATATTTGAAGCTCTAATTCTCAAGGTGTGCTACAAAGACTTGTCTTTTCCTGTCCTAGTGTAGAAACCAGTCCCACGAGAAATACTGTCTGAACTCGATATGCTGCTTAAATGAAGCCAAGTGATATGGGCAAACCCTTTCAGCATTGCCATGGTGATGTAAATTAATTATCGTCGTTGAAAGGAGTAATGGAAATTCTATTTATGTAACACTTTTCACAGTCTCAGGGTGCCCCAGGGTGCTTTGTTGTTGTAATGTAGAAAACAGCAGTCAATTTGCACACAGCCACTTCCCACAAACCGCATTGAGGTAATCACCAGATAATCTTTTCTTTAAGTGAGATTGGGTAAGAGATAAATACTGGCCATGACAAATGGGAGAACTCACCCACACGGCTTCGAGTAGTGTCATTTGTTCCTTTCTATCCTGAGGGAAGGCTGGACCTCGGTTTAATGTTTCATCTGAACCTGCGACATGCAGCACTCCTTCAGAACTGCACTGGTGCATCAGCATAAACTTTGTGCTCAAGTTTCTGGAGTAGGGATTGTTCTAATTCTTGTGAACCTACAATTTGATTTGATTTATTATTGTCACATGTATTGGTATACAGTGAAAAGTATTGTTTCTTGCATGCTGTACAAACAATACATACCATACATAGGGAAGGAAGGAGAGACTGCAGAATATAAAGTTACACTTACAGCAAGGTGTAGAGAAAAGATCAACTTAATACGTACGAGGTAGGTCCATTCATACGTCTGATGGCAGCAGGGAAGAAGCTGTTCTTGAGTCAGTTGGTACGTGACCTCAAACTTTGGTATCTTTTTCCCGACGGAAGAAGGTGAAAGAGAGTATGTCCGGGGTGTGTGGGGTCCTTAATTATGCTGGCTGCCTTTCCGAGGCAGCGGGAATTATAGATACAGTCAATGGATGGGAGGCTGGTTTGTGTGATGGATTGGGCTACATTCACGACCTTTTGTAGTTTCCTGTGGTCTTGGGCAGAGCAGGCTCCATACCAAGCTGTGATACAACCAGAAATAATGCTTTCTATGGTGCATCTGTAGAAGTTGGTAAGGGTCATAGCTGACATGCCAAATTTCCTCAGACTTCTGCGAAAGTAGAGTCGTTGGTGGGCTTTCTTAACTATAGTGTCGGCATGGGGGGACCAGGACAGGCTGTTGGTGATCTGTACACCTAAAAGCTTGAAGCTCTCGACCCTTTCTACTTCATTCCCATTGATGTAGACAGAGGCATGTTCTCCACTATGCTTCCTGAAGTCGATGACAATCTCCTTCATTTTGTTGACATTGAGGGAGAGATTAATGTCGTCGCACCAGTTCACCAGATTCTCTATCTCATTCCTATAGTCTGTCTCGTCATTGTTTGAAATCCGACCCACTACAGTGGTGTCATCAGCAAATTTGAAAATCGAGTTGGAAAGGAATTTGGCCACACAATCATAGGTATATAAGCAGTATAGGAGGGGGCTGAGGACACAGCCTTGTGGGGCACCGGTGTTGAGGATGATCGTGGAGGAGGTGTTGTTGCCTATCTTTACTGATTGTGGCCTGTGGGTTAGAAAGTTCAGGATCCAGTCGCAGAGGGAGGAGCCGAGGCCCAGGCCACAGAGTTAGGAGATGAGTTTTGTAGGAATGATGGTGTTGAAGGCTGAGCTGTAGTCGATAAATAGGAGTCTGACATGGGTGTCTTTGTTATCGAGGTGTTCCAGGGTAGAATGCAGGGCCATGGAGATGGCGTCTGCTGTGGACCTGTTGCAGAGGTAGACAAACTGTAGTGGATCAAGGCAATCCGTGAGGCTGGAGCTGATTCGTGCCATGACCGACCTTTCAAAGCACTTCATGATGATGTATGTCAGAGCCACTGGATGATAGTCATTAAGCCACGCTGCTTGACTTTGTTTTTGGTACAGGGATGATGGTCGTCTTCTTGAAGCAGATAGGGACCTCAGATTGTTGTAAAGAGAGGCTGAAGATGTCTGCGAATACCCCTGCCAGCTGATCCACGCAAGACCTGATCCGGGTACCCCATCCGGGCCAGTGGCTTTCCGTGGGTTGACCTTCGAGAAAGCTGCTCTGATGTCTGCAGTGGTGATCTCAGATACAAGTTCATCCACGGCTTCTGGGGTGGAGGGCTCACTTTCGCAGACCTCTTGCTCAAAGCGGGCATAGAATGTGTTGAGCTCATCAGGGAGGGGTGCGTTGGAGCCGACGATTTTACATGCCTTCATCTTGTAACCCGTTATGTCTTGCAGACCTTGCCATAGACGGCGGGGATTCGTGCGGCTAGCCTGGGAATCGAGCTTGGTCCAGTGCTGTCTTTTGGTACCTTTGGTGGATTTCTTTAGATCATGTCTGGCTTTCTTGTAGAGGTCAGGATCACCTGACTTGAACACTTCAGACCTAGACTTCAGCAAGCAGTGGATATCCCTGTTCATCCAGGGTTTCCAGGTGGGAAACACACGGATTTGCTTCTTTGGCACAGTCTTCTACACACTTACTAATGAAGTCAGTTACTGTAGTGGTGTACTCATTCAGGCTGGTCGCAGAGTTTTTAAATACTGACCACAATACAATGCTCTGACTCAGAGATAAATCAACCACCAACTGAGCCAGGTCTGCCAGCTTAAAACGTATTACTACCACCACGCCAGGAATCCTCCCTCGGATCTTATTTTAATAAGGGCACGGAGAGTCCACACCAAGTAAAATAAAGAAACACAGTTTTATATACACACAACATTTACACTGCCCAGGCGATTCCTACTGGGTTCCTGTTCTGGTTGGTGCCTAACTGCTGACCTTTTACACAGGGGTTAATAGAGATCCCCCGCCCTTGGTACTCCGCAAGGACCATGGGGAAGATCCCCACCCCGTAGGCCCCCGTAGAAAGGGGTTTGCATCCTCTGAGTGCACAGGAAACCAATGACCTTATTCCAGGACCTATTACAGGCCGAAATCTGAAGTTCCTTTTTCTGCAATTTGAGCAGATCTCTAACATGCTCACAACAAGCAGGTTAACATGTCTACTAATCAGGCGACGTCCGGTGGCGGCTATGGAGGAGTAAGTCGCACATTTGGTGGCTCCCGCTCTGGACGGACTTTTGGACCTTTCCCCCCATACTTTTTCCGGTTTTAAACTGTAAATTTGAAGGCTGAGGCAATTGGGCACCGTTTCCAAGTATCGGTGTATGGAGAAAAGAACCAGAAGTGCACAAAAAGGCAGAAATACAAAGATAGGCAAGAGCTGTGCTGAAGCTGCAGCTGGAGACAGCATGGCCGTGGACCGGAACCCTGGTATGTCGGCTCAGAGATCAGCGGAGCAGTTGATGCAGGTCATCCAGGATGGCTTTTCCAAGCAGAATCGGGACTGCCTGGACCCGATTAAAGAGTCGATTGATCAGCTGGAGCACAGATTGGACATCCAGATGGTGGAGAAGGTGCTGGATGAGCAGGAGGAACACAAAACAGCAATGGAGGTGGAGGTGGGGATGCTGAGAGACCAACAGAAAAGGCTCCAGGAGAAGGTGGAGGATCTAGAGAATAGGCCCCATCGGCAGAACTTCAGAATTGTCGGGCTCCCGGAGGGGTCTGAGGGAGCTGATGCTGGGGCATACATAGCTGGTATGTTTGAGAATCTGCTGGAGGAGGGGGCATTCTCCCGATCCTTGGAGGTGACAGGACGTACAGAGAGCTTGCGAGGAAGCCGCAAATGTGGGGACCCTCAGAGGGCAATGGTGGTGAGATTCCACAGGTTCCTGGACAAGGAATGTATTCTTCAGTGGGCCAAGCGAACGTGGAGCTGTAAGTGGGACAACAGTATCCTGCGGGTTTACCAGGACCTGAGTGTAGAGGTGGCCAGGAAAAGGGCAGGTTTCAACCAAATTAAATCAATCTTCTTCAAGAAACAGGTGAAGTTTGGACTGCTGTATCCGGGTCATCTCTGGGTCACATATGAGGACCAGCATCGTTATTTTGAGTCGCCCGAAGACGCGCTGGACTTCGCGAAAAGAAAAGGACTGGTGGTGAGCTGAGAACTTTTGAACTTTGATGCAACTTGTTGGCTTATATTGTTTTTTTTCTTTTTTCTTTTTTGTTTTTGAGTTCTGTTTAAGAAGGAGGGAAAAAGTTTTTCGGTTTCGGGTTTTCTTTCTGTGAATGTTGGCAATACTTTTTGTTTTGGTGTGCACTTTTGTGGGATGGAGATGTGCTTGTTTGGGTTTCGGTGTTTTTTCATAGAATTAACAGTGCAGAAGGAGGCCATTCGGCCCATCGAGTCTGCAACAGCTCCTGTCAAGAGCACCTCACCCAGGTCCACACCTCCACCCTATCCCCATAACCCAGTAACCCCACCCAACACTAAGGGCAATTTTGGACACTAAGGGCAATTTACCATGGCCAATCCACCTAACCTGCACATCTTTGGATGGTGGGAGGAAACCGGAGCACCCGGAGGAAATCCACGCACACACGGGGATAATGTGCAGACTCCACACAGACAGTGACCCAAGCCGGGAATCGAACCTGGGTCCCTGGAGATGTGAAGCAATTGTGCTAACCACAGTGCTACCATGCTGCCCACGGTTGGGTGATCGTGTGGGGATTGTTAGATGAGGGAATTTGTTTGTATGAGCGGGGGGGGGCAGGTGAGCGAGGGAGCAATATGGTGGGAGACTATTTGGCGCCGGGGGCGGGGGCCACCAAGCTAGCTGGGTGAGCTAGCTCATGGAAGTGCAGTGGGGTGTGTGCATATGTTTAGTTTATTGTATGGGTTAGGTTTCAGAGTGGTGTTGCGAGGGAGGAGAGGGGGGGTAGTTGTTCTGCTGATGAGGGAGGGACTTCGGTTGAGGGACAGAGAGGAGGTCGGTGGCGGCAGCGGTTGGGGGGCGGGCCGGAGGTGGCGCGGCACATGGGCTGGAGGCGGCCCCAAGAAAGGGGATGACTGATCGGCGGGGGGAGGGGGGGCACTTTGCCCCCCAACTAGGCTGATCACCGGGAATGTTCAAAGGTTAAATGGGCCGGTTAAGAGGGCATGTGTGTTCGCTCACCTGAGTGGACTGAAGGCAGACGTGGTAATGTTGCAGGAGATGCACCTGAGAGTAGTGGACCAGGTTAGATTGAGGAAAGGTTGGGTCAGTCAGGTCTTCCCCTCGGGGCTGGACACAGACTAGAGCGGTTGCGATCTTGATTAATAAGCGGGTGATATTTGAGGTGGGTAGAATAGTTTTGGGTGTGGGAAGTCGCTATATTATGGTTAGCGGTAAGCTGGAGGGGATGAAGGTCGTGCTGGTTAATGTGTATGTGCCAAATTGGGATGACGTGGAATTTATAAAGAGGATGTTAGGGAAGGTATCGGATCTGGAATCGCACAAGCTGGTCATGGGAGGGGACTTTAATACAGTTATTGATCCCAGCCTGGATCAGTCATGCTCGAAAACGGGCAGGGTGGGGGAGGGGGGGGGGGGATGGGATCCATGGAGATTTAGGCAGCTGAGGGTGAAGGAGTTCTCCTTCTACTCCCACATGCATAAGGTATTCTCTCGAATCGATTTCTTTATTTTGGGTAGGGCCTTGCTGGCAGGGGTGGTGGACACGGGGTATTCGGTGATTACGATCTCGGATCATGCTCCACACTGGGTTGACCTGCAGATTAGTAAAGATAGCAATCAGTGCCTGCAATGCAGGTTAGATGTAGGGCTGTTGGCGGACAAAGCGCTGTGCGAGCGGCTGAGGAAATGCATACAAAATTACCTGCAGCTAAATGATACCGGGAAGGTCTCAGCAGCAGTGGTCTGGGAAGCACTGAAGGCAGTGGTGAGAGGAGAGCTGATCTTGATCCGGGCTCACAGGGACAGGACGGATAGGGCAGAAACGGACCGACTGGTAAAAGAGATTCTACAAGTCGACAGGAGGTACGCGGAGACTCCAGAGATAGGGCTTTTAAGGGAACGACTTGCTAACCACAAGGAGGGCAGTGGAACAGCTCAGAAAGGTGAGGGGGGTGATGTACGAACATGGTGAGAAGGCCAGCAGGATGCTTGCACAGCAGCTTAGAAAGAGGGAGGCAGCTAGAGAAACAGGGAAAGTTATTGACGGGGATAGGAACTTAGTTGGGGATTCGGCGGGGATGAGTAAGGCGTTTCGGGATTTTTACAGCAGGTTGTACAGGTCGGAACCCGCTACGGGGCCGGAGGGTATGAGGAACTTCCTGGAGGGGCTGACTTTCCAGAAGGTGGACGGGGAGCTGGTAGAGGGACTGGGGCCCCGATCGCGTTGGAAGAGATAGTGGATTTGAAGGCCATGCAGTCGGGTAAGGCCCCAGGACCGGACGGGTACCCAGCGGAGTTCCATAAAAAGTTCTCTGGGAAACTGGGACCAATGCTGATGAAGGTGTTTAACGAGGCACGGGAAAGGGGGGGTTCTGCCCCAGACGATGTCACAGGCCACGATTTCACTTATCCTGAAGCGGGCCAAGAACCCGGAGCTATGTGGGTCCTACAGGCTGATACCCTGTTGAATGTAGATGCCAACCTGTTGGCCAAAATTTTGTCCTCCAGGATTGAGGATTGTGTGCCGAACGTCATTGTGGAGGATCAGACGAGGTTTGTTAAGGGCAGGCAGCTGGTGGCCAATGTAAGAAGGCTGTTAAATGTGATCATGATGCCCCCAGAAAGTAGGGAGGTGGAGGTAGTAGTCGCAATGGATGCGGAAAAAGCTTTTGACCGGATTGAGTGGGATTATTTATGGGAGGTACTGGGGCGGTTCGGTTTTGGGAAGGGCTTTATTGACTGGGTCAGGTTGCTGTACCAGGCTCCTGTGGCAAGTGTGCGGACGAACAGGGCGACTTCAGACTATTTTAGACTGCACCGAGGGACGAGGCAGGGATGCCCCCTTTCCCCACTGCTGTTTGCACCTGCTATAGAGCCGCTGGCAATTGCTCTGAGAGCTTGAAGGGGCTGGTTGGTGGGGGGTGTTGGAGCACAGAGTCTCGCTTTATGCGGAAGACCTGCTCCTGTATGTTTCAGATCCAATTGAGGGGATGGAAGGTTATGGGAATTTTAGGGGAATTTGGCCAGTTGAATATGGGGAAGAGTGAGATGTTTGCGGTCCAGGCGAGGGGTCAGGGGAGGCGGCTGGGAGAGCTGCCATTTAGATTGGTAGTTTGGGACAGTTTCAGGTAACTAGGTATTCAGATAGCGCGGGATTGGGACCGGCTACATAAATTGAACTTGGCCCGGTTGATGGATCAGATGAAAGATGATTTCCGGAGATGGGAAGCGCTCCCTTTGTCTCTAGCTGGGAGAGTCCAAACGGTGAAAATGACGATCCTCCCGAGAATCCTGTTTGTCTTCCAATGTCTCCCAATCTTTGTTCTGTGGTCAACAAGCGGGTCAACAAAGTTATTGCGGGCTTCATGTGGGGGGGGGGGGGCAAGTCCCCGCGGGTGAGGAGGGTAATGCTGGAGCGGAGTCGGAGCTGCCGAACTTTAGCAATTATTACTGGGCGGCTAACATAGCTATGATTAGGAGGTGGCTGGTGGTGGAGGGGGGGAGTCGGCATGGGTGCGTATGGAGGCAGCGTTATGCAAGGGGACAAGTCAGGGGGCGCTGGTAACTGCGCCTCTGCCGTTCCCACCAGCGTGGTACTCCACCAGCCCCGTGGTGGTGGCGGCCCTGAGAGTCTGGGGGCAATGGAGGAGACATGTGAGAGCAGTGGGAGCATCAGTCTGGGCTCCAATCTGCGATAATCACCGGTTTGCCCCGGGAAGGATGGATGGGACGTTCAGAATATGGCGGAGAGCAGGGATTGAGAGGATGGGGGACTTGTTTATAGAGGGGACCTTGCCGAGTATGAGGGCACTGGAGGAGAAGTTTTCATTGGTGAAGGGAAACAAATTTAGATACCTGCAGGTGCGGGACTTTCTGCTTAGACAGGTACAGTATCAACCTTCCCGCTCCTACCGCTAAGGGGGATTCAGGACAGGGTAGTTTCCGGAGGATGGGTAGGAGAGGGGAGCTTTTCTGACATTTACAAGAAACTCATGGGATCAGAGGAGACGCAGACCGAGGAGCTGAAGAGAATGTGGGAAGAGGAGCTGGGGGGAGAGATAAAGGAGGGCCTTTGGGGGGATGCGTTGAGTAGAGTCAACACGACAACAACTTCTGCCAGGCTCAGCCTGATTCAATTCAAGGTCGTTCACCGGGCCCACATGACAGTGGCTCAGATGAGCAGATTCTTTGGGGTGGAAGACAGGTGTGCAAAATGTGTGGGAGGACCAGCGAACCATGTCCACACGTTCTGGGCATGTCCAAAGCTATGGGGATTTTGGCAGGGGTTTGCTGATGTCATGTCCAAGGTATTAAATACAAGGGTGGCATTGAGTCCAGAGGAGGTGATTTTCGTGGTGTCGCAAGATCTGGGAATCCAGGAGGAGATGGTCTGGCCTTTGCTTCCCTGGTAGCCCGGAGACGGATACTATTAGCTTGGAGGGACTCAAAGCCCCCGAAGTCGGAGACCTGGCTATCGGACATGGCTAGCTTTCTCTGTTTGGAGAAAATCAAGTTCGCCTTGAGAGGGTCACTGTTAGGGTTCGCCCGGAGGTGGCAACCTTTCATCTACTTCTTCGCGGAAAATGAATCGTCAGCAGGGGAGGGGGGTGGTGGGGGGGCCTAGGTTAGCGTAAATTAGGGGATTAATTAATGGTGGGACCTGTGGGGGAGGGAGGCGGTATTTGCACTATGTTCATATTCTCATGTACATTGTTTATATTGCTACTGTTACAATGCCAAAAAAAATACCTCAATAAAATGTTTATTAGAAAAAAAACATGTCTACTAATCAGGACCAGGTGGAGTCACTTTAAGCCAATGCCCTTTAATATCCTGTGATATCATTCCAGGGACTGGATTCATGAAAGCACATTATGTTTCAGCAGTTCAAACAGAAGCTTTTGATTTTTTTCCCTCTAGTGTGTAAAGTATTTCCTGATTGCTTTTATCGCTGAAGCGAGACGAAGTAGAAAAGATCACAGTGTTGTTTTCTTTTGTTCGCTATTGCAGATGCAAGGTAGCAGTGAAGGCTGGATAATGCACCCAGTGAACTGTGTGTGGCAATCTACTGAACAGCAAAGCGTGAACGAATCTTCAAGAGGCAGATCCTTCCTCTCCCTTTCCGGCTCCATTTGATCTCACTGATACAAGGTTTCTCATATCTGTTTATTTAATCCCGAACCATCGATTCAACACTTCAAAGGGCAGGCTGGATCAAAAAGCTGAGGTAGGGACAGATAACTACACACCAACTCCCATTCCACGTCTCTTCACATGTTGCCGCCTGTACAAACCGTTTCATCCATCAGCATGCGAGAGAGCACAGGTGATGATTGATTACTATCTGACAGAAACATAGAAACTAGGAGCAGGAGCCATTCTTTTAGAATCTAGAAATCTATCTACTTTCTTCTTAAATATATTAAATAACCTGGTCTCCACAATCTTCTGTAGTAGAAAATTCCAGAGGTTCATCACACTCTGAGTCAAAATGTTTCTCCTCATCTTAATCCTAAATGGTCTAGCTCCTATCCAGAGAGGCTGTGACCCCTGGTTCTGGAGCCCCTGCCAGACAAATCATAATGGGCGCGATTCATCGACCCTGTAGCATCCAGGGCGGCTCCGGGTGCAACGGGTAAATCGCATGGGAGCCCCAAATCGAGCTCCGTGCCAGGCTGATCGTGAGTCACCCAACTCGCTGGGCGAGATCCAGATACGAATATTTAAATGAGCACACGAGTGACCGAAAGTACACCGCGTTTGAGGCAGATGGGCGCCTCTACCACTTTCTCAGGGTTCCATTCGGTGTCACAAATGGAGTCTCGGTCTTCCAACGGGAGATGGACCAAATGGTCGACAAGCACGGATTACGGGCCACCTTCCCGTATCTCGATAACGTCACCATCTGCGGCCACGACCAACAGGACCACGACATCAACCTCCAAAATTCCTCCGAACCGCAAAACTCCTTAATTTAACTTACAATAAGGATAAGTGAGTGTTTAGCACCGACTGTCTAGCCATCCTTGGCTACGTAGTGCGTAACGGAGTGATAGGCCCCGATCCCGAACGCATGCGCCCCCTGATGGAACGTCCCCTCCCCAACTTCCTCAAATCCCTCAAACGCTGCCTGGGCTTCTTCTCATACTATGCCCAGTGGGTCCCCAACTACGCCGACAAAGCCCGCCCCCTCATCCAGTCCACCTCCTTTCCCCTGTCGATGGAGGCCCGCCAGGCCTTTAGCCGCATCAAAGCGGATATCGCAAAGGCCACGATGCATGCTATCGACGAGTCCCTCCCATTCCAGGTCGAGAGCGATGCGTCTGACGTAGCTCTGGTGGCCACCCTGAACCAAGCGGGCAGACCCATGGCCTTCTTTTCACAAACCCTCCACGCTTCCGAAATCCGCCATTCCTCGGTGGAAAAGGAGGCACAGGCCATAGTCGAAGCTGTGCAATACTGGAGGCACTATCTGGCCAGCAGGAGGTTTACCCTCCTCACAGACCAACGGTCAGTAGCTTTCATGTTCGACAATGCACAGAGGGGCAAGATCAAGAACGACAAGATCTTGCGGTGGCGGATCGAGTTGTCCACGTACAACTATGATATCTTGTATCGTCCTGGGAAGCTCAACGAGCCTTCCGATGCCCTATCCCGCGGTACCTGCGCCAGCGCGCAGATTGACCGCCTCCGCTCCCTCCACACGGACCTCTGCCATCCGGGGTCACCCGTTTCTACCATTTTATTAAGACCCGCTACCTGCCCTACTCCGTCGAGGAAGTCAGGACTGTCACTAGGGACTGCCACGTCTGCGCCGAGTGCAAACCGCACTTTTACCGCCCCGAACGAGCGCATCTGATCAAGGCATCCCGCCCTTTGAACGTCTCAGTATAGACTTCAAGGGTCCCCTCCCCTCCAACAACCATAACACTTATTTCTTGAGTGTTATCGACGAATACTCTCAATTCCCTTTCGCCATTCCCTGTCCCGGCATGACCACAACAACCGTCATAAAGGCCCTCCTATCCATCTTCTCCCTGTTCGGTTACCCCGCGTACATCCACAGCGACCGGGGGTCCTCTTTTATCAGTGACGAACTGCGTCAGTTCCTGCTCAGCAGGGGAATAGCCTCTAGCAGGACGACCAGTTATAACCCCCAGGGTAACGGTCAGGTCGAGCGGCAGAATGGCACCATCTGGAAGACCATCCTGCTGGCCCTACGGTCCAGAGATCTCCCTATTCCCCGTTGGCAAGAAGTCATTCCCGACACCCTGCATTCAATCCGGTCTCTCCTCTGTACTACCACTAATCAAACACCTCATGAACGTCTTCTTGTTTTCCCCAGGAAGTCGTCCTCAGGATCCCCTCTCCCGACCTGGATGGCCACCCCCGGGCCCATCTTGCTCCGGAAATATGTGCGGTGCACAAGTCCGACCGGTTGGTTGAGCGAGTCCAGTTACTCCACGCCAAACCGCAATATGCGTATGTGGAGTATCCCGACGGTCGGCAGGATACGGTCTCGCTCCGGGACCTGGCACCCGCTGGCGTGCGGCCTTCTTCCCCTACACCAACACCACCCCCTCCAACCCCAATTCCCCCCAGCGCCCCCCGCGCCCCCACGACCCAGCGCACATGCCCCCTCTTCCCCAATTACAGCGTCTCCACCACCGGCCCGGGGTACGGAGACACATCTACGACCGACGCGCCCGGAGGCAAGGACGACCATCGACCCGACGTCACCGGCTCCACTGTGACGGTCCTCCAGA
This sequence comes from Scyliorhinus canicula, assembly GCF_902713615.1. Lineage (NCBI taxonomy): Eukaryota > Metazoa > Chordata > Chondrichthyes > Carcharhiniformes > Scyliorhinidae > Scyliorhinus > Scyliorhinus canicula. Next base: position 131,877,579 of record NC_052152.1, on the reverse strand, counting down.
ACACCACGGGCACCCGACAAGCTGATCGTCTCCATCTAATGCGGCAATGGGACTTTTGTTTGGACATTTTGTGTTTTTCTGATGTTATTAGTAGTATTGTTTTGCCACTATTTTGGACATTTTTGTGTTCTTCTGTTGTTATTAGTAGTAGTAGTATTGTTTTGCCATGAGCCAGTGGGCAGCTCACCCCTATCGATTTTCGCTGCTCATACCACCAGTCCTCGGACCCCCCTCTCCCACTTACCCCCCCCTTCTTTCTCCACAAGGGGTGAATGTGGTGGTATGGATATGAGCAATGCCATTGGTGCAGAGCACTGGGTCCCCATTGGCTCTGGCTTGTCATGTGCCTCTCGTCCGATTGGTTGGGACTAGTCATGTGACTGCTCTCCAATTGGTCGAGAGGCAAATAGGCCCCGCCTCTGAGGTGGGGTATAAGTACCCAGAGTTCCCGGCGGTCGGCCATTCTCTGTAGTTGACCACCGGGCTAACAACTAGCTGATTAAAGCCACAGTTCGTATCCTAAATGTGTCGAGTCGAATTGATGGTACATCAACGTCTGTCCTCCCAGCTGATTCAGAGCTAAAGTGCATTTGGATTTTGCAATGTATTTTAAGCTGAGTTGTTTATGAGTCTCCCTGATGCAATGTTCATCCTTAGAAGCCTCAGTGATTATTTCAAATTCTTGAACAAAGATTTGAACCATAGTTGACATACGCAAGCTTCCTGTAAGCTAATATGAACTATCTCTCTGATAGGTATTGCAGCGAATCAATCATCCACCCCTAAGAGTGTACTGCCAAAGGATGTCAGGGGAGATGTGTGCCAGTGTTGTATTTTATATTTTCCCCGCGTCTTGACTGTGATAGAGAAATTCAAACAGCATTCATTAGATAAGCAAAACTGAACTTTATTCACTAATTAGAACTGCTAGCAGAAATTGGCTGATACTTGGAAAGTCGGAAGGCAGTCAATTACAAACTGCGGAGTCCGTCCCAAGTCTGCGATAGTACAGAAAAGAAGGCGATTCTTATACATTATAGGATCAAGATAACATGAATACAGCTTGGTCAGGAATTTGATTGAAAGTAAAACATAAGTAATAATCGTTACAATGGCGTCACCTTCTGACCTTTAGGGGACTTGAGTTTCATATCATTATCTTGTCTTTGTTTTAAGAAAGGGAAGAAGTTGTTTACGTACAGAAAGAGACAGTTGTTCAGCTTGTTATGTATAAAGACTACTTCTAGCTCCAAGCCTTATCTAGACTCTCAGAGTCACCCAGTTCCCAAGACATGCTGACCTCGGCTGTCTCTGTATTCTGGGCCTTAGGTTATATGAAAATCAGTTTAAATTCACTTGTACCAAGAAGACTTGACTAGTTTTCCCATCATGCCATTATTTGCTTCACACAATACTACACTCCCCCCTTTTGTCATATCATGACAACTAGCTAAATAGGTATATCCATGATTCGTTTGAAAATGCATTTACACAAGCAGGAAAGCAATCCTATCCCTAATAGCATTAGTAGAAGTAGAAAAAAGGCCTTAAAGATCCAATCAAATAATCCATGACCCAATCACTCTAGCCAACCCGGCGGGTTATAGTCGTGAAATTCACTGCCAATTTCTTGAATTTGAGCAGCCTGTCTCTTAATATGGTCGGCCAGGTTAGTGATATTTTCAGAGCCACCTGGAATGTAAGTACAGCACTCTTGGCCTATGATAGCGCACGTTCCTCCCTGCGAGGCTAACAGATAATCCAAAGCCAGTCGATTTTGTAATGCCACGGTCCGGACAGTCACTAGCTCAGCTGAGACCTCGGCCAGTGCCTGTCTAGTGTCCCTGGCTTCTGTTGCAGTTATGTTTGCCAGATGTTCCAATGCTGAGGCCATGTAGATCAGTTCGTTCATGCCTTGCCCGTTCCGTTTTAGAAATTGTTCTTTTTGCTCGCGAGGGGGAGTGCTTAAGGATGGGTCGGTGATGCATTTGGGGTATGACATATCCCAAAAAGCAGGATCCTGTCCAATCAATGGGGAGCCACAGATATGCTTTAGTGCCGCATATGAAATAGGTTCCATTGTAGGCTGTAAAATCATCAGCTGATGTCATCCAGGGGATTATATTGGTAGGTTGCACCTACTTTTCCCCATTAACTTTCCTTTCCCTGATTTATTAAAACATATGGAACCTTGAACATTATATGAGTGGACAGTGAGGGAGGGTGGAGTTAGGGCATGATTATAGTTAGGTTGATATGAAGCTGAAAATTTAGTCATGTCATAGCCAGCAGACTTCCATATTTTCATATTCCCCCTATCTCCCCTGATGCCTGTTTGATTTTGTTGTTAAATCCATTGAACTGTCTCTGCGGTATGAAAGGGGAGAGATTGGAGAGGTATTCCTTCCCTTGAATGGACAGGAATGTGGGTGCAAACCCAACACTTGCTAATATTCAATTTTTCGGCGTAAAGATATGACATATGTAAATAGGTATTGGAAGGCAGGTCTCGTTTAGTTCGTTTTTTTTACTACCGAGTGGCCATTAAGGCTAAGTAGTCCAGAAAGTCCAAAAATTATACTGAAGATCTTCATCCTGTGTTCTCGTCTGGGTTGGAGACTATCTTCTTGCAATCGGATAGATGTATCCAACTTGAACGTCCTTCAAGTTTGACCGAAGTTGGCGTTGTCAGTAATACGAGGAATGGTCCGCTCCAGCATTGTCCTAGTTTCTTTCTGTCCCAGTTTTTTTACCAACACGAGGTCTCCGGGTTTGACCACTGGATATCGAGGGACGGCTGTCCCTGTCATTACTGGTAGATGTACCTGTTTTACCTGTGAGTGAAGAAACTTCAAAGAAAGTGTTAATTGATTCAAATAGTTCTGCATTTGTTCCCCCGTCACATGGAGGTCTACTCCCTCTAGGAGTTTTTCATGGGCATCCCAGGGAGTCCTCATTGGCCGACCATAGACTATCTCTGCAGCTGACAGTCCGGTCCGCGAATGGGGAGTCACTCGCATGTGAAACAATGCCAAGGGTAATACTTTTAGCCAATTTAATCCAGTTTCTTCAGTTAATTTAGATAATTTTTCTTTTAAAGTCCCGTTGGCTCTTCCCAGAATTCCTGCTGCCTGCGGGTGATACGCGCAGTGCAGTTGCTGTTTAATTACAAGGGCTTTGCACAATTCAGTATTGATCCGAGCTACAAAATGTGGTCCATTGTCTGAGCTCACCATGACTTCCGTTAACAACAACTTTACTACTGTATGTGCCATACAATTAGTGGTGGGGAAGGCTTCAATCCATTTACTAAACACATCAATTATTACTAAACAATATTTATAGCACTGTGCTTTTAGCAATTTGATAAAATCAAGCTGTATACAAGCAAAAGGATCATCTGGCAAGGGGGTGGTTCCCGAAGTCATTTAATACCTTTACTCTTATTATGTTTCATGCAAATGACACATCGATCCAGCGGCGTGTGCGCTGCTGTATTCAAATCTGGGTGCCACCAAGTTTTTAGGAGTAGCTGTACCACTCCCTCCTTACCAAGATGGGTACAAGAATGCAAATAATCAACAAGTAACGGCAATAAAGAATTCGGAATACAAACTTGACCAACTGGAGTCAGCCAGAGGTCTCGTGTCAAGGAATGCGAACACCTCATTGACTTCCATAGTGTTCACTCAGAATCAGAGGCGTCCCTCTGTAAATTTTGAACTTCAGCTATCTCTGGCATGCCCTTCGTCCGCAATGCAGGTACCTGGTTTAGAGCCTGATTAGCCCCACTGGGAACAATTAAAGAGGTTGATGAAGCTGCAGTTGTAGCAGCTGAATCAGCACGGGCATTTCCTAATTGAACAGGAGTGTCACCCTTCGTGTGCGCAACGCATTTAATAATTGCCAATTGATGGGGAAGCTCAATAGCATCGAGGAGATTTTTAACCCAAAGTGCATTTTGAATGGGAGTTCCCCGCGCAGGTTCGAACCCTGCTCGCAGCGCCAAATGTTGTATTTTATATTTTCCCCGCGTCTTGACTGTGATAGAGAAATTCAAACAGCATTCATTAGATAAGCAAAACTGAACTTTATTCACTAATTAGAACTGCTAGCAGAAATTGGCTGATACTTGGAAAGTCGGAAGGCAGTCAATTACAAACTGCGGAGTCCGTCCCAAGTCTGCGATAGTACAGAAAAGAAGGCGATTCTTATACATTATAGGATCAAGATAACATGAATACAGCTTGGTCAGGAACTTGATTGAAAGTAAAACATAAGTAATAATCGTTACAATGGCGTCACCTTCTGACCTTTAGGGGACTTGAGTTTCATATCATTATCTTGTCTTTGTTTTAAGAAAGGGAAGAAGTTGTTTACGTACAGAAAGAGACAGTTGTTCAGCTTGTTATGTATAAAGACTACTTCTAGCTCCAAGCCTTATCTAGACTCTCAGAGTCACCCAGTTCCCAAGACATGCTGACCTCGGCTGTCTCTGTATTCTGGGCCTTAGGTTATATGAAAATCAGTTTAAATTCACTTGTACCAAGAAGACTTGACTAGTTTTCCCATCATGCCATTATTTGCTTCACACAATACTACACCAGGACACTGCGCTTCAGCAGCTGCTGCTTTCGGATGTTGAGCTTGTCACATTACCAATTGATATGTCAAAACCCTCCCCTTCCCCCTCTTCCCGCCATCTGACCCCCGCCCTTTCCCTCTCTTCCCTCCCTCCGCTTCCCATCTTCCCTCCCACCTCTTCCCCTTCTTCCCTCCCTCTCCTCCCTTCCCCTTACATAGATACATAGATACATTGAATATAGGGGCAGCTGGGTAGCATGGTGGTTAGCATAAATGCTTCACAGCTCCAGGGTCCCAGGTTCGATTCCCGGCTGGGTCACTGTCTGTGTGGAGTCTGCACGTCCTCCCCCTGTTTGCGTGGGTTTCCTCCGGGTGCTCCGGTTTCCTCCCACAGTCCAAAGATGTGCGGGTTAGGTGGATTGGCCATGCTAAATTGCCCGTAGTGTCCTAATAAAAGTAAGGTTAAGGGGGGGGTTGTTGGGTTCTGGGTATAGGGTGGATATGTGGGTTTGAGTAGGGTGATCATGGCTCGGCACAACATTGAGGGCCGAAGGGCCTGTTCTGTGCTGTACTGTTCTATGTTATAGGAGCAGGAGGAGGCCTTTTGGCCCATTGCGCCTGCTCCACTATTTATCACTATCATGGCTGATCATCCAACTCAATAGCATAATCCTGCTTTCTCCCCATAACCCTTGATCCCATTCTATCCAAGTGCTATATCCAGCCGCATCTTGAATATATTCAATGTTTTGGCATCAACTACTTCCTGTTGTAATGAATTCCACAGGCTCACCACTCTTTGGGTGAAGAAATGTTTCCTTATCTCTGTCCAAAATGGTTTACCCTGAATCCTCAGGCTGTGACCCCTGGTTCTGGACACACCCATCATTGGGAACATCTTCCCTGCATCTACCCTGTCTAGTCCTGTTAGAATTTTATAAGTCTCTATGAGGTCCACCCTCATTCTTCTGAACTCCAGCAAGAACAATCCTAACCTAGTCAATCTCTCCTCATATGACAGTCCCGCCATCCCTGGAATCAGTCTGGTAAACCTTTGCTGCACTCCCTCGATAACATCCTTCTTCAGAAAAGGAGGCCAAAACTGCACACAATACTCCAGGTGTGGCCTCACCAAGGCCCTGTATAATTGCAGCAACACATCCCTGCTTCTGTACTCGAAACCTCTCGCAATGAAGGCCAATATACTATTAGCTTTCTTTACCGCCTGCTGCATCTGCATGCTTACCTTCAGTGACTGGTGCACAAGGAACCCAGGTCCCGCTCCACACTCCCCTCTCCCAATTTACAACCATTCAGGTAGTAATGTGCCTTCCTGTTTTTGCTTCCAAAGTAAATAACCTTACACTTATCCAGATTATACTGCATCTGCCATTGATTTGCCCACTTGCCCAACCTGTCCAGATCATGCTATGGGATCTCTGCATCCTCGTCACAGTTCATCCTCCCACCCAACTTGATATCATCTGCAAACGTTATATTTTATTCCCTCATCCAAATCATTAATATATATTGTGAATAGCTGTGGTCCCAGCACCGATCCCTGTGGTGCCTCACTAGTTACTGCCTGCCAATTTGAAAAGGATCTATTAATCCCTACTCTTAATTTCCTCTCTGTCAACCAGTTTTCTATCCACCTCAATACACTTCCCCACTTGGGTCACTGTCTGTGCGGAGTCTGCACGTTCTTCCCATGTCTGCGTGGGTTTCCCGAAAGAAGTGCTTGTTAGGTGAATTGAACATTCTGAATTCTCTCTCTGTGTACCTGAACAGGCGACGGAATGTGGCAACGAGGGGATTTTCAGAGTAACTTCATTGCAGTGTTAATGTAAGCCTACTTGTGACAATGACTATTAGAAGTAGACAGGGGAAGTGAGATATTCAAAAGTTACAAAAGAGAACACTGTGCTGGCTTCAGACAGCAGAACCCAAACTTTGTGGCACCCGTGAATGATGATGTGGAGATGCCGGCGTTGGACTGGGGTGAGCACAGTAAGAAGTCTTACAACACCAGGTTAAAGTCCAACAGGTTTGGATTGGATTGGATTGGATTGGATTTGTTTATTGTCACGTGTACCAAGGTACAGTGAAAAGTATTTTTCTGCAAGCAGCTCAACAGATCATTCAGTACATGGAAGAAAAGGGAATTAAACAAAATTCAAGAAAATACATGAGAATACATAATAGGCAACACAAGATATACAATGTAACTACATAAGCATTGGCATCGGTTGAAGCATACAGGGTGTAGTGTTAATGAGGTCAGTCAATAAGAGGGTCATTTAGGAGTCTGGTGACAGTGGGGAAGAAGCTGTTTTTGAGTCTGTTTGTGCGTGTTCTCAGACTTCTGTATCTCCTGCCCGATGGAAGAAGTTGGAAAAGTGAGTAAGCCGGGTGGGAGGGATCCTTGATTATGCTGCCCGCTTTCCCCCGGCAGCGGGAGGTATAGATGGAGTCCATGGATGGGAGGCAGGTTCGTGTGATGGACTGGGCGGTAGTCACGACTCTCTGAAGTTCCTTGCGGTCCTGGGCCGAGCAGTTGCCATACCAGGCTGTGATGCAGCCCGATAGGATGCTTTCCATAGTGCATCTGTAAAAGTTGGTAAGGGTTAATGTGGACATGCCGAATTTCCCTAGTTTCCTGAGGAAGTATAGGCGCTGTTGTGCTTTCTTGGTGATAGCGTCGACGTGAGTGGACCAGGACAGATTTTTGGTGATGTGCACCCCTAGGAATTTGAAACTGCTAACCATCTCCACCTCGGCCCCGTTGATGCTGACAGTGGTGTGTACAGTACTTTGCTTCCTGAAGTCGATGACCAACTCTTTAGTTTTGCTGGCATTGAGGGAGAGATTGTTGTCGCTACACCACTCCACTAGGTTCTCTATCTCCCTCCTGTATTCTGACTCGTCGTTATTCGAGATCCTGCCCACTATGGTCGTATCGTCAGCAAACTTGTAGATGGAGTTGGAACCAAGTTTTGCCAAGCAGTCGTGTGTGTACAGGGAGTAGAGTAGGGGATAAGTACGCAGCCTTGCGGGGCACCGGTATTGAGGACTATTGTGGAGGACGTGTTGGTGTTCATTCTTACTGATTGTGGTCTGTTGGTCAGAAAGTCAAGGATCCAGTTGCAGAGTGGAGAGCCAAGTCCTCGGTTTTGGAGCTTTGATATGAGCTTGGCTGGGATTATGGTGTTGAAGGCGGAGCTGTAGTCAATAAATAGGAGTCGGATGTGGGAGTCCTTGTTTTCGAGATGCTCTAGGGACAAGTGTAGGGCCAGGGAAATGGCGTATGATGTGGACCGGTTGCGACGGTATGCAAATTGAAGTGGGTCAAGGCGTTCCGGGAGTATGGAGGTGATGTGCTTCATGATCAGCCTCTCGAAGCACTTCATTACAACTGACATCAGGGCCACCGGGCGGTAGTCATTGAGGCATGTTGCCTGGTTCTTCTTTGGTACCGGTATGATGGTGGTCTTCTTGAAGCAGGTGGGGACCTCGGAGTGGAGTAGGGATAGGTTAAAGATGTCTGTGAATACCTCTGCCAGCTGGTATGCGCAGGCTCTGAGTGCACGACCAGGGATCCCGTCTGGGCCCATCGCCTTCCGTGGGTTCACTTTCAGGAAGGCCGATCTGACATCGGAAACTGTGATGGTGGGTATGGGTGAATTATGGGCTGCTGGGGGACTCGACAGCGGATTGTTGGTTACCTGCTCAAACCGAGCATAGAGTGCATTAAGTTCATCGGGGAGGGGATTTGAATCACTAGCTTTCGGAGCCATGCTCCTTCCTAAGAGGAAATCATTTCACCTGAGGAAGGAGCAGTGTCTCGAGAATGATGAGAGGGATTTGGTTCGATTGGTTGGTTGGTGGCCAATGAATTGCCAAAAGGCCGAATTCTGCCTGGTAACAGGCGCAGATTGGGTCCTGCCTGAGTGGGATAATTTTCAGAGACATTGGGGAAACACAGTTGGGTCCCAGGACACTCAGGGGAAAGGACCTGCTCTCTCTTCCTCATGCAGCATTGTAGCACAGTGGGTAGCACTGGTGCTTCACAGCTCCAGAATCCCAGGTTCGATTCCCGGCTTGAGTCACTGTTTATGTGGAATCTGCACGTTCTCCCTGTCTGCGTGGGTTTCCTCCAGGTGCTCCGGTTTCCTCCCACAAGTCCCGAAAGATGTGCTGTTGGGTAATTTGGACGTTCTCAATTCTCCCTCAGTTGACCTGAACAGGTGCTGGAATGTGGCAACTAGGGGCTTTTCACAGTAACTTCATTGCAGTGTTAATGTAAGCCACCTTGTGACAATAAAGAGTATATATACGTTTTCTCTAGAAAAGCTGTATAATTGCTGTATTTCTGAAACTGAATGAATCTACAGGGAAACCTCGAAAGCCTAGACTGAAGGAAGAAAAATTGCATCGCTGTGAACAGAATCTGCATGAATCTACAGTGAAAACCTCAAACCGAAATCAAAGTTTGAAGAGAATGAAGGTGTGCTATAAGACAACCACCTGAAACAAAGAAATTTATCCTTTTTACTTGTTATTTTACACCCCTATTCTCCCCTCTGTGTTTGTCTGTCTTGTGTGTGTGTGCATGTGTGTGTAGAGGGTGAGATGAGTTTAAATGAGAGGGGATTTGGAACTTGATAATAGTTAACCTGTTTTATTTGCTGCATATTTAATTATAGTTAATGTTATTAATAAACTTATTTGTGTTTAAATTTACAAACCTGGTGACTGTACTTTTTGGGCAGCCAAGGGCCAAAGACATTTGATGTTTTTCAAAGAAATATTTATTAATATCAATTGTGTTGCAAGTCTGGGTCAAGTGGGGTTGGAATTGACTGTGCACTAGCCCCGGGGGCCGTAACAAGATGATGATACGAGAAGCATTGTTTGGTGACCACTGAGCCCTCACATAACACTGAGAGCATGACCTTCAAAGGATCATGGACTATGGGCTGACCATCAGGTTAAAGAAGACAGAGGTACTCACTCCCTCAACCATCGCCAAACTTTTTAAAAATAAATTTTGAGTATCCAATTCTCTTTTTTTCCAGGGCACACAGGGTGTTGAGGAGGCCAAAGGCAGGAGAGCAGCCAAGGGCGGTGGTTGCATCGTTTTCTGGACAAAGAGAAGATTCTGCGGTGGGCGAAGGAGATGAAAGACTGTACCTCGGAAGGAAACGTGGTGCGAATCTACCAGGACTTGGGTACGGAGTTGGCCAAGTGGCGGGCTGGGTTCAACAGGGTCACGGCTGCCCTCTACAAGAAAGGAGTGAAGTTCGGGGTGTTGTATCCTGCTTGTCTGTGGGTCACGCACCAGAATCGGGTATTTTATTTCAATACGCCGGAGGAGGAGAGTAATTTTATGAGACCATGGACTGGGAGGCCTGTGAGGACACTGAACTTTGGAGATGCCAGTATGGGGAATGTGGGTGTGTATGTCAGGCGGATTGTTGTATTTACTATATGTGAGTGTGGATCAGGTAGGTGTGTTAACTGTTTTTGGGCTGATTGAAAACACGAGACCTCTCTCATTTGAGGGGTTCACAGGCGGACACGGGGCTGGATTCTCCGTCCTGCCGATCCAGATTTCTGGTTCAGCATGCCGGCGGGATCCTCTGTTTCACCGGCTGGTCAATGGGGTTTCCCATTGTGGGGCAGCCCCATGCCATCGGGAAACCCCCGGGCTGCCGGCAAAACGAAGCATCCTGACGACGGAGAATCCAGCCCACGGTGTTTCTTCCAGAATTTGCATTTTAAGGTGGGGGACCAGACAAGGTTGAGGAAGGGCTGAGTGGGGCAGGTATTCAAGTTGGGGTTGGATATGAAGACAAGGGGGTGACTTTTGAGGTGGAAATCTACCCCTGGGGTAGAAGTGGAGTGGAGCTTTGTTTTAAATGTATTTTATTCCAAACATTTTCAAAAGATACAAAAATGTAAGTAATCCGAGGAACACTCTCCCCATCTCACAGTTTTACAGTCTACACAAGTTTTCCCCTCTTTCACCCCGCCAACCCCTTCCACCCCGCAAGTGAATAATTCCTTGAACATGGCCACAAGGAATCCGCACCGGGCCTCAAAGCCTGACAAGGCTAGGACTAATTGTCCATCCCTAGTTGCCTATGATAAGCTGGTGGTGAGCTGCCTTCTTGAACCTCTTCAGCCCTTGTGGTGTAGGTTCTCCCACAGTGCAATTAGGGAGGAAGTTCCTGAATTTTGACCCAGCATCAGTGAAGGAATGGTGATATATTTCTAAGTCAGGATGGTGAATGACTTAGAGAGGAACCTCCAGGTGATGAGGTCCCCAGATAACTGCTACTCTTGTCCTTCTAGATGGTAGTGGCCGTGGGTTTGGATGGTGCTGCCTAAGAAACGTTGTGAGAACACCATGCAATCCCTGAGGCCAAACCTGAATGTCCACCTCTAATGTTAAAGTTATGCCACCCCACTCCCTGCCCTCTAATTTTGGACATCCCCACTGGAGGAAATACTTTCTCTCTATCTACCCTAACAACACCATTAATCATCTTAAACATATCAATTAGATCACCCCTTAATCTATACTTAAGGGAATTCAAGCCTTGACCCTGCAACCTGTCCACATACCTTTCAACTTGGTATAAAATCCACCTGCCCTGCACATCTTTGTGGGAGCGAAACCCACGCAAACACGGGGAGAATGTGCAAACTCCACACAGATAGTAACCCAGAGCCGGGATCGAACCTGGGACCTCGGCGCCATGAGGCAGCAGGGCTAACCCTCTGCTGCCCTCAACTTGGTATAATTAACTTTTGTGGGAACAGCAGTTCCCACATTACAAACATTACACTCTGTTAGTGGATAATAAAATCTACAATGTAAGGGATGTATTCAATTAGTGACCTGGAAATATTGCTCTCATTTAGGTTGACCCGAGTCCATGTTTGCTTAACAGCAATGGAGACTCCTGTTCTGAAAGAAAGACAGCACCTGCACATTCTTCCCGTGTCTGCGTGGGTTTCGCCCCCACAACCCAAAGATGTGCAGGGTAGGTGGATTGGCAATTTAGCGCCTTAATTGGAAACACATAATCGGGTCCTCTAAATTTTAAAAAAACGAAAGACAGCTCCATCTTAGTAGCAGAATTGCACATCGAATCATGACAGCACAGAATGAGGCCATCCGCTCCTTCACATCTGTGATACCCCTCTCCCAAAGGAACAATTCCTTTTTGCATTTCCCTCATTAGCCCTGCAAATGTTTCCCGGTCAGATGATGACCCAATTGCTTTTTGAAATCTGTGCATTCTAGATCTTCATCATTAGCTGTGTAAAAACATTTTTCTGTGTGTCGCCATTGATTCTTTTGTCAATTACCATAAATCCTTGTCCCCTGATTCTTGATCCTTCCACCAATGGGAACAATTTCTCCCTATCTACTGTGTCTAGATTTTTTATGATTTTGAATACCTCTATCAAATCACCTCCCAACCTTCTCCCAGGACAATAGTCCCAAACTCTACAATCTATCCATGTTACTGAAGTACCTCATGCATGGAATCATTCTCGTGACTCTTTTCTGCATTTTCGCCAATATCTTCACACCTTTCCTAAAGTGTGGCACCAAGGACTGGACACAATACTTTAGTTGAGGCCAAAAGTTAACATAACTTCCTTGGTTTTGTTCTCTATACTACCTATTGATAAAGCCTCAGATATTGTATGCTTCACTAAGTGCCCTCTCAACCAGTCCTGCCATTTTTAATGATTTATGCACATATAGGCAAACCCAAGACCCGCTGCACTTGAACCCTCTTTAGACTTATACACTTTATTTTATATTGTCTCTCTGTGTTCTTCCTACCTAAATGGATCACATTCCAATTCTTGGTATTGGGCAGCACGGTTGCACAGTGGTTAGCACAGTTGCTTCACAGTTCCAGGGTCCCAGATTCGATTCCCGGCTTGGGTCACTGTCTGTGTGGAGTCTGCACGTCCTCCCCGTGTGTGTGTGGGTTTCCTCCGGGTGCTCCGGTTTCCTCCCACAGTCCAAAGATGTGCAGCTAAGGTTGATTGGCCCTGCTAAATTGCCCTTAGAGTCCAAAAGAAAAGGACAGGTGGGGTTACTGGGTTACAGGGATAGGGTGGAGTGTGGGCGTAAGTAGGGTGCTCTTTCCAAGAGCTGGTGCAGGCTTGATGGGCCGAATGGCCTCCTTCTGCACTGTAAAAAAAAATTCTATGATTGTCTGTTCTTTAGCGCGATTGTCTTTATGCGTATCATCTGATTTCCATAAACAACAAGGAAGAAGGAAAGAATTTGAATTTATATAACACCTTAGGTATCTTTAAACATTTCACAGCTAAGTAAGAATAATTGAAGTGTAGTCAGAGTTATAATATTGGAAATGCAGCAGTCAATTATATGCATAGTAAGCTCCCAGAAACAGCAATGAAATAATAACTAGTTAATCTGTTTTTAGTGATGTTGGTTGGGTTGACAGATAAATGTTGCTCAAGACAATGAGGAGAACTCCCTTTCTCTTCTTCAAAATAGTGCTAGGGGAACTTTTACATCCCCCTGAACATCTCATCCAAAAGATGGCACCTCTGACTGAGCGGTACTCCCTCAATGCTGCACGGGGAACGTCAGCCTGAGGTCCATGGCATATCTGGTAGCACCTCGATGCTAATTTTTGGCACTATCCTAAATACCTTTTCCATTTTTTACATAAACAAGTTCCTGAAGGATGATGGGAGCGATTTACGCGGCGCCCCGGCGCCCCAGCGATTCTCCCGCACGGCGTGGGGGGGGAAAATACCGCCCGATATCATTCTTCAGATTTGAAGGGCATCAGGGAGTCCGGTAATAATAGCTTCATTGAAAATCTGGAGGCAGTTTCACAAACACTTCGTGTTGGGGGCAGGGTCAAGGGAAATGCCGATTCGGGAGAACCACAGATTTGAGCCAGGGAGGTGGGATGGAAGTTTTCGGAAATGGGAAGAGAAGGGAATTAAGACGCTAAAAGATTTGTTTCTTAGGGGTCGGTTTGCAGGATTGAGGGAGCTGGAAGCGAAGTATGGGCTGGAGCAGGGAGAAATGTTTAGATACATGCAGGTTCGAGATTTTGCCGGGAAGGAGATACAGAGCTTCCCAGAGGAACCAGCCTCCGCATTGCTGGAGGAGGTGCTGACCACAGGGGGACTGGAGAAGGGGATAGTGTCAGCGGTGTACGGAGCTATTTTGGAAGAGGATAAGGCACCACTGGAAGGGATCAAAGCAAAGTGGGAGGAAGAGTTGGGAGAGGATATGGAGGAGGGGTCTGGTGTGAGGTGCTCCGGAGAGTGCCTCCACCTCATGTGCGAGCTTGGGGCTGAAACAGCTGAAGGTGGTATACAGAGCACACCTTACGAGGGCGAGGATGAGCTGATCCTTTGAAAGAGTAGAAGATGTTGTGAGCATTGCGGGGGGAGGGGGGCCCGCTAATCACGTTCATATGTTTTGGTCCTGTCCAAAGCTAGAGGAGTACTGGAAGGAGGTTTTTAGGGTAATTTCCAAGGTGGTGCACGTGAAACTGGACCCGGGTCTCTGGGAGGCCATATTCAGGGTGTCGGACCAGCCAGGGTTGGAACCGGGGGTGGAGGCAGATATTGTAGCCTTCGCCTCGTTGATTGCCCGAAGGCAGATCGAGTTGGGATGGAGAGCAGCCTCTCCACCCTGTGCCCTGGTGTGGCCGGGAGACCTGTTGGAATACTTGACTTTTGAGAAGGTTAAGTTTGAACTGAGGGGAAGCTCGGAGGGGTTCTACAAGTCATGGGCATTATTCATTATGCACTTTCAAGAACTGGATAACATCGAACATTAGTTGGGGGGGTGGTGGGAGGGTTGGGGGGGGGAGGGGGGCTGTTTGTATTAAGGGTGACTGGGTGATCCATGATTCCTTTTCGTCATTTGTTTATTTAAACATGAGGGCTAATGTTTGGGGTTTGGTGGGAGGATGGGATCGTTGTTATTGTTATGGGGATTGACATATTTGTTGCTGATTATTGTTTATTGTTGGTGGGTGTAAATTCGGGAAAACATGTGAAAAAGGAGAATAAAAATATTTTTAAAAAAAGATTTGAAGGGCATTTCTGAATGAAAGTATTTAATTTTATAATCTTCTAGCTCGAGATGTTTAAATACATTAAGTATTTTTGTCAAAATATTTGCAATAAGGAATGAAAGATGTGAATAAGGAGATGATACGAAAGTGACTCTCATTAAAAGGTTAACCCTAAATAGATGGACAGTAAAGAGATACACTCCCATATTACATGAAGAGACTTACTTATTTCCAGAAATGTTATATTTATTTACTTTATCTGCTTATTGATTTTTTAAAAATTCTTTCATGGGGTGTGAGCACCTTTGGAAAGGCCAGCATGGGCAGCACGGTAGCATTGTGGATAGCGAAATTGCTTCACAGCTCCAGGGTCCCAGGTTCGATTCCCGGCTTGGGTCACTGTCTGTGTGGAGTTTACACATTCTCCCCGTGTGTGCCCTCCGGGTGCTCCGGTTTCCTCCCACAGTCCAAAGATGTGCAGGTTAGGTGGATTGGCCATGCTAAATTGCCCTTAGTGTCCAAAATTGCCCTTGGTGTTGGGTGGGGTTGCTGGGTTATGGGGATAGGGTGGAGGTGTGGACCTTGGGTAGGGTGTTCTTTCCAAGAGCCGGTGCAGACTTGATGGGCCGAATGGCCTCCTTCTCCACTGTAAATTCTGTGATTCTGTCAATTCTATGATTTGTTGCTTTCCCTAGTTGCCCTTGAGAAGATGGGTGGTGAACTGCTTTCTTGAACTGCTGCAGCCCATCTGCTGCATGGACACCAAGGGAGGGAGCTGCAGGATTTTGACCCAGCCACAGTGAGGGAATAGTTCCAAGTCAGTACTTGATGGAGAAACTATTTTTCAGAAACTCAGCAAAAAACATTTTGCTCTATTTGGGGTGATCTCTTACACACCTGTTTACAATGCAGCGGTAAAGGACATCTCGTTTCCCTCTGCCACACCTCTGTAACTGCTCTTGCAGTATTGTAGTTTCTGACTCACATGGAGCAGTGCCAGAAAAAGATGGTCTATAGGCCTTCTGTTTACTGTCACACTCCAGCTGTCAGGATATAAATGCCATATGTATTGTAGATGCAAAACAAACAAAATAAATCACTGATCTCCCCAATCCGTTCTAAATTAGACATTTTAGTTCTGCCTTTTCACATGAAATATACTCGTGAAATATAAAGCCATGACAACCTTCAATTTTATTCAAATATGAGTGAGTTAATTGTCAGCAATCTTCCCGGGGATGGAAAAGGACAATGTTTTGGATTCCACTGGGCTTTGGTAGTGTTACGTAAGCTGTGATACCCACCGCTTCTGCTGTCCTCTGCTGGACTGTTAGTGCAAACAGTGGACATACTGCAAGATCTAGCAGCTCGAAACATCGAGCCAACACACCTACTTCATTTATCGAGCGCCCTGTGGATCACAAGCACCACTTCTGAGAAGAGATTCTATCCCCAGACTCCCAAGTGTAATCGGGTGAAATTCCCCAGGATTACATCCCTAACACTAAATTAAACATTACAATCCAAACGTACTGTCCTGAATGTCACTCTGCTTCAACTATTCTCCACTGCATCAAATGGATGAGACGCTTTCCTAAGCAGTGGGTTTAATAAATAGGAAAGACTTGTGGGGTCCGAAGGGATTTCATGACTTCAAGACATCCTTAAGTGCCTCACAACAAATAAAGTATTTCTGAAGAAAGTCGTCACTCTTGAAATGTTGGAAACACAGCATCCAGTGGGCAGACTGCATACATTCAGGTGTAAGACCAAATAATCTATTTTATTTTAAAAGCAAAATACTGCGGATGCTGGAAAGCTGAAATAAAAACAAAAAAGTGCTGGAAAAACTCAGCAGGTCTGGCAGCGTCGATGGAAAGAGAAACTGAGTAAACATTTTGAGTTTGTAGTTTGTACTTCGTGTTTGTAGTGTACATTAATGATCTGAATGCAAATGTAGGGAGTGTGAGCAGTGAGTTTTCAGATAAAAACTCAGAGGTACTTGCCACTATTAGCCAAGGCACTGAATATAAGAGCAGGGAGGTTATGACAAAGCTGGAATACTGTGTGTACTATAGGAAGGAAGTGATTGCACTGGAAAGGATGCAGAGGAGATTCACCAGGATTTTTCCTAGGCTG
Source organism: Scyliorhinus canicula (assembly GCF_902713615.1). NCBI lineage: Eukaryota > Metazoa > Chordata > Chondrichthyes > Carcharhiniformes > Scyliorhinidae > Scyliorhinus > Scyliorhinus canicula. The sequence continues at coordinate 131,860,750 of NC_052152.1, read as the reverse complement.
GAGCATTTCAGCTATCAAGAGAGACGGTATAGGCTGGGTATTTTCCTTGGAGCAGAGCAGGCTGAGAGGGAGAGGGCTTATTGAGATTTATAAAATAATGAGAGGCTAAATAGGGTGGATAGGAAGGAACATTTCTTCTTAGCGGGGGGGTTAATAACCAGGGGGCATAGATTGCAGGTAAAGATCAGGAGGTTTACAGGGAATGTGAGGAAAAACCTTTTCACCCAGAGGGTGGTGGGTATCTGGAACTCTCTGCCTGAAAGAATGGTAGAGGCTGAACCCTTCACAACATTTAAGCAGCATTTAGATGAGCACTTGAAACACCTTAGCATACAAGGCCACGGACTGAATGCTGGAAAATGAGATTAAAGCAGATAGGTGCTTGATGGCTGGCGTAGACACGGTGGGCCGAAGGGTCTCTTTTTGTGCTGTAAAAACTCTATGACTCTCTCTCCCTATGAGTCCAATCTAACTCTTCTTCGGAACTGTGATGGGTTATATGCTGTTGAAAAGGAAAAGGGGGTGGGGGAGAGGGGTGGAGCAAAAAGAGACATTCAGGGATGGGTTAGAGAATGGAGGATAGAGAATAGAGAATGGATTAAATTACAAGGTCATCGTGGAACACAAGGCAAAGATCGTGGGGGTGGTAGTAGCAAAGGAATAAAACCTTGGGTCCAGAGTAAGTGTTAATAGTAGAATAAGGATAAGTACTATCTGAAAGCAAAATATCAGAATATGTTATTGGCCGACTAAACGTCAGTGGGGTCCGAAAGCAAAAACATGAGAACAAGATACAGCCTGGCACTAGTTTATTTTAATCTATTTTAGTTGATTGATGGTAAATATTGGATTGGACACTGGAAACACTCATGTTTGCTCTTCAAATAGTGCAGTCGCATTGTTTATGTTCACCTGAAAGGGCCTCAGTTCAATACCTTACCTGGAAGATAGCACCTTTGACAGTCCAACACTCCCTCAGTCAGACTTGTCAACTCCACTGACTCTTAAAACTCAGATCTGGAAAAAAAATCATGAGTTGGCATTTTTTTCAAACATAAAACAATACACATTGGCAGTTTGCTTATAAAGCTCATTGGAGGCTTATTTAATCTCGTACAGGTCAGAATTCTTCACAAACATTCTATCAGGCTGTGGTCCAGAACCAGGGGTCACAGCCTGAGAATTCAGGATAAACCATTTCGGACTGGGATAAGGAGACACTTCTTCACACAAAGAGTGGTGAGCCTGTGGAATTCATTACCACAGGAAGTAGTTGATGCCAAAACTTTGAATATATTCAAGAGGCGGCTGGATATAGCACTTGGGGAGAATGGGATCAAAGGCTATGGGGAGAAAGCAGGATTAGGCTATTGAGTTGGATGATCAACCACGGGCGTGACGAATGGTGGAGCAGGCTCGAAGGGCCAAAAGGCCTCCTCCTGCTCCTATCTTCTATGTATCACAGCATCTGAAAATATGCGACAACATTTTTTTTTTAAAGTCCTATCTCAGACCAAAGCAGAAAATACTGGACAATCTCAGCAGGTCTGGCAGCATCTGTGGAGAGAGAAGGGAGCTAATATTTCGAGTCTGAATGACGCTTTGTCAAAGCTGGAGAGAACTGGAAATAGGATCAGATTTATACTGTTGTGGGATGTGGAGCAACCAGTGATAGGTGGAGATTAACAAAGATGTAATGGACAGAAAGACAAAAGGAATGTAAATGGATGTGATTAAGGCTAAGAAGGGTGCTGATAGTAGCACATAATGAGATTAGAATGTGTGAATGGAAGAACAAATGTGAGCAGTGTGTAAAAGGGCAACTAGAAACAGATGGCCCAAGTGGGATGGGGGGGGTCAATGGTGAGGGAAAAACAGATCAATGGAAGAAATGAAAATAAATGGATGGAAATAAAAATGGGGTGAAGGTAGAGGAGAGAGTTCACGGTCTGAAGTTGTTGAACTCAATGTTAAGTCTGGAAGGTTGTAATATGCCTATACACTGGACTTCACCTGAACATTGCAGCAGGCCAAGGATGGGCATGTGGACTTGAGAGGAGGACAGTGAGTTGTAGTGGCAAGCTATGAATGTCTGGGTCCTGCTCGTGGACAGACCGAAGATATTCTGCAAAGTAGTCACCCAGTCTGCGTTTAGTCTCTCCAGTGTAGACCACATTTGGAGCAGCAAATGCAATAGACCAGATTGAAGGAGGTGCACGAGAAGCGCTGCCTCACTTGAAAAGAGTATTTAGGCCCTGGGACAGTGAGCAGGAGGAGGTAAAGCGATTGCATGGGAAGGTTCCGTGGGAAAAGGATGAAGTGTTGGGGGTGATGGAGGAGTGGACCAGGGCATCTTTGAGGGAATGGTCCCTGTGAAATGCTGACAGGGGGAATGAGGGGAAGATGTGTTTGGTGGTGGCATCATGCTGGAGTTGGCGGAGCTGGCAGAGGATGATTCTTTGAATGCGGAGGCTGGTGGGGTAAAAAGTGAGGACAAGGGGGAACCTATCCTGGTTCTGGGAGGGAGTGAGAGCAAAGGCGCGGGAGATGGGTCGGACACGGTTGAGAACCCTGTCAACCACAGTGGGTGGGAAGCCAGAATTAAGGAAAAATTAAGACATGTTAGCAGCATCATTTGGAAAGTGGCATCATCAGAACAGATGCAATGGAGGAGAAGGAATGGGATTGAGTCCTTACAGGATGTGGGGTGTGACAAGCTGTAGTTGAGGTCAGTGGATTTGTAATGGATATTAGTGGACAGAATATCCCCAGAAATTGAAATAGAAAAGTCAAGGAAGGGAAGGGAAGTGTCGGAGATGAACCATGTGATAGAGGGGTGGGAATTGGAAGCAAAATTAATAAGTTTTTCTAGGTCCAGACGGGAATATGAAGCGGCACCGAAAAGTCGCCAATGTACCGATAAAAGAGTTGCAATAATAATAATCGCTTGTTGTCACAAGTCGGCTTCAATGAAGTTACTGTGAAAAGCCCCTAGTCACCACATTCCGGCGCCTGTTCGGGAAGGGTGGTACGGGAATTGAACCCGCGCTGTTGGCATTGTTCTCCATTACCAGACAGCTGTTTAGCCCACTGTGCTAAACCAGCCCCTGGGATGGGGCCAGGATGGGGCTGGAGTACGACTGGATCAAGGAAGGTTCCACATACCCCATAAAGAGACAGGCAAAACTGGGATCCCTACGGGTACCCATAGCCATACCCTGGTTTAGAAGAAATGAGACATGTTAAAGGAGAAATTGTTCAATGAGAGGACAAGTTCAGCCAGACGGAGGAGAGTTGGTGGATGGGGACTGTTTGGGCCTCTGTTCGAGGAAGAAGTGGAAAATCCTCAGACCATCCTGGTGGGGAATAGGGGTGATGAGATTCTATTGCCCTTCTATTATAGAACATAGAACATACAGTGCAGAAGGAGGCCATTCGGCCCATCAAATCTGCACCGACCCACTTAACCTTCACTTCCACCCTATCCCTGTAACCCAATAACCCCTCCTAACCTTTTTGGTCACTAAGGACAATTTAGCATGGCCAATCCACCTAACCTGCACATCTTTGGACTGTGGGAGGAAACCGGAGCACCCGGAGGAAACCTACACAGGCACGGAGAGAACATGCAGACTCCGCACAGACCGTGACCCAGCAGGGAATCGAACCTGGGACCCTGGAGCTGTGAAGCCACAGTGCTATCCACTTGTGCTACCGTACTAGGTATAGAGGGATTGGACATCCATGGTAAAGAGGAGGTGGTTAGGGCCAGAGAGCTGGAAGATATGATGTAGGGCATCGGAAGAATTACATATGTAGGTGGGAAGGGATTGGACAAGAGGAAAGAGCATGGAGTCAAGATAGGAAGAAATGGGTTCGCTGGGGCAGGGACAGGCTGACACGATGGGCCTACTGGGGCAGTCCTGTTTGTGCATTTTGGGGAGGAGGTAGAAGCAGACTGTCCAGGGTTGGAGATTATGAGGTTGAAAACTGTGAAGGGAAGATGTCCAGTGGAGATGAGGTCAGTGACAATCCTGGAAACAATAGCTTGATGCTCAGTGGTGGAATCATGGTCCAGGGGGAGGTAGAAGGAACTGTCTGAGAGTTGGCGCTCAGCCTGTGCGAGGTAGAGGTCAGTACACCAGACAACAACAGCCCCACCCTTGTCGGTGGGTTTGATGACAAAGTCAGGGTTGGACCTAAGAGAGCGGAGTGCAGCCAGTTCAGAAGGTGACAAGTTAGAGTGGGTGAGAGGAGCAGAGAAACTGAGACGGTCGATGTCACACCAACAGTTCTGAATGAAAAGATCAAGAGCAGGTAAGCAGACGGAGGGAGGGGTCCAGGTGGAGGGAGAATGCTGGAGGCTGGCAATAGGATCTGTTGAATGGGGGGGAGGATTCCTGCCTGAAGAAGTGAGCACAGAGACGAAGGCGGCAGAAGAAGAGTTCGGTGTCGAGGTGGGGGTATAAGGGAACGAGGCTGAGTCCTTTGCTGAGTACAGCGCGTTCAGTCTCAGAGAGCGGAAGGCCAGAGGGCATGGAGACTACATGGCAAGGGCGTGGGTTAGAAACGATGGATCCGAGGGCGGGACAGTGGTGGAGGGTCCTCGATGGTCCTCGTTGGTATTGATGGGTTCTTGGATCTTGCGTTCTTTAACATCTGAAAGGAAGAGAAAAGGTTTATTGGTAAGGCGTTGGATGAGACAAAGAATTAAATGAAACTGGCGACAAGGACAACTTTGAAATAGGGTCAGTTGGCACTGCTGGAGAGAGATATCGAGTATGTCCATATGGGAGTGCATGGCGTGGAGCGTGGATCACAGAATGTGGTGGGAACAGCAGTCTGAGGAACTTCATATGTCCTGGAGATACCTGTAATCCTGGGTGGATTCAAAACATATGGGGTGGAACTTGAGTTGGAATCCACGTGGGGAGAGTTGGAGATGGAGACAATCACTGAAGAAGGAAATATGGTTGTGAAACTGAGTTTCGTTAGACACCTTGTCAAACACTAGGAGGGAAATGGAAAACAAAGAAGGTGGACAGGGCAAAACGGACAAATGGAAATCTTGTCAGAGAGAAGAGCAGTACTTCTTCAGGGTAGGCGTTTCTGGAAGAGAAATGGCAGTGAATTGAACACGAAAATAAAAGCAAATTACTGCGGATGCTGGAATGTGAAACAAAAACAGAAAATACTGGACATTCTCAGCAGGCCTGACAGCATTTGTGGAGAAAGAAGGGAGCTAACGTTTCAATGTCTGGATGACTTTGTCAAAGCTAGGGAGAACTGGAAATAGGATCAGATTTACCTGCAAGTCCTACCTGTTGTGCCTGCACTTGTGAAAGACGAAGGTACTATCTGCCCACCATACTCATTCTTGGCTGAATCCAACACATGCACATGTTCGAGTTTAATGCATTGATACATCAAAAAATACATTGACCTGGAGTAGAGGGACAACTATCAACTCAAAATTTGAATTATTCAAAACACTGCAGAGGTAATAACTGAAAGGGAAATCACAGGCCATACACCATAATGATGGCTTGTGTGTAATGATGTATATACTACACACCCAGCAAATGTAAAGATTTCAATCTTCAGCTGCAATGACCAGTTGTAATCATTATTTTCATTTGTACTGCTTTTAAACAATTTGTAGTGATATTCAGATATCAATATATGATCAATGTATGTAAATGTAGTACAGTCATTTCAACACTAGATGGCTCACAGTCAGATACTATAAGAACTGATTTCCTGCCTTTTCTAAGTCACATGATGATGTGATGCATAACATTGAACAAGCAAGACATAGAATAGCTAGAGTGAGAGAAGTTAGAACTAGTTTGTTATAATAGTGTATAGTTATATAGTTATCTGTATTGTACTTTAATGCTTTACTGTTAGTTTAGTATTAAGTAAAAGGACTCAGTTTATTATTTTATTACTCATTAAATAGTTCATCTTTCAACAAGAAGACTATTGGTCATTTTATCATCCTGGCGGATTCAAGAGTAATATATATATATTTTAGATCAGTCATTATTCAAAATATAACACAATTTAGTATAATAAATGAACATATAGAATAATAATTGTACTGCTCTTTTAGTACTAATGGACAACAATTTGCAATTATACAGTGGGGTACATCTCAAAGTGCTTTGCATGAAATAGTAGAAAACAGTGGATGCTAAGCAGGAGTGGAATGTACAATAGGGGAAAATGTTTTAGGGAACTTAATCTTTTAAAGCAGAAAGATTGGGGAGAACTGATTGGCAAAGGCTAGGATTGTAGTGGTTAAATGTGGGGTTGTGAAGTGAGAAACAGTAAGAAATTTGATGTTACAGGAACAGAAGGGGCACACAGGAATTTAAAGTAAGGCCAAAAAATTATGTCAGCTCCCTGGGCACAGGAACCAGTGGAGTTTAGAGAAGGTGTCAGTGGTGGGAGTGTGAGTGAGGGCAGGAGTTACAGACTTTAAATGAGTTGATGTTTGAGAAGGGATTTGGAAAAGAGATGGGGAACATACAGTGCAGAAGGACATTCAGCCCATTGAGTCTGCACCGACCCTCTGAAAGAGTACCCTACCTGGGTCCAGCCCCTCGCCCTATCCCTTTAACCCCACCTAACCATTGGATACTAAGGGCAATTTAGCATGACCAGACCACCTAACCTAACTACCTAACATCTTTGGACTGTGTGAGGAAACCAGAGCACCGGAGGAAACCCACATAGGGGGAACACGCAAACTTCTCACAGGCAATCGCCTGAGGTCGGAATTGAACCCGGGTCCCTGGCGCTGAGACAACGTGCTAACTACCGTGCCATCATGCTGCCCTTCAACTTTAACCTTGAGACTGTAATGGCATGAATTAAGAGTTTTAAATGGAGGTAGGAACCAGGAAGGGTGTTTTCTGCTTTGACAGCAATACGCAAGAGGAGATTTTGACTCGAAGTCTTGATATCTAACTGATGTGTTAAATATCATTAATAGAGTTTGGGTAGATGGTAGTGGTAGTGTGGTCCTGGGGACAGGCTGACAGAGGGAAAACAATGTGTAGGCCGAAAACAAGAAATACCAAATAAGGCCCTGGTCGGAATAAATCTGGGCTGCCTGCAGACCTCAGGAATTCTGTCATCACATCAGCTTCAAGAAAGGAAACAAAGCGGAGTGTGGAAACAACCTAGGAATCTCCCTACTCTCCATCGCCGGGAAGATCATCGCTCGAATCCTCATTAGCCGCCTTCTCCCAGGTCTCTGAAGAAATCCTTTCATGTCTCCATGGGTCTCACCCCTGTCATGTGAGGGGGGGAGATTTGTTAGTGCTCTTTGGGGGGGTTTAAACTAATTCAGCAGGGGCATGGGAACCTGGATTGTAGTTTTGGGATACGGGAGATTGAGAGTATAGAGGTCAGGAGCACAGATTTGACTTTGCAGGAGGGTGCCAGTGTTCAGGTAGGTGGTTTGAAGTGTGTCTACTTCAATGCCAGGAGTATACGAAATAAGGTAGGGGAACTGGCAGCATGGGTTGGTACCTGGGACTTCGATGTTGTGGTCATTTCAGAGACATGGATAGAGCAGGGACAGAAATGGTTGTTGCAGGTTCCGGGGTTTAGGTGTTTTAGTAAGCTCAGAGAAGGGGGCAAAAGAGGGGGAGGTGTGGCACTGCTAGTCAAGGACAGTATTACGGTGGCGGAAAGGATGCTAGATGGGGACTCTTCTTCCGAGGTAGTATGGGCTGAGGTTAGAAACAGGAAAGGAGAGGTCACCCTGTTCGGAGTTTTCTATAGGCCACCTAATAGTTCTAGGGATGTAGAGGAAAGGATGGCGAAGATGATTCTGAAAAAGAGCGAAAGTTACAGGGTAGTTGTTATGGGAGACTTTAACTTTCCAAATATTGACTGGAAAAGATATAGTCCGAGTACATTAGATGGGTCGTTCTTTGTACAATGTGTGCAGGAGGGTTTCCTGACACAATATGTTGACAGGCCAACAAGAGGCGAGGCCACATTGGATTTGGTTTTGGGTAATGAACCAGGCCAGGTGTTAGATCTGGAGGTAGGTGAGCACTTTGGAAACAGTGACCACAATTCGGTGACCTTTACGTTAGTGATGGAAAGGGATCAATATACCCCGCAGGGCAAGAGTTATAGCTGGGGGAAGGGCAATTATGATGCCTTTAGATATGACTTAGGATGTCTAGGTTGGAGAAGTAGGCTGCAAGGGTTGGGCACACTGGATATGTGGAGCTTGTTCAAGGAACAGCTATTGCATGTTCTTGATAAGTACGTACCAGTCAGGCAGGGAGGAAGGGGTCGAGCGAGGGAACCGTGGTTTACCAAAGAAGTGGAATCTCTTGTTAAGAGGAAGAAGGAGGCCTATGTGAAGATGAGGCGTGAAGTTTCAGTTGGGGCGCTTGATAGTTACAAGGAAGCGAGGAAGGATCTAAAGAGAGAGCTAAGACGAGCAAGGAGGGGACATGATAAGTCTTTGGCAGGCAGGATCAAGGAAAACCCAAAAGTTTTCTATAGGTATGTCAGGAATAAAAGAATGACTAGGGTAAGAGTAGGGCCAGTCAAGGACAGTGGTGGGAAGTTGTGTGTAGAGGCTGAGGAGATAAGCGAGGTACTAAATGAATACTTTTCATCAGTATTCACTCAGGAAAAAGATAATGTTGTGGAGGAGAATGCTGAGACCCAGGCTATTAGAATAGATGGCATTGAGGTGCGTAGGGAAGAAGTGTTGGCAATTCTGGACAAGGTGAAAATAGATAAGTCCCCGGGGCCTGATGGGATTTATCCTAGGATTCTCTGGGAAGCCAGGGAAGAGATTGCTGAACCTTTGGCTTTGATTTTTATGTCATCATTGGCTACAGGAATAGTGCCAGAGGACTGGAGGATAGCAAATGTGGTCCCTTTGTTCAAGAAGGGGAGTAGAGATAATCCCGGTAACTATAGGCCGGTGAGCCTCACGTCTGTTGTGGGTAAAGTCTTGGAGAGGATTATAAGAGATTTATAATCATCTAGATAGGAATAATATGATTAGGGATAGTCTGCATGGTTTTGTGAAGGGTAGGTCATGCCTCACAAACCTTATCGAGTTCTTTGAGAAGGTGACTGAACAGGTAGACGAGGGTAGAGCAGCTGATGTGGTGTATATGGATTTCAGTAAAGCGTTTGATAAGGTTCCCCACGGTCGTCTATTGCAGAAAATACGGAGGCTGGGGATTGAGGGTGATTTAGAGATGTGGATCAGAAATTGGCTAGTTGAAAGAAGACAGAGGGTGGTGGTTGATGGGAAATGTTCAGAATGGAGTTCAGTTAAGAGTGACGTACCACAAGGATCTGTTCTGGGGCCGTTGCTGTTTCATTTTTATAAATGACCTAGAGGAGGGCACAGAAGGTTGGGTGAGTAAATTTGCAGACGACACTAAAGTCGGTGGAGTTGTAGACAGTGTGGAAGGATGTTGCAGGTTACAGAGGGACATAGATAAGCTGCAGAGCTGGGCTGAGAGGTGGCAAATGGAGTTTAATGTAGAGAAGTGTGAGGTGATTCACTTTGGAAAGAATAACAGGAATGCGGAATATTTGGCTAATGGTAAAATTCATAGCAGTGTGGATGAGCAGAGGGATCTCAGTGTCCATGTACATAGATCCCTGAAACTTGCCACCCAGGTTGATAGGGTTGTGAAGAAGGCCTATGGTGTGTTGGCCTTTATTGGTAGAGGGATTGAGTTCCGGAGCCATGAGGTCACGTTGCAGCTGTACAAAACTCTGGTACGGCCGCATTTGGAGTATTGCGTACAGTTCTGGCCGCCTCATTATAGGAAGGACGTGGAAGCTTTGGAACGGGTGCAGAGGAGATTTACCAGGATGTTGCCTGGCATGGAGGGAAAATCTTATGAGGAAAGGCTGATAGACTTGAGGTTGTTTTCGTTAGAGAGAAGAAGGTTAAGAGGTGACTTAATAGAGGCATACAAAATGATCAGAGGGTTAGATAGGGTGGACAGCGAGAGCCTTCTCCCGCGGATGGAGGTGGCTAGCACGAGGGGACATAGCCTTAAATTGAGGGGTAATAGATATAGGACAGAGGTCAGAGGTGGGTTTTTTACGCAAAGAGTGGTGAGGCCGTGGAATGCCCTACCTGCAACAGTAGTGAACTCGCCAACATTGAGGGCATTTAAAAGTTTATTGGATAAGCATATGGATGATAATGGCATAGTGTAGGTTAGATGGCCTTTAGTTTTTGACTTCCCATGTTGGTGCAACATCGTGGGCCGAAGGGCCTGTACTGCGCTGTATCGTTCTATGTTCTATGTTCTATTGTTACAGGAGTGAACCTGTGGTTGTTGCAGTTTGGGGGCAATGGTGGACATTTCAGTTAGGTCGAAGTTACCTCATTTGGTACCACGTTCGGAACGTGGCTACTATCACTGGGCTATTCGAGTATCGGGCTGGTGGGGGGTGGGGGAATAGGAATGCAGTTGTGGCCAGCGCTTGGATGGACGTCCCTGCACAGGAACTCTTCTCCATCTTCACTCACTCTGCTCCTGGTTAGTTGACCTAGCCCCATGCTTTTTCTGCTGTGGCCGCCCAGTGGTACATTGGCGAGACCATGCAGACACTGCGACAACGAATAAACGGGCATCGTGCGACTATCAACAGGCAGGACTGTTCCCTTCCAGTTGGGGAACACTTCAGCAGTCAAGGACATTCAGCCTCTGATCTCCGGGTCAGCATTCTACAAGGAGGCCTTCAGGCTGGCATCCACATCATTTAATAACGAAGCCAGAGACAATGAGGGGGGGGGGGGGGGGGGGGGGGGGGTTCTCATCTCACCATTGACTCGTTACACATCTCGACTAACATGGGCCCCAGCTCTGACACAACTTCTTATAGAACTTGGCTGGGAAACCACCTGTACCCGGGGCCTTCCCCGTCTGCATCAATCTCACGCAATCCATTACCTCCCTCAACCCAATTGGGGCCTCCAATCCCTACACCTTTGCCTCTGTCACCCTCGGGAACTCCAGCCTATCCAAAAACCTCCTCATCCTCTCAACCCCACTGGAAGCTCCGACTGTACAATTTCTGCTAAAATGCCTCAAACGCCCCATCCTACAGCTCCGTTACCAACATACTCCTGCCATCTCTCATTCCCCCAATTTCCTTCGCTGCCACCTCAACTGCTACGTGAGCATCATGCTGGCTTCCTCCCCATATTCATTTACTGCCCCCCCTTCTGCGCCGCCTTTCCCATGCACACTAGTCCAAACTACATCTGGAGCTTCTGTCTCTCCTTCAAGAGCGGCTCCTCAGTGTGGTGATATGCCTATAAGCAGTATTATAGATGGCTAGTCGTGTGACCTCCAACCAGCAGGTGGCGGTACAGACCCATCATGCAATCTCAAGACAGTGGCACGTGTCAAGGCACTCAGATATAAGTGGGGGTACATACAGTAATTGGGAAGTGGTTATAAGACGAACAAGAGGACAGTCGTGCCTTGGGGTAGTTCCAGAGAAGTACAAAGAAACTCCATGATAACTTCCTCTGTAACAGATTGTTATCTTACCACCTGATTTAATAAAGATTTTGGTTTGGACAAATCACATGTCGTTTGGTATTCGATGTCTTGGCAACATGGTACCAAGTGTGCTGAAGATTTGAAGGTAACTTTTGCAGTGACAATATTAAAATTCAGGGGAAAGGATTTCTGTTTGTGACCATGGAGTGATTGGTCACATAAAGGGCTGCTCCTGTTCAAAGTCACAGAAAAGGGCTCTTTTTACCTAGATCCGGGTGGAATTTTGATGAAAAGGCGTAGGTGAATGTTAGAGGAGTAGTTTACCCATGGAATGGTATGTCTTCTGATCATCAAACCTGACAGAAAACAGTGAGAAGTTTGGCTGGAAAGTTGAAACAGTCTTGTGCTTCACAGACAGTCTCTTCCAGCATGCAGATGGGGGAGGGGAAAGCTGTAAGGCCCCAGATACAAGAACTGATGACTTTTATCAAGGAGAAATTCCATAAACAGAGGAAAGAAATGCATGAGGATCATGCAAAGGCCATTGCAGAAGCTGTGGCACCCCTGAAGAGTACTTTGGAGCAGATGGAGAGGTATTTGGAGGTGCAGGGGTCACAGATTCGGGAGATTGAAGGAATGATCTCGGACCACAGTGATTGTGTGGTGGCTCTGGGGGCGGAGGTGGGGGGGTCCAAGGAGACCTTTGTAAAATGCTGTGGGCAAAGGTGAGGAGCAGGAGAATATTTCTCGAAGACAGAACCTACGAATAGTGGACCTGCCTGAAGGAGTGGAAGGTGAGAGCGCCACGAGGTATGTCTCGAGGATGCTGGCGGGACTGGTGGCAGAAGAGCTGCTGGATAAGGCACCTGAAGTGGACCGAGCGCATAGGTCTCTGAGGCAAAAGCCTAGAGCTGGGGAGCCGCCGCGGGCGGTGATCGTGAGACTCCATAAATTTGTGGAGAAAGAGAAAATTCTACGGTGGGCCAGGGAGAAGCATAGCTGTGACTGGGAGGGAAATAATGTCCGGATTTATCAGGACATCGAAGCCGAGTTGGCAAAACGGCACGCAGGTTTCAACAAGGCCAAGGCGGTGCTGTACTGGCGGCAGATCAGGTTTGGGGTGCTCGAACCGGCGAAATTATGGCTGACGTTCGGAGGCCGGGAGTATTATTTCAAGACCCCAGAAGCGGCTGAAGACTTCAGTAAGGAGCATAAACTGGGGGAGAACTGAGTGGACAATGCTTGGGACCCGGGGTGCTGGCACTATGTAATGGTCGGGAGCATTTTTGAAGTGGGTGTAGGGATAAGGGGATTTTCACATTTTTTTGTGTGGGGGGGGTTTCTGTTCAATGGTGAGATTGTAAGGAGTTGTAGGGTTGAAAAGTTTATGTGGGGATGGATGTTCCCATCCTCCCTCTGTTTTATGGGACTGTTTGTGTTTAACATCTGTTTGCTTTTGGAGAAGGCTACCTGGAATTCAGGAGAAGTCCTTGTTTGGGTGGGGGAGGGTAAGACCAGCAGGAGGCCTTCTTCTTTGAGCTGAGGAGTGGGGGGGGGGGGGGGGGATTGAGAGAGGGAGGGGGGAGGGGGAGGTCATTAGGATGTGCCTTTGGGCAGGGGCAGCCGCACTAGCAGGTTATGCTGGTGAACGGAAGTGAGGTGATGGGGGAGAAGGCCAAGAGGGGTGGCCAGGGGGAAAGGGGAAGTGGGGGGAGAGAAAAGGGGAATGGGAAAAGCGGGGCGGGGGGGGGGGGTTTGTGCGATGCGGCAGGGGGTGAGGCATGACATGGTCAAGGGCAAAGAAAGGGGCCATCTGGGATGGGCTAGGTACAGAGTGGAATTAAAGGGACAGGAGATAAGTGAGGAAGATGACAGACGGTAGAGGGATTGGAGGCGCAAGCCTCCGGTAAGGTTGGTAACGTGGAACGTCCAGGGACTGAATGGGCCGGTTAAAAGCTCACGGGTATTCGCGCACCTCAGTCACGGGGATTGCCTTTTTGCAGGAGACACACCTCCGAGTGAAGGACCAGGTTAGGTTAAGGAAGGGGTGGGTCGGGCAGGTTTTTCACTCGGGGTTGGATTTGAAATAGAGGGGTGTGGCGATTTTAATGAGCAAAAAGATGGGATTTGTGAGTGCGAAGGAGGTGAGGGATCCAGGTGGGAGATATGTGATTGTGAGTGGGGTATTGGAAGGGGCACCGTTAGTGTTGGTAAATGTGTATGCCCCAAATTGGGATATCATAGATATCATAGAATTTACAGTGCAGAAGGAGGCCATTCGGCCCATCGAGTCTGCACCGGCTCTTGGAAAGAGCACCCTACCCAAGGTCCACACCTCCATCCTATCCCCATAACCCAGTAACCCCACCCAACACTAAGGGCAATTTTGGACACTAAGGCAATTTATCATGGCCAATCCACCTAACCTGCACATCTTTGGACTGTGGGAGGAAACCGGAGCACCCGGAGTAAACCCACGCACACACGGGGAGGATGTGCAGACCCCGCACAGACAGTGACCCAAGCCAGAATCAAACCTGGGACCCTGGAGCTGTGAAGCGATTGTGCTATCCACAATGCTACCGTGCTGCCCACATGATGTGGGTTTTATGAGGGGGTTGCTGCAGCAATCCCGGATTTGGCCACGTACCAATTGATCATGGGAGGAGATTTTTACTCTGTCCTGGAGCCGAGGGTGGATAGGTCGAGCCCCAGGTCGATGGGTAGGGTACAAATGGCAAGGGAGCTGAGGGGGTTTATGGAGAGGATGGTTATGGTGGATCCATGGCGCTTTCAGAACCCATGGGGGAGTATTCCTTCAGTTCACTCGCCTATAAAATGTATTCGAGGATTGATTACTTTGTAGTGAGTCGGGAGATTTTGGTTGGGGTGGAGGGGGCAGAGTATGTGGGGATAGTTATCTCGGACCATGCGCCCCACTGGCTGGATATTCGGTTCAGTACGGGATGAGAGCAGAGGCCGGGGTGGAGGCTTGACTTGGGGTTGTTGGCGGATGGAGGTTTTTGTGATAAGGTGCGGTTGGCGATTAGGGATTATGTGGAGTTCAATCAGAATGGGAAGGTGTCGGTGGGCATTTTTTGGGAAGCACTGAAGGCAGCAGTCCGGGGAGAAATTATCTCATTTACGGATCGTGCGAATAAGGAAAGGAGGGCGGAACATGGCCATGTTTACACTGGAGAAAGACAATGTTGTCGAGGAGAATACTCAGGTACAGTCGACCAGGCTAGATGGGATTGAGGTTCACAAGGAGGAGGTGTTAGTGATTTTGGAAAGTGTAAAAATAGATTAGTCCCCTGGGCCAGATGGGATTTATCCTAGGATTCTCTAGGAAGCCAGGGAGGAGATTGTAGAGCCTTTGTCCTTGATCTTTGTAGCGCTAACAATTATACTCAAAGCCGAGAGACTGGTTCAATAGAGGCTTTATTGTTGTACGATGTTGTCCCTCCATCTGCAACTGAAGACTAAGGGTCTGAGCAGCTCTCATACATTTATACATAAGCTCCCTGTGGGCGGAGCTAGCCGGCAGGGGCTTACCGGAGGAACCTGTATTACAGGTACAGGCATACATCCCCCTACTGCAGTACACATAACTACAGTGGTTATTTCACCACATTCACCCCCTGTACAAAATGAGTCCGGCGGGGGTGACATGTAACTCTAATACAAAGGATGCTATTTACAAGAGGGTCCAACAAGGAAAATCAAGAGTCCATCCGGTTAGCAGGTTACAGGTTGAGCCGAATCGGTGGTCGAACGTTTCGCTGTGATCGGCGTAGCTGTGGTGGTGACGTTGGCACAGGCGGTGATGGCAACGATGGTGCAGGTGTTGGCGGTGTTGGTGCTGGCTGCTGGCGGGATGACTCCGAGAGCAAGCCGAAATCTTCCGTGTCCTCCAGGGTGGGCATGGGGATGAGGGATGGATCTGATGGGGACGAATAGGGGGGGGCGCTGGGGTTGGCGCGGGAAGGGGTGTGGGCATGGGATCGGCACCTGAGGGAGCCAGGTCCCGGCCGTCGGGGAACTCCACGTAGGCATACTGAGGGTTGGCGTGGAGAAGGCGTACTTTGTCCACCAGGGGTTCCGCCTTGTGGTGCCGTACATGCCTACGGAGAAGGACTGGGCCCGGAGTCGTGAGCCAAGTCGGGAGCGACACCCCGGATGTGGACTTCCTAGGGAAGGCAAAAATACATTCATGGGGTGTACTGTTAGTTGCGGTGCACAGTAGCGACCGAATGGAATGGAAGCGCGTCAGGGAGGACCTGCTGCCAGCGAGCGGCTGGGAGGTTCCTGGACCGTAGGGCCAGCTGGACGGCCCTCCATACCGTCCCGTTTTCCCTCTCTACCTGCCCGTTTCCCCGGGGGTTGTAGCTGGTCGTCCTGCTGGAGGCAATACCCCTGCTGAGCAGAAACTGACGCAGCTCATCGCTCATGAATGAGGATCCCCTGTCACTGTGGATATAGTCGGGGAAACCGAACAGGGCGAAAATGGAATCCAGGGCCTTGATGACGGTGGCAGACGTCATATCCGGGCATGGGATGGCGAATGGGAACCTAGAAAATTCATCGACCACACTAAGAATGTAGGTGTTGCGGTTGGTGGAGGGAAGGGGCCCTTTTAAGTCCACGCTGAGGCGTTCAAAGGGGCGGGATGCTTTCACCAGGCGCGCGCGATCTGGCCGGTAGAAGTGCGGCTTGCATTCCGCACAGCTCTGGCAGTCTCTGGTGACTGTCCGTACTTCCTCGACGGAGTAGGGCAGATTGCGGGCTTTGATCAGATGGTACAAGCGAGTGACCCCCGGATGGCAAAGGCTCTCGTGCAAGGCATGGAGCTGGTTCACTTGTGCACTGGCACATGTACCTCGGGAGAGGGCGTCTGGGGGCTCGTTGAGCTTGCCGGGACGATACAAGATCTCGTAGTTAAAGGTGGAGAGCTCGATTCTCCACCGCAAGATTTTGTCATTCTTGATCTTGCCCCGCTGCGTGTTGTTGAACATGAAGGCTACCGACCGTTGGTCAGTGAGGAGAGTGAATCTCCTGCCGGCCAGGTAATGCCTCCAGTGCCGCACCGCTTCAACGATTGCCTGGGCTTCCTTTTCAACAGAGGAATGCCGAATTTCGGAGGCGTGGAGGGTGCGTGAAAAGAATGCCACGGGTCTGCCGGCCTGATTCAGCGTGGCGGCAAGGGCGACATCTGAAGCGTCGCTCTCTACTTGGAAAGGCAGAGTCTCGTCTACGGCGTGCATCCCCGCCCTGGCTATGTCAGATCGAATGCGGGCGAAGGCCTGTTGTGCCTCGGCCGAGAGGGGAGAATGTGTGGACTGGATAAGTGGCCGGGCCTTGTCTGCGTATTGCGGGACCCACTGGGCGTAATAAGAAAAAAACCCAAGGCAGCGTTTGAGGGCCTTGGGGCAGTGGGGGATTGGGAGCTCCATGAGGGGGCGCATGCGGTCGGGATCGGGCCCCAGTAGTCCGTTTTGGACTACGTAGCCAAGGATGGCTAAACGGTCTGTGCGGAACACGCATTTCTCCTTGTTGTACGTGAGATTAAGGAGAGATGCGGTGTGGAGGAATTTATAAAGGTTGGCATCATGATCCTGCTGGTCATGGCCGCAGATGGTGACATTGTCGAGGTACGGGAAGGTGGCCTGCAGTCCGTACTGGTCAACCATTCGGTCCATTTCTCGCTGAAAGACCGAGACCCCATTCGTGACGCCGAAGGGAACCCTCAGAAATTGGTACAGACGACCGTCTGCCTCGAAGGCAGTGTAGGGACGGTCCGATTTACGGATGGGGAGCTGGTGGTAGGCGGATTTCAGGTCAATAGTAGAGAAGACCCGGTACTGTGCAATCTGATTGACCATATCAGAAATGCGGGGGAGGGGGTACGCGTCGAGCTGCGTGTACCGGTTGATGGTCTGGCTGTAGTCCACGACCATCCTGTGCTTCTACCCGGTCTTAACCACTACCTGGGCTCTCCAAGGGCTGTTCCTGGCCTCGATGATACCCTCCCGAAGCAGCCGCTGGACCTTGGACCTGATGAAGGCCTTGTCCTGGGTGCTGTACCGTCTGCTCCTGGCGGCGACGGGCTTGCAATCTGTGGTCAGATTGGCAAAGAGGGAGGGAGGCTCGACCTTGAGGGTCGCGAGGCCGCAAACGGTGAGGGGAGGTAGGGGTCCGCCGAATTTGAGGGTGAGGCTCTGGAGATTGCACTGGAAATCCAGGCCTAGTAAGAGTGAAGTGCAGAGGTCGGGGAGAATGTACAGACGGAAATGGTCGAATTCAACGCCCTGTACAGTAAGTTTAACCAGGTAGAAACCCCGGATCGGGACAGAGTGGGAACCGGAGGTAAGGGAGATCTGCCGGTCGGCGGGATGGACCGCAAGGGAATAGCGCCTTACAGTGTCCAGGTGGACGAAGCTCTCGGTGCTCCCGGAGTCGATGAGGCAGGAGGTCACATGGCCGTTGACCAGCACCGATGTGGAAGAGGGTGCCAGGTTGCGAGGACGGGACTGGTCGAGCGTAACGGAAGCGAGCAGTGGTTGATCGGCGGTTGAGTCAGATGAGTCCGACGAGGAGCGGTAGCGACCCGTGTCCCGTGATGGCGGCCCCTGGAGACAAGATGGCGGCATCCGCAGTACCTGTGGGTAAAATGGCGGCGTCCATGGAGCGCACGTTGTGGGGTCGGAACAAAATGGCGGCGCCCATGGAACGTACATGGCTGTGGTGGATGAAGATGGCGGCGCCCATGGCGGGGGCGGCAAAAGATGGCGGCGCCCACTGATCACACGTGGGGTTGGGGGAGGTGGACGGCGGGGCCCATTGAGGGAGCGGCTGATGCGTGGGGACTGGCGGCGCGATAGCGGCGACCATCCGGGACTGACACACCGCTGCAAAATGGCCTTTCTTGCCACAAGCTTTGCAGGTTGCTGTGTGGGCCGGGCAGCGTTGGCGAGGGTGCTTCTGCTGGCCGCAGAAGTAACAGTGGGGACCCCCAGGGGGTGCGGTGCGGCGGGCAGCGCAGGCATAGTGCGCGGGGGCGGCTGCTGGGGGGGCCGTTTGAGGGGTCCACGAGGGGTAGGACGGATGTGCCTGGGGGGCCGTTTGTGGGGTCCACGAGGGGTAGGACGGGTGGGCCGAGTGGCTAACGGAGTAAGTTTGCGCACTACGGGAGGCGGCCGTCATGGAAAGCGCCAGGGCCTTTGCGGCCGCGAGGTCGGGGGCGACCCCTTCCAGCAGTCGTTGCCGGTTGGGGTCCGATGCAATGCCTGTAACGAAGGCATCGCGCATGAGTAAATCGGAATGTTCCGTGGCTGTGAGGGCCCGGCAGTCGCAGTCTCGTACCAGAGGTATAAGGGCCCTCCAGAAGTCCTCAATCGACTCACCCGGCTGCTGGACGCAAGTAGAAAGTTGATGCCTCGCAAACAGGGTGTTCGCGATGGTGCATAGTTCTCCTTGAGCAGTTCCATAGCTGCGGTGTAGTCGGTTGCATCTCGAATGAGCGGAAAGACGCTGGAGCTAAGTCTGGAGTACAGGAGTTGCTTTTTCTGAGCCTCCGTCGGGGGAGGGTCCGCTGAAGAGATGTAGGCCTCGAAGACTGCCAGCCAGTGAACAAAGTCTTTTCTGGCGTGAGGCGAATGCGGATCCAGCTGCAGACGGTCAGGCTTGATTCTGATGTCCATGGTGACTGGGAAATCGTACAACAATAAATTGTAGCGCTAACAATTATACTCAAAGCCGAGAGACTGGTTCAATAGAGGCTTTATTGTTGTACGATGTTGTCCCTCCATCTGCAACTGAAGACTAAGGGTCTGAGCAGCTCTCATACATTTATACATAAGCTCCCTGTGGGCGGAGCTAGCCGGCAGGGGCTTACCGGAGGAACCTGTATTACAGGTACAGGCATACATCCCCCTACTGCAGTACACATAACTACAGTGGTTATCGCACCACAATCTTTATGTCATCTTTATCGACAGGAATAGTGCCGGAAGACTGGAGGATAGCAAATGTTGTCCCCTTGTTCAAGAAGGGGAGTAGAGACAACCCTGGTAATTATAGACCTGTGAGCCTTTCTTCGGTTGTGGTAAAATGTTGGAAAAGGTTATAAGAGATAGGGTTTATAATCATCTTGAAAAGAACAAGTTGATTAGCGATAGTCAACACGGTTTTGTGAAGGGTAGGTCATGCCTCACAAACCTTATTGAGTTTTTTGAGAAGGTGACCAAACAGGTGGATGAGGGTAAAGCAGTTAATGTGGTATATATGGATTTCAGTAAGGCGTTTGATAAGGTTCCCCACGGTAGGCTATTGCAGAAAATAAGGAAGTATGGGATTGAAGGTGATTTAGCGGTTTGGATCAGTAATTGGCTAGCTGAAAGAAGACAGAGGATGGTGGTTGATGGCAAATGTTCATCCTGGAGTTCAGTTACTAATGGTGTACCGCAAGGATCTGTTTTGGGGCCACTGCTGTTTGTCATTTTTATAAATGACCTGGAAGAGGGTGTAGAAGGATGGGTTAGTAAATTTGCAGATGACACGAAGGTCGGTGGAGTTGTGGAAAGTGCTGAAGGATGTTATAGGATACAGAGGGACATAGATACGCTGCAGAGCTGGGCTGAGAGGTGGCAGATGGAGTTTATGCGGAAAAGTGTGAGGTGGTTCACTTTGAAAGGAGTAACAGGAATGCAGATTACTGGGCTAATGGCAAGATTCTTGGTAGTGTAGATGAACAGAAAGATCTCGGCATCCAGGTACATAAATCCCTGAAAGTTGCCACCCAGGTTAATAGGGCTGATAAAGGCTGCTAGCCTTTATCAGCAGGGGGATTGAGTTTCGGAGCCACAAGGTCATGCTGCAGCTGTACATAACTCTGATGCGGCCGCTCCTGGAGTACTGCGTGCAGTTCTGGTCACCACATTATAGGAAGGATGTGGAAGCTTTGGAAAGGGTTCAGAGGCGATTTACTAGGATGTTGCCTGGTATGGAGGGAAGGTCTTACGAGGAAAGGGTCAGGGACTTGAGGTTGTTTTCGTTAGAGAGGGGAAGGCTGAGAGGTGACTTAATAGAGACATATAAGATAGTCAGAGGGTTAGATAGGGTGGACAGTGAGAGTCTTTTTCCTTGGATGGTGATGACCAACACGAGGGGACATAGCTTTAAATTGTGGGGTGGTCAGTGGCGTGCAGAGGGGGGGGGGGGGGGGGGCGACGGTGCGTTGGCCCCGGGCATCCATTGGATGGGGGCATCAATCAGAGGCTATTGCTCTCCCCAATGTCACCCAGATGCCTAAATTTTTCCACCTGAATTTAACAAATTGTTTTGCTAAGGGGGGGGGGCGCGTCACAATCAAATCCACTGACTACCGACATGTACCTTGTGTCAGGGTGAGGTGACTGCGCTCCCAGACTCCCCCGCGGTGGGGAAACCGCTCTATCCGCCGCGCGGGCGGGCGGCCCGGGACTGCGCATGTCCAAGGGAGGGGGAGCTCCTCACATGCAGAGAATGGCCCCGCCCCCTGATCTGCGTGCTGAGATGTTGACCAATATAAAAAGATTGAGGACCGGAGGGACTGTGGTTCTCCAGCCAATCAGAGCGTGGGCTTTGCGTGAGTGATAATTGAGCTTTCACACCGACGGAATCTTCCTCCTGTCTCCAACATCTGTGAGTAAAACACTTTCTTTTCTCCCCTTTCCATTTCTTTTTTCATTCTGACCATCAATTGGTCACTTGCAGCAACTGAAGGGAAAGGAAGTGAATCCAGGGAGGGTTCAGACTCTGGAAAGCTTGGCCCAGGTCTCTCTCTTAAAAATATTGACATCCTTTGCTCCCTCAGTTTGACACATGAAATGAAATGAAAATCGCTTATTGTCAGGGGCGGTTTAGCACAGGGCTACATTGCTGGCTTTGAAAGCAGACCAAGGCAAGCCAGCAGCACGATTCGATTCCTGTAACAGCCTCCCCAAACAGGCGCTGGAATGTGGCAAATGCGGAATGTGACAATAAGCGATTTTCATTTCATAAGTAGGCTTCAAATGAAGTTAATGTGAAAAGCCCCTAGTATTGACCAGGACACGGGGGTAACTCCCCTGCTCTTCTTCAAAATAGTGGCTGTGGGATCTTCAACATCCACCTAATAGGGACAGACAGAGCCTCAGTTTAACAACTTATTTGAAAGAAGGCTGTTCTGACAGTGCAGCACTCCCTCAGTTCTGAGTGTGATTAGGGATTCAGTCATTCACCCCAACTGCTGACACACCAGCGAGTTCACTCTGGGGAGAGGCTGTTCACCTGCTCTGTGTGTGGGAAGAGATTCTCTCAATTAACCAACCTGCTGACACACCAGAGAGTTCACTCCGGGAAGAGGCCGTTCACCTGCAGTGTGTATGGGAGGGGATTCACTCAGCCATCCATCCTGCTGAGACATCAGTGAGTTCATACAGGTGAGAAGCCATTGACCTGCCCTCTGTGTGGTAAGGGATTCAGTCATTCATCCCAACTGCTGAGACACCAGCGAGTTCACACTGGGGAGAGACCATTCACTGCTCTCTGCACACAGCGGTTTAGAACATCATCTACACTGAAATGAAAATCACTTATTGTCACAAGTAGGCTTCACTGAAGTTACTGTGAAAAGCCCCTAGTCGCCACATTCCGGCGCCTGTTCAGGAGGCTGGTACGGGAAGTTCTTTTCAAAATGTTTTCCTTTCTCATAATATTTCTCAGTATATTAGGCCTTATACTTGAGTCTTTGGGGGATACAATCAAGATTTGCCCCGGGCATCACCAGACCTCTGCACGCCACTGGGGGTGGTACAGAAAGGACAGATGTCAGAGGCAGTTTCTTTACTCAGAGAGTAGTAGGGGTGTGGAACGCCCTGCCTGCAACAGTAGTAGACTCGCCAACTTTAAGGGCATTTAAGTGGTCACTGGACAGACATATGGATGAAAATGGAATAGTGTAAGTCAGATAGGCTTCAGATGGTTTCACAGGTCGGCGCAACATCGAGGGTCGAAGGGCCCGTACTGCGCTGTAATGTTCTATGTTCTATCTAGTGAGCGAGATAGTGGAGGTGGACAGGGAATATTCTAGGGTGCCCACCTTGGAGGGATTGGCGAGGAGGAAAATGTTTCAGGGGCAATTCGACAGGCTGACAACAGGGAGGGCGGTAGGGCAACTGCGTAGGGCAAGAGGGGTGCAATACGAGTATGGAGAGAAGGTGAGCTGCATGCTGGCGCACCAGCTGCGGAGGCAGGCTGCGTCCAGGGAAATATTGAAGATCCGGACTAGGGCAAGGGATGTGCTGTCAGAATCAGGGAAGATAAATGAGCCATTTAGAGAGTATTACCAGGGACTTTATGAGGCAGACCCAGGAGGAGAGGAGGGGAACATGGGGCAGTTTCTGGATGAGCTGGAATTTCCCCAGATGGAGGAAGCAAAGAGGCAGGCGTTGGAGGAGCCCCTGGGGCTGAGGGAGGTGCTGGATAGTTTCACGGGTATGAAGGCGGGAAGGCCCCTGGGCCGGATGGGTACCCAGCAAAATTTTATAAGGAATTTGCGGCGGACCTGGCACCACATCTGTTGGGGGCGTTTAATGAAGCACTGGAGAAGGGGAAGTTGCCGGAGACAATGAAGCAGGCAATAATCACACTAATCCCCAAAAAAGGGAAGGATCCGGTGGAATGTGGGTCGTATAGCCCCATATCACTATTGAACACGGATGTGAAAGTATTGGCTAAGTTGTTAGCGGGGAGGATGGAGGATTGTGTCCCGGGCGCGTTGCAGAAGATCAAACAGGCTTCG
Organism: Scyliorhinus canicula; assembly: GCF_902713615.1. Taxonomy (NCBI): domain Eukaryota; kingdom Metazoa; phylum Chordata; class Chondrichthyes; order Carcharhiniformes; family Scyliorhinidae; genus Scyliorhinus; species Scyliorhinus canicula. The sequence goes on along the minus strand of NC_052152.1, from coordinate 131,837,398 downwards.
TGAAGGGCAGGCAGCCCGTGAGTAATATAAGATGGCTGTTGAATGTGGTGATGAATTCGTTGAGAGCTCTGGTACAGGATGTGGTGGTTTCCATGGACGATCTTGTGGAGTGGTGATACTTGTTCAATGTTTTGGAACGGTTTGGGTTTGGGCTGAGAGTGTTCGCCAGGATAGTGGAGGAGGGAGTGGACCCGCACCCTTTGATGGCGATATTTGGGGTTTCAGAGAAGCCAGAGCTCATGGAGAGGAGGAAGGCCGATGTCTTGGCCTTCGCCTCTCTGATTGCACGGTGAGGAATTTTGCTGGAGTGGCGGTCGGCATCGCCACCGGGGGTAGCAGCATGGTTGGGTGACATGTACAACTTCCTGCATAAAGTATGAGTGAAGGGGCTCAGCAGGGGAGTTTGAGAAAAGGTCGGGGATGTTTGTGACCGTGTTTGAGGAGCTGTTCGTCGTAGGGGGGGTGGGATGGTGGGTGACGGGGAGGGGTGGGTGAAAAAGGAGAAAAATCTGTACAAACTGTATAGTTGATTGTTGGGAAGAATGTTTCCCGGGGTGTTTATTTGCTTGAACCTACTTTGATACAAGTTTGAATAAAATGTGTTTAAAAAAAAGAAAAATTCAGGGGAAAGAGCGATCTGGTGAACTGCAGCCTGTGGCAACTCAATACACTCGACAACTCTGGAGCGCGAGATGGAAGACGGCCACCAGCTTTAGATATCTGGTAATGTTAACGAAAGTTGGCAGCTCTTCAAGCAGCAGTTCAATCTCTATATTTCGATCCTCGGCCTGCAGGCACAGCCTGATGAAAGGCGAATAGCATTGCTGCTAACTGTACAATAAATTTGCATTCAACAATGAGGAGGCTAGCAAGAGATACAATGAAGTTATTAGGTACTTTGGTCGGCATTGCTCCCACAAAATGATGAGGCATTTGAGAGATACATGTTCAGCATTCATACCCAAAAATCTGGTGAATCATTCAACAGTTTTGTCACTGATTTGAGGCTGAAGGTCCAGTCATGCAACTTCAGTCGCCTGAAATCTTCCATAATCCGCGACCAAATTGTCTTTGGTGTAGCTAATGATAAGGTATGTGAGAGGTTGCTGTGGGAGGAAGATTTCGTACTGGAACAAGCAATAAACATTTGCCAGGTGACCGATGTAGATGCACAAAAAATCAGCACAGTCTGCTCAAAAAACTTTGGCGCCAACTAAGAAGAAGACAGCAGCGCCATTAGTGCTGTAATGTCATGAAGAAACATTGTCTCAGTGCGGGCGGCCATTTTAAGTGGCAGACAGGAGCTGCCATCTTGTGCCAAAAGTGTGGCACTTTCATGACCCACGGCAATGTCCGGCCTTTGGAAAAGTCTGTTCCAGGTGCGGCCATATTGGGCATTTTGCAAAACAGTGTTTGCGCGTCCTACAATGGACCATATAAGATTAGTAAATGTGGTTGATCAGATAAATACTGACTAACAGTTTTTCATCGATCTCATTGCAACCCAGGACCAGAAGAGTCCAAACAAAAAGATGAAAATACAATTTCAAATAAGACCGAAACTAGTAAGAATTCTCCGGAAACTATTAAAAGCAGGAGGAAATCGATGGTGTTCCTCAACAACTCATTATTACAATGTGACTTTGACACTAAAACAAAACCTAACCTCCTCAGTCAGTCTAAAAGTCGCTGGGGCACATCGGAACGAGAACAATGGAGGCCTTCGGTGCATGTGAACTCGAGCTCTCCGTGGATGACATGAGGTACATGTTACTGTTTCATAGCCTGCGTCCATCATAGTAACGGATTCATGTGAATCAGTGAACTTAGTTGAGCGACTAAGTTCCAGAAAATGGCTGGCCAGCTGAATACTACAGGTCGCTACAAGATATCAGAGTGTGCATGGTTGATGAGGAGTCAGAAGAAATCCAGGCAGAGGACGGCAAATGAGAAAAAGAGACGGAAGAGCCAGCGAGCATTCCGCAATTCTGGTTAACAGTCTTCAAGAATGTGCATGTACTCAGTGGCATGATTCAGGAGCATGACGAGCCCATATTAAAGCATCTACAAGATGTGAATGTAAAATTTTCAGAGCATGAGAAGTCAAGGAGCTTCACTCTGGAGTTTAAGTTTGGGCCCAATGAGTATTTCACAAATGAGGTGATCACAGAAGTATATCAGATGGATTCGCAACCGTTTGAATCATTCTTTGATGAACCATAATTCATGGGGTGCACAGGCTGCAAGATTGACTGGAGGAAAGGCAAAAATGTAATGTTGAAAACAATTAAAACTAACCGAAGCACAAATGTCAAAGTGCACGCAGAACAGTCACGATTACTGTGCCGAATGAATCGTTCTTTAACTTCTTCAATCCTTCTGAAATTCTACAGCGAGGAATGTTAAGCCAAAGTTTGGCAGTCAAACGCAAGGCTGACTTTGAATTTGGCAGCCTACTGCATAAACACATAATTCCGTGTGAAATGTTGCATTTTACAGGAGAAATCATTGCAGACGATGCTGAATCCAATGATGACTATATGTTTGAAGACTTTGAAGGTGATGCAGAAAGTAATAGAGTGGAAGGCGAGACAGATGAAGACTAGTATGAACTGCTTGTAGATCTATTTCGCAGGAGCAAAGACGGGCTCAATGAAAAGGTTCATGAAGCGCTGACCGAGCTAGAAGCAGGTGACATCGTCCCAAACTTAGAGACGCTTGCTCCAGAGGACTTTGTGACTCGTTCCAGGCCTCTGAAACCATTCCTGTAGTCGACTCCCAGATCATCGAAGACACTGAGGATGAGTGGGAAGACATTGATGATGAATACGATGACAGCAACTCTGATGTTGAAGAGATTGACAACTTCAAGAATGAAACAGCGGAGGAACTAATGACAATCTCGCTAACCAGCTCAACGGATCACTCATACATTCTCGAACTACATCATGATGACCCAACGCCAGGATCGTCACGACCAGAGTATCAGCATCGTAATCTCTAGTGAAGAAGAGCCATTGAACGATGCTCCAACGAGCCAAGCAGTGGCAGCTGTTGCTGCAGATCTGACCTCCACCAGGCACCAGAAAGCGAAGGCGCTCCAACATCCTGTCGAGGCTGCAGAAGTGGGCGTAGTCACACAACCCAGTAATGATGTGTCGACGCCTCAGAATCCACCTGAAACTCCGAGCACAGGATGCAGAACCAGAGGTTGCCAAGCCTCAACACAAACAACTTTGTCAACTCATTGTCAGATCAAGAAGAAGAGATGACTGGGAGAGAGAGCTCATGCCACAGACAAAAGTGAGAAAAGATGAAGTCATGATTGACCTCATATGCCATGATATGCCTGGGCAGCACGGTAGCATAGTGGTTAGCATAATTGCTTCATAGCTCCAGGGTCCCAAATGTGCGTGGGTTTCCTCCGGGTGCTCTGGTTTCCTCCCACAGTCCAAAGATGTGCAGGTTAGGTGGATTGGCAAATGATAAATTGCCCTTAGTGTCCAAAATTGCCCTTAGTGTTGGGTGGGGTTACTGGGTTATGGGGATAACCCTGAAGGCTTACCTCAAGAAATGTAACATAGACGTCAACGTCGGGGAGACCCTTGCCCAGAAGCGGCCTACTTGGAAAAACTTCCTGATTGAAGGGACACAATTCTTCGAGGACACTCGACAGGAAGAGGAGACCCGGAAAAGAGGCCTGAGAAAGGAATACCAGCGATCTAAAGTCCAAGGACAGATCCCACCTTTTGGAAACACCTGCCAAGTGTGCTACTGAAGATGTGGCTCTCAGCTCAGATTCATCAGCCTGATCAGAATAACCAGTAACACAAGAGTTTCTTTTTTTTTTAGAAAATATTTTATTGAAGCATTTGTAATTTTCACAGCTGAACACATTTCTATTTCTTAAACAAACGCGCCGCCCGACACATGCAAAACACCTAAACGAACAAAAACCAGAAACAACATCCCCTACTATCCCTGCCCTATTCCTTAATTACCCGTACATTTAAGTTCCCTGTCCTTATCGAACATTGCCATGTCTCCTGTTTTCCTTCCCCCCCCCCCCCCTGCCCTTTTCCCCTCTCCCTTACTGCTGATGTTCAATTTTCCTTGAAGAAATCGATGAACGGTTGCCATCTCCGGGCGAACCCCTGAGTTGATCCTTCAAAGCAAACTTGATTTTTTTCCAGACTGAGAAACCTCGCCATATCGCTGACCCAAACTCCTGATTTCGGGGGCTCCAAGTCCCTCCATCCCAGCAAAATCTGTCTCCGGGCCACCAGGGAAGAGAAGGCCAGGACATCGGCCTCCCTCCCCCCCTTGGCCCCCGGACCTTCCAATATCCCAAATATTGCCATTTCTGGACTCGGAGCTACCTTCCCTTCTAGGACTTCTGACATAACGTCCGCGAATCCCTGCTAGAATCCCCTCAATTTTGGACATGCCCAGAACATATGTACATGGTTCGCTGAGCTACTCCACACTGCCCACATCTGTCCTCCATCTCTTCAAAGAACCTGCTCATCCGGGCCGCCGTCATGTGGACCCTGTGGGGCACCTTGAAGTGGATCAAGTCAAGTCTGGCACAAGACGAGGATGAATTGACTCTCTTCAATGCTTTTCCCCAGTTCAATTTCCAGCTCTCCTCCCAGCTCCTCCACCTCTCTAATAGAGGCCCCTTCCCACTCCATCAACTCCTTGTATATCTACGAAACCCTCCCCACTCCAACCCTTGTTTTTGACATCACCTTGTCCTGTAGACCCCTCACAGGTAGGCGAGGAAAGCTTGGAACCTGCCTCCGTACAAAGTTCCGCATCTGAATTTACCGAAACCTGTTCCCACCTGGCAACTCAAACTCCTCCTCCAGTGCCTCCAAGGTCGGAAAGCCCTCCAGGATGAATAGGTCCCCAAATCTCTCAATCCTGCCCGTTGCCATCTCTAAAAGCCCCCATCCAGCCCCCCTAGGGCAAACTGGTGGTTGTCACAAATCGGTGACCACACTGACGCCCCCTTCAATCTCATGCGTTGCCTCCATTGCTCCCAAACCCTTTGGGCTGCCACCACCACAGGGCTTGTAGAGCGGTGTTCTTCAAACTGTTTTTACGGGGACCCATTTTTACTAACCGGCCAACCTTCGGGACCCAACCCAGCCGACCTTCGGGACCCACGCCGGCCAACCATCGCGACCCACGCCGGCCGACCTGCGCAACCCACCATTTTCTCTTACCTTGTTTGCTGCTGACAAAATTGGAGGAAATGGTTTTGGGTCCCTTTGGCCCTCGTACACACTCCTCCAATGGAACTTGTTGGATGAAGGTGAAGCCTTCTGGTGTCGGAAAGTATGGAGTCTCCATCTGTCCAAAGTTCTGAATTTTTTTTGTGTAAAATTTTATCAAATAAACCCCCCCCCGAACTTGTAAAAAAATATAAAATGAGTAAAATAAATGAAAAAAATGAATAAACCCCCCCCGAACTTGGAAAAAAAATAAAATTAATAAAATAAATGATAAAAATGAATAAAACCCCCAAACTTGCAAAAAAATAAAATGAATAAAATAAATTTAAAAAATAAAAATGAATAAAATAAATGAGTAAAAACCACTACAGAACTTGTAAAACAAAAAGCTGCAACCGTTTAAAAAAATAGCGGTTGCACTGCGCATGCGTGCCCGAGTTGCGCATCAGCACCGATCATCGTGCGAGCGCAGTGTGGCCGAACTTTTTTAACATGTTCGCGGAATGCGCAGGCGCGCCAATCATCGTGCACGCATGCGCAATGCTGCCAAATTATTTTTTTACATGTTCCCGGCCGCTTCCAGCCGACGTTATGGAAAGCCAGCTGCTGCGCGGGGATTTGTGCGATCGGGAGCGCCGCAGACAACGGCTCCGCGACCCTCCCGACACCCGCCTGTGGGTCGTGACCCCGAAATTGCAGAACATTGTTGTAGAGTACCGAGCCGGCAAGAATGGCAGAGGCGCCGTTAAGCTCATACCCTTGAGGATTCTGCCGCCAGTCACTCCCAAACTTCCCCCTCCCCCACTACCCACTTCCTGACCATCGATATGTTGGCCGCCTGGTAATAGTTAATAAAGCTCGGGAGGGCCAAGCCTCACTCTCCGCGACCCCGTTCCAGGAGTGCCTTCTTTACTCTCGGGGTTTTACCCGCCCACATAAAATCCCAAGATCGCCGTGATCGTTTCCCTGAAAAAACCTTTGGGGCAAAAATCGGAAGACATTGAAAAAAGAGCAGTCTCGGAAGGACCGTCATCTTCACCGTCTGGACCCTTCCTGCCAGCGGGAGCATGACCCATCTGCGGAAGTCCCTTTTCATTTGATCGCCCGCTCTGTCCAGATTTAACTCATGAAGCTGCCCCCAATCCTTAGCCACTTGAATCCCCAGATATCTAAAACTCCTCTCAGCCACTTTAAAAGGTAACTCCTTCAGTCTTCTTTCCTGCCCCCGTGCCTGGATCACGAACATCTCGCTCTTTCCCATATTTAACTTGTAACCTGAAAATCGCCCAAATTCTCCCAGTATCTCCATGATTTTGGTCACCTCCCCCACCGGGTCTGTGACATAGAGCAGCAAGTCGCCCGCAAAGAGAGAGAACCTGTGTTCCACCTCCCCCCCCCCCCCCCCCCCCCCCCCCCCCCCTCACTATCCCCCGCCAAGCATTCGATGATCTAAGGGCCATTGCTAAGGGCTCTATGGCCAGGGCAAACAGTAATGGGGAGAGCGAGCATCCCTGCCTTGTCTGCCTACAGAGACCAAAGTATTCTGACCGGACTCGTTTGGTTCTTACATTTGCCACCAGAGCCTGATATAACATCCGGACCCAATCCGCAAATCCCTGCCCGAACCCAAACCTGCCGAGGATATCCCATAGGTACTTCCACTCCACCCAGTCGAAAGCCTTCTCCGCATCCATGGCTACTACCATCTCAACATCGCGCCCCTCCGCTGGCATCATTATAACATTAAGAAGCCGTCTAATATTGGACGTCAGGTGCCTGCCCTTCACAAATCCCGTCTGATCCTCCACGATTACCTCCGGGACACAATCCTCTATTCGGGTGGCCAAGATGTTTGCCAGCAATTTAGCATCGACATTCAAAAGGGAAATTGGCCTGTCCGATCCTCAGCTCTTCGGGTCATTGTCTCGTTTCAGGGCGAGATACATTGCTGCCTGTGATAGCGTTGGGGGAAGCACTCCCAGCTCCTTGGACTTGTTAAAAGCCTTGACCAGAAGCGGCCCCAGTAGCCCAGAAAACTTTTTATAGAATTCCACTGGGAATCCATCAGGTCCCGGGGCCTTACCCAATTGCATCGCCCCCATTCCGTCTATCACCTCCCCGAGCCCAATTGGGCCCCCCAGAACTTCCACCAGCTCCTCACCTATCTTCGGGAACTCTAGCCTCTCCAGGAATTGATTCATACCCTCCTCCCCGACCTAGGGTTCCGACTCATATAGTTGACTATAGAATTCAGGAACTCATGGGGCAGCACGGTAGCATGGTGGTTAGCATAAATGCTTCACAGCTCCAGGGTCCCAGGTTCGGTTCCCGGCTGGGTCACTGTCTGTGCGGAGTCTGCACGTCCTCCCCGTGTGTGCGTGGGTTTCCTCCGGGTGCTCCGGTTTCCTCCCACAGTCCAAAGATGTGCGGGTTAGGTGGATTGGCCATGATAAATTGCCCGTAGTGTCCTAAAAAGTAAGGTTAAGGGGGGGTTGTTGGGTTACGGGTATAGGGTGGATACGTGGGTTTGAGTAGGGTGATCATTGCTCGGCACAACATCGAGGGCCGAAGGGCCTGTTCTGTGCTGTACTGTTCTATGTTCTAACCACCCCGGGTCCATCACTAGAATGAATATTCCTTGCTCTGTGGCTTCTCGAATCTCCACGGATCAATCCCTCCCATGTGCTCCATGAACCCCCGCAGTTCTTTCACCATTGCTGATACCTTCCCTGACCTAGAACCTGACCGGTCCATTCTCTGATCTAGGACCGTGTTGCAGTCACCCCCATAACCAACCAGTGCGAGTCAAGGTCTGGGATCTTTCCCAGCACCTTCCTGACAAACGCAACATCATTCCAGTTTGGGGCTTATATATTTACTAAGACCATTAAAGTTCAGTCCAGAATGAACATTCCACATAACCAGTCTGGTCGGGGGGGGGTCGATCAGCCATGACCTTTCCTAGGCCAACCCTTAACCCATGTCCCGCACCTCCCCTGGCCCGCCCCTCGGCAGTCACCGCCATCTAGTCTCCATCTCCAACTTCATAAAAGTCCCCTAGTCATCAGCAGTCCCCTCCCACCCTCCCCTCCCCGTCTCTCTTCAGCTCTCCCCCCACTTTGCTCCCGTGAACCAGCACTCCCAGGTAGCTTAGCAACTCCCGCCCCTGGCGTCTAGCATCCTACTACCTGCAGGATCCTCACCCACCGCACTCTTCACATAAGTTCTCAAAACAATAGCAACAAACACAGAGAGCAAACAAACAATGCTCCAAGGTCCGGGAGCAGAGGCCCAGCCCTCCTCCCTTTATAACATCTTATCAGTCCCATCACCTTCAAACAGACCCGAAAACAATAGAAGAAAAATCAAGCAGGTTGAGAAACAAAAAATTTTGCATGCAAAAACTCAAACATCTTTTTTTTTCCTTTCCCCCAAGAACATCGCAACTTAAAAACATATCAAAATCAGACCAATCCGAGATATCCTTCTTTTCCAGACCCCCACAACTTAAGTAACAGTGAAAGGCTGAGATTTTTTAAATATAAAGCAACACAAAACTTTTAACTCAGCCATCTAGATAAGTCATTATGCCTCTACCAGATTATTGTCTTTCACGAAGACCGCCACTTCTTCCGGTGAGCCAAAATATAGTTCCCAGTTCTCATAGGTCACCCAAAGACGGGCCGGGTAGAGCAGTCCAAATTCTAATCCCTTTGCATACAGGGCCACCTTAACCTTATTAAAACTCACCCTCCTCTTTGCGAGTTCTGCTCCCAAGTCTTGATACACCCGGATCTCAGAGTCTTCCCACATAAACCGTTTTGTCTGCCTGGCCCACCTCATAATGAGCACAAGGCCCCTATCTCTGACTTAAAATATAGACTGAGGATTCTATTATCTAACCTGAAGCCATCTGGTACCGGACAGTGGACAGACCGGCTAATATAAAAGTAGGACTATCGTCACACAATACTTATAGAGCAGGAGGCCATTCTACCCATCACATCTGCACCGTCTCACCAAAAGAATCGTTTACTTGGTGCCATTATTGAGCCTTCTCCCTGTAACCCTTCACATTGTCCCTTTTTGTATAATAGTCTAATTCCCTATTGAATGCTTCATTTGAACCTGCTTCCACTATACCCTCAAGCAGCACATTCCCAATCTGTGTGAAGATTTTTTTCTTTTACCACTTTTGCAATTAAATTACTTCAAATTGGTGCACACTCATTCTCCATCCTTCATTTCTTATGGGCGGCGCGGTAGCACAGTGGTTAGCACTGTTACTTTCAGCACCAGGGTCCCAAGTTCAATTCCCGGCTTGGGTCACTTTCTGTGCGGAGTCTGCATGTTCGCCCTGTGTTTACGTGAGTTTCCTCCGAATGCTCCAGTTTCCTCCCACAAGACGTGCTTGTTAGGTGAATTGGACATTCTGAATTCTCCTTCAGTGTGTCCGAACAGGCACCGCAGTGTGCAAACTAGGGGATTTTCACAGTAACTTCATTGCAGTGTAATGTAAGTCTACTTGTGACACTAATGACCATTATTATATCAGTGGGAATCACAATCTTGGTCACACTAAATCATGGGTCGGTGTGGTCTGCGAGATGGTCCTCTATCTCTGATGTGAAGGTGGGGAGTGGGCCTCCATCTCTGATATGGAGGGTGGGGAGTGAGCCTCTATCTCTGATGTGGAGGGCGGGGAGTGGACCTCTCTAATGTGGGGTTGGGGAGTGGGCCTCTCTCTCTGATGTGGGGGTGTGCAGTAGACCTCTGTCGCTGGGGGGTGGGGAGAGGACCTTTATCTCTTGGGGGTGGGCCTCTACCTCTGATGTGGGGGGCCTCTACCTCTGATGTGGGGTGGGGGGCCTCTACCTCTGATGTGGAGGGCAGGTAGTGGGCCTCTCTCTGATGTGGGAGTATAGAGTAGACCTCTCTCTCTGGGGGGTGGGGAATGGACCTCTATCTCTGATGTGGAGGGTGGGGAGTGGGTCTCTATCTCTGATGTGAGGGTACTGAGTGAGCCCCTATCTCTGATGTGATGGTGTTGAGTGGGCCACTATCTCTGATAAGGAGGGTAGGGACTGGGCCTCCATCTCTGGAGGTTGGGCAGTGCTCCTCTATCTCTGATGCGGGGATTGGGCCTCTATCTCTGGGGGGTGGGGAGTGAGCTTCTCTCTCTGAGTTGGGTGTGTGGGTCTCTCTCTCTCTGGGGAGGGAGGGGTTTGAGCCTCTGATGGGGGGGGGGGGGGGTAGGATTGGGCCTCTCGCAGGGTGGGGGGTTTGCTGCCATTGAACTGCCGCTCGGGTGGATGGAAAGCAGAGCGATGCCCGGAACCCTCTGCCCAAGCTCCGAATTGCAGCCGGTATTTTGTGGAGGACTCTCTCCGGAAGTGACGCCGGGCTCGCCTCCCTGCTGTGTGGGGGCGGGTTCCGGGTGTTGCTCTTTTTCTCTTCCCCCCGGGCCAGGGGAGTTGCGGCGCGGGCTGTGAGTGACGGGAAGCCGAGGCTCGCGGCCACCATGGCGACCCGCAGCCTGACGGACGCTTATGTGCTGATGCGGAACCGAGCGGCCCAGAGCCGGCAGCTGCTGGCCGAGCAAGTGAGTAAAAAGCCGGGACAGGCCCTGGGCCGCGGCGTTGCGGTGAGTCCCAGTCCCCGTGTTAGTCTGTGAGCCGGACCGGCGGAGAGGGGACAGCAAGCAGGGCTGGCACCGGACATGGGAACCACTCATAGCTTCAAATATACCCTCAGGATCAGCAACTTCATCATTGTATAGTGTATCCCATAGAGAGAGTTATTGCATAGAAGATGTACAGTATCCTGGAGTTATATAGAACACATAGTGCATCCTGGAGAGTGCAAATTATATGGAATATAGTGTACCCTAGAGCGAGTTATTATGTAGAATACATTGTGTATCCTAGAGAGAGAATTAATATGTAGTGTATCCTAGAGAGAGTACATCGTGTATCCTATAGAGCGAGCGTTATATAGAATGCATAGTGTATCAGAGAATCATAGAACTCCTACAGTGCAGAAGGAGGCCATTCAGCCCATCGAGTCTGCACCACCCACCGAAAGAGCACCCCACCTTGACCCAATTCCCCCACCCTACCCCAGTAACCCCACCTAGGGGTGGTTTATCATGGCCAATCCACCTAACACATCTTTGGACTATGGGAGGAACCCGGAGCACCTGGAGGAAACCCACTCGGGCACGGGGAGAAAGTGCAAACTCCACACAGTCACCCGAGGTCGGAATCAAACTCGGGTTCCTGGTGCTGTGAGGCAGCAGTGCTAGCCACTTATATAGAATACATAGTGTATCCCATAGAGATAGTTCTATATGATATATACTGTATCCTACAGAGAACATTATATAGAATGCATACATTTATCCTGGAGAAAATTATATGGAATGCATTGCGTTTCCTACAGTGTTATATAGGTTCTTATAGTGTATCCTATAGAGTTATACAGGACATATAATGTATTCTATAGATGAGGTTTTATGAAATACACAGTATATCTTATTGAGTGATGGTTGTTATATAGGATGTATAGTGTATTCTATATAGAGTACATGGTTTTCTAAAGATAAAAGCAAATTACTGCAGATGCTGGAATCTGAAACAAAAGAGAAAATGCTGGAAAATCTCAGCAAGTCTGGCAGCATCTGTAGGGAGAGAAAAGAGCTAACGTTTCGAGTCCGATGACTCTTTGTCAAAGCTTTTAAGGGCAGCACGGTAGCACAAGTGGATAGCACTTTGGCTTCCCAGCGCCAAAATCCCAGGTTCGATTCCCTGCTGGATCACTGTGTGGAGTCTGCACATTCTCCCCATGCCTGCGTGGGTTTCCTCCGGGTGCTCCGGTTTCCTCCCAAAGTCCAAAGATGTGCAGGTTAGGTGGATTGGCCATGCTAAATTGCCCTTGGTGACCAAAAAGGTTAGGAGGGGTTATTGGGTTACAGGGCTGGGTTGGAAGTGAGGGTTTAAGTGGGTCGGTGCAGACTCGATGGGCCGAATGGCCTCCTTCTGCACTGTATGTTCTATGTAAGATGTTCTATGTAAGAGTCATTGGACTCAAAACATTAGCTCTTTTCTCTCCCTACAGATGCTGCCAGGTTTTCTATAGATAGTTCTATGGGATATACACAGTATCTTATAGAGAATGTTATTGTATAGGATACATAGTGTATCCTAGAGAGAGCGTTATTGTATTGAACACATAGTGTACCTTATAGTGAGAGATAGTTATGTATGATATCTAATGTATCTGATGGCAGGCGTTATATAGAATAGATAATGTATCTATATAGGATTTACACTGTAACTTATAGAGAGATAGTTATACAGGATATATAGTGTATCCAGTAGTGACAATTGTTATATAGAATAGTGTACCCTGTAGAGACATTGATGTAGGATATATACTGTATCCTAATGAGAGATTTATTAAACAGAATATATAATGCATCCTAGAGTATTTATATGGAATACATACTGTATCCCATAGCTTTTTAGAATATATAGTGTATCCTGCAGAGATTTATTATATAAAACTTTTATTATATAGAGAGAGAGAGACTTGTATAGGATCTTATATATACATATCTATTATATAGGATATATATTGTATCCCATGGAGAGATATTTTTATATAGTGTATCCTATGGAGAGACGTTTTTAATATAGAACATTTATTGTATAGAATGTGTGCAGTATATTCTAGGTTGTAGAGTGTATCCCATAGAGATTTATTATATTGGTTATTTATTATATATAACATATATAGCATATTCCCTTGAGTTTATTGTAAAGGATATTATATAGAATACATAGTTATGTATCCTATTGAGAGATATGTTTTATATAGAATATATAGTGTATCCTATTGAAAGAGATTTATTATATAGGATATATGGCATGGGTCATTGAAATTTATTATATGGAATATTTATTATTAACATCCTCTTGAGATTAATTGTATAGGATATGTATTTTACAGAACATATAGCATATTCTGTAGAGTGATTTATTGTATATAAGATATTTATGATTTAGAACATATATTGTATATCCTGTATAATAAATCTATATAGGACATTTATTATATTAATATATTTGTCTGTATATAAGGAGTTATTATTTAGTATTAGTATATTTATTATATTGCATATATGATAGACAGATTTATTATCCAGCACATTTGTTGGTATACTGTGTTATAGCAAATAAACTGTAAATCTTATGTATATTTATATATTATTATGTGGAAGAACATAAATAGGAGCAGGAATAGTTCATTCAGACCCTACAGTAGGAGGCTATTCAGCCTATCATCATGTCTGTGCCAGCTCTCTGCAAAAGCGATTCACCCAACTCCACTCTTCCTCTGTAGCCTTGCAATTGTTCCTTTTCTTTTCAGATAATGATCCCATTTGGAAGTAGTGATTGAATCCCACCCCCTTCCCACACATCGGTGCCCTCAGGTTCTTGACCCTTCCACAAATGGGGAACTTTCTCCCCATCTACTCGGCCTAGACATAGATATAGACATAGAAGACATAGAATTTACAGTGCAGAAGGAGGCCATTTGGCCCATCGAGTCTCACCGGCCCTTGGAAAGAGCACCCCACTTAAGCCCACACTTCCGCCCATACCCGTAACCCAGCAACCTCACCCAATCCCTTTGGACACTAAGGGCAATTTAGCATGGCCAATCCACCTAACCTGCACATCTTTGGACTTCATGATCTTAAGTACCTCTATCAAATCTCCTCTGAGCCTTCCCTTCTCTCAGAAGAACAGCTTCTGTAACCTGTCCACAGAAATAGTGTTTTTACAATGTTATGAATAAATGGAGGCACAATTTTGAGCAAACCTATTGATTTTATATTTTTCTTTGGTGTTTGGGAATTGATGTGGAACTCGAGACCTTATAGAAATGTCTGGGTGTGTTATCTCTCGAGCCCACCATGCAGCCTACAAGGTGCAAGCTACTACTGAGCCAGCCAAGTAGCTATAATTGTAGTGAGTAGTTGGATCATTACACGATAGATCCTAGGTTTAACATCCATATTCCAGACCCCAGCAACTCTACAGCGCTGGAGAGTAAAATATCTGAAGTTAGGTCACAGTTAGGTTTATACAGAAAAATTGAATCAAATCATAAATGAAAGTATTTTTGCTGATCTTATTTCCTGGATGTTAGAAATCGTTGATATTCAGAGTTGGTATGCTATGTGTCACTTTCTGCTACAAGCCATTAAATTGACACTTGTTGGATTGATGATGTGTGTTTAATTGCTGAATCACAGTGGAAACTAAAGTAAGGAACTAGTTAATGCTGTGCTGGTGTGAGACACATACTTAACAAAGGGGAGCACGGAGCCGTTATTCAAAAGTTGTTTGAATTTTGGTGGTACTGAAGGCATATTTCGAACAACACTTATTTAATATGGTGGTCATTAGTGGGGAGAGAATAGCTGAATTAAATTGAAGGTTAGAAACTGAGGAAACTGATCAGGTTTCCGTATGACAGAACAGAAAGATGTTACCTCCAGATTTGCCCTTGTGTGCCAATTTGTAGTCTGGATAATTTCTTGGGATCCGCAACTGTAAACATGCCCTTTGGCTAAACAATCCAAGATTGGAGTTGTGCCAAAGACATAGAGCTAGGTTGGCATCAACCCAGCTAGGCATCCCTCTGAGTTGGCACTATGCTTGGTTTTGAAGCCACCAGCATCCAGAGGTGTTGGAGGCACAATATGGGTAATATAGACCATCAACACTCGTAGCTTTGAGCCTGCAGGATAACGATTCATTTAGAAATATTTAACTGCCTTTATACAGGTGAATGTTTACACTGCCTCTTTCAGCACACATGTCTCATGCTGATTTTAACGGTGCCAAATATCTTCCAAGTATCTCCAGCACACAGCCAACTGATCTATGCATGCATTTATACTCCTACCATCTATATCTTTCTCGTGTGTTTACCTAGTTTCCCACTGAATGCTCAGTTCCTCCCCATGGTAATAAGTTTCATATTCAAACCACTCTTAAAATAAAGAAGTGTCTCCTGAATTCAATTTAATTCACAATTGGATTTATTAATGACTCATATTTATGGCTCCTAGTCCTGACCTTGCTGTAAGCGGTGACAGCATCTTTCTCTTTATCCGTCACTTAACCTCGAAGACTGCAACAGCCCATCCACCAATGTTCTCTTTATCCCCCCCCCAAAAGCACTCCCCACCACCTGTTCAATCTTACATGATTGATATAATCTCTCAGTTGCAGTATCAATCTGGTTAATTTTTTTTGTATCTTCTCCAATGTCCATTTCCTTTTTAGAATATATATTTCTGGGGATTATTCATAATATTTTTACTGAGCTATCCCAGCAGTTAACTTTAAAGGAAGAAAGATTTGGATTAAAAAGCTCCGCTCAGGACCTCGGGTGGTCTCAAAATGCTTGAAAACTGATTAAGTACTTTCTGTTATGTTGTATTGTAGGAAGTGCGGCTGCCAATCTGTGTGCAGCTAGCTCTCATGCACAGCACTATGATATTGAGTGGATCAGTGATGTTGGTTAAAGGATAAATATTTTTATGTGGATTGCCATTAGAGTTCCAGGAGGAGTGGGAATTCTGGCTGATTTTTGTTTTTGCATTCCCATGTCTAGTCCAGATTGCTGATGTTGATTGCAGCACCTCAGTAGAACAGTAACCCAACAGATTTTTTTTGGGGGGTAGGGGCAGTGGCAGCGTGGAGAGAGACCAAACTGGGATCACTCCAGTCTGCACGCTTCGAGATTATATCAAATTTAGCCCTAAGTCTTTGTGAGAAACCAGGGGCCAAATCTTTTTATTTCAAAAGGAAGGCATCATTTTTTTCCTTTGTAGACTAGGAATTGGCCACAGAGAGAAAAGCTGTAACATAACTCCAAATACTAGGGCCAGCAGCAAGGTAATAAAAGGATTTTGGTATTGTGTTATTTCTCATCAGAGTTGCAAAGCAGATCTCTTTAGGCTACTTGTGTGAAATATTACAGTGAAGGTGCAGGATCCTTAAGAACCTGTTTTTGATGGAGTGGCAGCTAATGCAATAAGTTTAATTGTCTTTGATTCTACGTGCTGACTGCAACTATTGTCAAAAGCTGGCTCCTAGCTGAGAATGGTAGCAGCCTCATGTATAACACAATCTTCTATGAAATAACTCCTTGTTTATTACGATATAAATGGGGACATCTTGTCAATATTATTGTGTCTCCTCTGAGAACAGGTGTCAGGGCCATCTTGAGCTCATGGTTAGAACCTGGCTCCTGCCCAAGAACATGTGCCCATTACCTATGCACCTTGCCCACAAACCCTCTCCAGAACCTTTCCTGCTGCTTTGTGGACCCTGTCCCATATTCATATTCGTCAGTAACAATTAACCAGTGCTGATTTGGTAAATAATTGTAAAAGTGAGGATTTGTTTTATATTGAAGCATAGCAGAGCAATAGAACTGGGAAATCAAAATTGGCCAAGATATTAGGGTTAGGAAGAGAAGCTAAGGTGGATTTTATTCCTCTACATGATTATTCAATGATCTGTACTGATCTGATCAGACACTATAAATTATTGGTGCCCTCCCAGATTGCTGTTAACCTCTCCAAAAATTATTCAGGAATGTTGAATGCAATGGAAAAGCTCAAAGCGGGCAATTTGTTTTTTTTAATGCTTTTCTTCTTGTTAATGCCAACAATATTAATAATTTTTTAATCCCAGCCTGCATACTACAAAGCCACGTCAAATTTCATGCTCTAAAATACATTCTTTGGTTTAAAATTAGTGGGGAGAGATTTAAAAGGAATAATCACTGATGCTGGGTTTAATCACAGTACATTGTGGGATATGCTTCGTGGGTTTGTTATGGGGTTAAACCACTGCACATTGTGGTGTGTCCTGTGTGATTGTGAGTGGGTGCTGGGTTTAATTGCTTTATTGTCGATTACAGAATTACACAATGATGCAGCAGAGGAGGCCATCCAACCCATCCCAGCTGTGATGGCTTTCTGAAAGAGCTATCCTATCACTCCCACTTCCCTGTTCTTTCCCCACAGCAGTGCAATTTTTTTCCACTTCCAAGTGTTTAACCAGTTCCCTTGCGAAAGTTACACCTGCATCTGCTTCCAGCAGCTATCAGGCAGTGCATTCTATATCAGAACAACTCCGCGTAAATGCTTTTTCTCTTGTCATCTCTGCTTCGTTTCCCATTTAACCTTAAATGTGTGTCCTGCAGCTGCTGATGCTGCTGCCACTGGAAACAGCTTTTGCTGATTTACTTTTCAAAACTCTGTGATTTTCAATATCTCTGTTATTCTCTCCTTAATGCTCTCTGCTCAAAGCAGAACAAACTGAATATCTAAGGATGCTTATACAGATGGCCAGTGCTGTCTGCTTCTTGCAAACCAAAGGTTTAATGCACAGCAATCAGAAGTATTCAGCATCTTTAATCTCTCCACATAACTGAAGTCTTCCCTGGGACTATGCTAGTAAATCTTGACATCCTTCCTAAAGCATAACTTTGGAAGTGAACACAGATTTCAGCTAGGGTTCCAACCAATATTTAAAGGTTTAACATAAAATTGCTTTGGACTTTCTGCCACTATTAACAATGCCTGTGATCCCAGAAGTATTTTTAACACCATCTCTACTTCTCTTGCCACATACAAAGACCACTGTTCTGTTCTTGCACCTTTTTAAAAATTGCACCATTTAGTTAAATCCTTCCTAATTTTTGAGTACATTTCTGGATTTTGTCATCTACAAAGTTTGAAATTATTTCCCCTATATACCCCTGTAAAAAAGAATTATGACCCTAACTCAAACCTCTGGAGACACTACTGTGCACTCCCTTCCTTCTGAAAAACTGTCTGTGTGCGTGTATTGTGAAATGTGTGTATCTTTGCTTAATAATGGCATATCCTGGAATGTGTGTGTGCACTGAGTAAATCCCAGTACCTTGTAGAATATGTCTTTTGGTGCTACGGTTTAATTTGTGCATTGTGGAGTATGGAGTGTGTGTATTGGGCTAGATTTATACAGACTTGGGAATCCTCAGGTGAATGGCCAGGCCCAACATGATAGTGTGTTTGGGATAATGTCCATATGATGGACATGACTCCATAGCATAAACTACTCTGAATTTGCCACTTCATTTAGAAAGACCATAGGTTACGGTGAATGAGCTGGCACAGCGGGCTAATTTAGGGGGGATGCCATTTATGGTAGCGAGGGATAGGTTTAGGTACTTGGGGATTTGGGTAGTGAGGGAATGGACAGGGCTCCATAAGTGGAACTTAACAAAGCTGGTGGAGGAGGCCAGGGAGGATCTTAAGAGGTGGGATACACTGCACTTAACGTTGGCGGGGAGGGTCCAAGTGGTGAAAATGAATATTCTGCCGAGGTTCTTGTTTATCTTTCAGGCTCTCCCGATCTTTATACTAAGGCCTTTTTTCGGAAAGTGGACACAATCATCTCTGACTTTGTATGGGCGGGGAAGGTGCCGAGGGTGGGGAGGATCCTGCTACAGAGACAGAGGCAGCGGGGGGGGAAGACAAGGTGGGCAATGGGCGGAAGGAGAAGCAGTAGAGTGGGTTAGGATGGAGGAGGAATCTTGTAAGGGGTCTAGTTTGAGGGCTATGGTGATGGCAGCATTGCCAATGGCTCAGAGTAGGTATTCAGGGAGCCCAGTGGTGCAGTCCACGGTGAAGATATGGAATCAGCTGAGGAGGCATTTTAGGGTGGAAGGGATGTCGGTGCTAACACCGCTGTGTGAGAATCATGGGTTTGAGGCGGGGGAAATGGATAGTGTAGACAGGAGGTGGAGGGATGTGGGGCTGGTCAAGGTGAGGGATCTGTATTTGGAGGAAGGGTTCGCCAGTCTGGAGGAGCTAAGGGAGAGGGTAGAGCTGCCGAGGGGTAGTGAGTTCAGTTATCTACAGGTTAGGGACTTTGCACGAAAGGTCTGGAAGGGGTTCCCTAGATTGCCGGGATACACCCTGCTGGAGCGATTGCTGCTCCGGATGTGGAAGGGGAGGGAGGAATTGGGGATATATCTAAGTGGCTGGGGGAGCAGGGAGGCGAACGGATGGTGACGATTAAGGAGACATGGGAAGCGGAGTTGGGAATGGTGATCAATTTGGGGGTATGGAGTGAGGCACTGCGAAGTGTAAGCGGCGCCTCCTCTTGTGCAAGGATGAGCCTGATGCAGTTTAAGGTGGTGCACAGGGTGCATATGACTTGGGCGAGAATGAGTGGGTTCTTTCAGGGGGTAGCAGATGAGTGTGAGAGGTGTGTGCGGGGGGCCAGCGAATCACGCGCACATGTTTTGGGGTTGTGAAAAATTGGGAAGATTCTGGGCGGGAGTGTTCACTGTCTTAGCCAGGGTAGTGGAGGAGGGAGTGGACCTTTGGTGGCGATATTTGAGATTTCAGAGAAGCCGAAGCTGATGGAGAGGAGGAAGGCCGATGTCTTGGCCTTCGCCTCTCTGATTGCACGGCGACGAATTTTGCTGGAGCGGCGGTCGGCATCGCCACCGGGGGTAGCAGCTTGGTTGGGTGACATGTATGACTTCCTGTGGTTAGAGAAGATAAAATATGAGTTATGGGGCTCAGCAAGGGAATTTTACAAAAGGTGGGGGATGTTTGTGACTGTGTTTGAGGAGCTGTTTGTCGTGGGGGGGGGGGGGGGGGGGGTTTGATGGGGAAAGTGGTTGAAAAAGGAGAAAAATCTGTACAAACTGTATAGTTGATTGTTGGGAAGAACGTTTCCCGGGGTGTTTATTTGCTGTAATCTACTTTGATACAAGTTTGAATAAAATGCGTCTAAAATAAAATAGAAAGACCATAGGTTGGCTGGCTGGTGTAAATAGTAGGGTTGGTGGGAGAGGAGGGGAAATTTGAAAGTTGGGCGTCTAGATTTGCGATAAGGCATGTTGGGGAAAGTGTAAATAGACTTTAGCTTGCAGTTAAACTGTGCTATGATTAACTGGGAATAGATGATGCTGCACACCAGCCTTTTCTATTCCTCACTATCAGGGAGGTGGGGGAGTGGCTTGGGGGGGGGGGGGTGTGAACGAGGGGCTGGGGAGGGCCTGTAAAAGTCTGAGATTCGAATAGCAGACAATCCTCAAAAGGATTTGCTTGTGTTGGCCAATCAAAATGCAATAACTTATTTTGTTTTACTAAATTTAGAGTACCCAATTAATTTTTTCCAATTAAGGGGCAATTTAGCGTGGCCAGTCCTCCTAGCCTGCACATCTTTGGATTGTGGGGGCAAAACCCACGCAATCACGGGGAGAATGTGCAAACTCCACACGGACAGTGACCCAGAGCCAGGATCGAACCTTGGACCTCGGCGTCGTGGGGCAGCAGGGCTAACCCACTGCGCCACCGTGCTGCCCTGAAAATGCAATAACTTATTGATCACAGGATCTCACTCTAGCGATTGGAAGGCAGAATGTATCCTCCAGCTTGCTTTGAAATTTGACCTCTGCTTTGCCCTTTCACTATTTAACTAAAAGGGCTGTGACTGTGGTGCATGCTGCTGTTTGCATGGTTACCAAGACTGTTTCATATTAGTGTGTATTGTATATAGCTCTGTGCAATCTGATGTTTGGTTTCTTTTATTTGTATTACAATGCTGCATTATGTTCTCAAATATCTCCACTGAAATACTTGTAGCATCTTTCACAACCACGAGACAGCCATAGTCCATTGAAGTGCTTTGGAAATGCTGTCACTCCTGTGGTGATAGTCCCTAATGGCCCCTGTATGGGAAATGTGGCAGCCTGTTTGCACGTTAACAGTTCCTGTAAACTCCGAGGAGATGATAGACCTGTTTTCAGTGATGCTGGCTGAGGGATAAATATTGGCCAGCGCAATGGGAAAACTCTCTGGATCATCGTAGTACAGTGCCACGGGACATTTTTCTCAGCAGAAAGGCTGCACCTCTGACAGTACAGGTCTCCCTCATTATAGTACAGGATTGTCGGCCTAGAACTTGACCTCCAGTTTCTAGAGGTCAGAGTTGTGAACAATTAACACCTATTCAGGGGCAAGAATTCTACCTCTTGAGGCAAGGCGGATGCTGTTTATAGCAGAGCTGTTTCACTAGGGGTGAAAGTTAGGGATTTGTAGAGTTTGGGTCAGGGATTGTAGGGATCCAGGACTTTGGAGGTAATGAAGTTCAAGACCGTGAAGGCATTGAAACAAGAATCAGTATATGAGGTGTTGGGGACCTGCAAAAGATGTCAGTTCAGCAAGGGCAGTAGTGATGGGACTTTGTATGGTGTAGATTAGCATAGAATTAAATGTAATTTACAATGCAGAAAGAGGCCATTTTATTTTAGCTCATTTGGGCTGTGCCTGTGTTTATGCATCCTGTGAGCCTTTGCCCACCAAACCCAACAGTATAGCTTCCTATTCCATTCACATTCCAAATACAATGCTGTATTCTAACCGGTCTATGACTAAAATGCTTCTCCTGAATGTCTGATTGGATTTACTAATGACTATCTTCTATTTATGGTCTGAATCCTCACAAGTGGGTACATGAGTAGAGCTTTGTATGTGCTGAGTTTTACAGAGTCCGGTTGAGAGGCCAAACTGGAGAGCATTAGAATAGTCCCGTGTGCAGGTATGAGAAGCACTGATCGGGTTTCAATTCCAAATTGGGCTGAGGTGGAGGTGGGCAGTGTTTGAGGTAGAAGTTGTTGGGCTTTTGTGATGGAGCGGATGTGAGAGTCAGAAGTTCACTTTGAGGCCAAATAGAATGGGAAGGTTGCCAGCAGTCCAGTTTAACTTGGGCAGTGACTGGGGCGGGAGGTGGAGTTGGTGACCAGGGAATTGAGTTTTTGTTGGGGGCAGCTGACTATCATGTCTTCAGTTATCCTGATAGTTGGAACAAATTGTTTAGCAAACAGTCTGCAACACAGGAAGCAGAGGTATTGAGACAGGTCAAGCCTGGTGTCATAGGTACATTTGTGGAAGTTATCCAATTTAGCTAATCAAACCTGTTAATCTAATCTCCAGCTGCCAAATGCTCTGTGCACAGATTGTAAAGTTAGTGAAAGGTGCAGCTTGCTAAGTACAAATTATATTGGCTGGTGCTAGTGTTGTGGGACTAACGTCAGTAAACATCTATAATATAATCAGGAAATGCTGGATAAACTCAGCAGGCTGTCTTCTGATCAGTTGAGACTTCCGTATGAAAACTGCATATTGACATTCTGGCATGGATGGTCTGTCTCTTTGTTCAGTGTTAGACATCCTTGACCAGAATACCTCTCAGTTTTTTTTAAAAAATCATCTCTTGAATGTTTAATATCCTCAGCCCAATCCAGGCTGGGAGTGCTGCATGTCAGAGATGTGCCGTTTAGGTGAATTGTCACTATACAGTGGAGTAGGAATATGGGATGTGGCCAGCATGTCTCCGTCAACCAGCAATATCAAAGAATTGACTCAATAAATCTTTTATCTTGTGCTGTACACGGAATTTTCAGTTTGAAGGTTGACTATGACATTTGTCAATATGATGATAACTGCACTTCCAAAGCACTTTGGGATGTTTCTGAAAGATGTAATGAGGCACTGTATAAATGGAAGGCCATTTCAAGCACCAGATGATACTTTTGTCGGTGAGGTTCTCTCTGAGAAGCTACTGAGGATATTAGTTAATGTGCAGTAATTAATTATTAAGATGTTATCCTAGCTTTTACTCTGCGGGTGAATTCACCAAGTTTACACCAGCTGTGCTCCTTCCACCCTTCACTGTACCATAAATAAGTGGAACAATGAAAGTCTCAGGATTAATCTCATTGTGCAGTTTTTAGTTTTGTTTTTTCTCCAGTTAACTGAGCTGGCTGCTCTTTGCCATTGAACCTGGTGCGACTACGCTGACACGATTACAGTCCTTACTGGGGATGCTGGTTTCTGTTAACTTACTGTCTGTTTTTTTACTCACTGTCTGATCTGACCACCTGTGTCTGTTTCCTCTGTTCTGGTCTCCCTGGTTGGCTGGGGTTTGATGGATGCTACCAATCGCTGCAGGAGTTGGATGAGGTACTGTCCAATTTATCATTCATAAACTACAAAAGCCAGGGCTTGTGGTGCTAGGCCCCAGTGTAATCTTGTGTTAAAAGTTCACACTTAACAAGACTTCCTAAATTCCTGGCAGATATTTACTCTGGATTTAATACCTCCACTTCCCACATGCAAACAACACATGGGAGATCTCTGGAGGGTCGATAGTTAAAGGGAATTTTCTCTGTACACAAAAGGTTGCTTCATACCCTATAACATCTTTTAATAAAGGAAAGTCACCATAGTCCCAGACGACCATAGGCTGCTTTCCCCTTTGAAGGGGAGAGCTGACTGGTGGTGATTTAACCTGAGGATCACTACACCTCAAGCGAAGGTCAAGGTTGAGAAGGGGAGGCCTACATGAGTAACCTCAGCTGCTATGGGAACTGAGCCCACACTGTTGACCTTGTTCTGCATCACTAACCAGCTAACCGAATGCCTGCCTTCTCAACCTTGCTTCTCACTTGAGATGTGGTGATCCTCAGGTTAAATCATCACCAGTCAGCTCTCCCTGTCAAAGGGGAACAAAGCCTGTGGTCATCTAAGACTATGGCAACTTTACATGATTTAGTACAGTGTACTTGAATGCTTGGCATGCTCCCACTGTGTTCTGTTTGCTCCTGAACTGACAATGCTAGTATTTTCCACCTAGTCAGTAAGCAACACATATCTGCTTCTAAACATTGCCTATTATTTCTCTGTTCTGTTGAAACCCAAGCCCATATGCTCACCATTGAACTGCAATTTCTTGAATTTGCCCCAGGCAGCAGCCCCACTCCATTCCCTGCAGAGTTCTGCAGCCCGAGCCCAGGCCTGTATGAAGTCCCACACACCATTATCCCAGCTGAATTCCACGGGGGTCCTGTTCCCCAGTATGTCAGCTTTCACAAACTTGCTCTTGCTTTGAAATCATTTTGTGATCTCCCTATCATTTCCTGATGGTCCTCTTCGGAGCGATCTGTATCCTCTCTCGCTGACTTTGGAAAATTATTCCGATTCAGCTCTCTCTACTCGTCAGAGGTCAACCAATGCCAGGATCCCCCTCCTTCAAACTTTCTCCCCATATGCTCATTTTCCTCTCTCCCTTCTGAAACATAAAGGATCTTCTTTCACATAATGTTACCTAATATCACCGACCCATGTTTGTTGATGTGAGAGATAGTGCCTGAATGCTCAACCTGAAAATCCTTCCCACACATCCCTTCTTTCCTGAAATTCTATCGGCTTTTTGTTTCTTTTCTAGGTTTAAATTGGAGTGTTGCAGGGCCCTCTGCTGGCTCTGTCATTAAAGAAACCTCATTGTATAGTGCCTGCCTTTCTGGGCTCCATGTGTATTGGACTGAATATTTGAACAGATCTTTATTTTCTATCTTGAGCTGACTAATCAGTGAATGTGATTAAATTGTTAGACGAGTCCTTTGAAAACACCATGGTGGTGAACCCTTCACACTCTATCTGGGAATGCAGGGATATTTCACTGGACTGACCGACTGGAGGTGACACTGCAGCTGTATAATTTTCTGGCATGTCCACACTCTGAGTACTGAGTTCAGCTCTGCTTTTCATGCTCCAAGAACAGCAAATATAGACATTGGAAAGGGTTGCAGGAAGGACTAAACCTCTGTGTAAAGGGAATCCAGTATTGAGGAAAGAGTGTGGCCTCTCCAGCCTAGATGAGCAGGTAGTTGTTTAGGGTGTGTCTAAATTGTATTAAATGGCAGAAATATAGCCTTAACTTTAGGAAAGTACAAACTTATCATGGCGTTCGTATGGGGGGGGGGGGGGGGGGGGGGGGGGGGGGGGGTAAAAATGCTAGGATCCCAAAGAAGGTCCTACAAAAAACAAAATTCAGGGGGGGGGCTAGCCCTCCCGAATCTACAATTCTACCATTGGGCGGCAACAGCCGAGCGAGTAAGGGGATGGATCCAGGGGCCAGAAGCCGAGTGGGTGCGTGCGGAGGAGGCCTCCTGCATGGGGACCTCCCTCCGGGCCCTCGCCACGGCATCACTCCCATCCCCACCCAAAAAACACTCCAGCAGCCCAGTGGTGACAGCCACCCTCCAATCCTGGAACCAACTGCGGCAGCAATTTGGCCTGAACAAAATGTCGGACAAGGCTCCCATCTGCAAAAACCATAGGTTCAAACCAGCACTGACTGACGCCACCTTCAAAAGGTGGAGGCAGGACGGGGGGACACTGACAGTCAGGGACCTATACACGGACGACAGGATCGCAACACTGGACGAACTGACAGAGAAATTTCGGCTAGCTGGGGGGAACGAGCTACGGTACCTGCAGCTCAAAAACTTTCTACGAAAGGAGACAAGGACGTACCCACAACCGCCACGACAGACACTACTGGAAGACCTACTGGACGCAAGTATCCTAGAGAAAGGGAACTGTAGCGACATGTATGACCGACTGGTAGAAAGGGACGACACCGTACTGGACGCAACAAGAAGGAAATGGGAGGACGACCTGGGGATGGAGATAGGGTGGGGACTCTGGAGCGAAGCACTGCATAGGGTCAACTCCACCTCCACGTGCGCAAGGCTCAGCCTGACGCAACTAAAAGTGGTACATAGAGCCCACTTAACAAGAAACCGTATGAGTAGGTTCTTCCCGGAGGTGGAGGACAGATGCGAACGGTGCCAAAGAGGCCCGGCCAACCACGCCCACATGTTCTGGTCTTGCCCCAGACTTGTGGAGTACTGGACAGCCTTCTTTGAGGCTATGTCCAAAGTGGTGGGGGTGAGGGTGGAGCCATGCCCGATAGTGGCGGTCTTCGGCGTTTCAGACCAACCAGATCTATTCCTGGGGAGGAGGGCAGACGCCCTTGCCTTTGCCCCCCTGATCGCCCGCCGTAAAATCCTGTTTGGCTGGCGGTCAGCAGCACCGCCCAGAGCTGCAGACTGGCTGTCCGACCTCTCGGAATCTCTCCAAATGGAGAAAATCAAATTTGCCATCCGAGGGTCGGACGACGGCTTCCACAGAACGTGGGAGCCATTCATGCAACTGTTCCGGGACCTGTTTGTGGCCAACGTACAAAAGGAAGAATAGTCAGGTGGCTAAGAATCAGGGGGAAATGGACGGGAATCGGGGGAAGGTAGCCGGGGGGGGGGGAAGAGGGCTACGGGTTCGTTACGGGGGTTTGATGGCTAGCTAAGGCCCAAAACCAAACTGTAAATAAATGCCAATAAACATGTGCTTCGGCCATATTGGGGAATGTAAAATATGTATGCCGGCTAAAGGGGGGAGGCCACAGTTATTATTACGAAGATGCTTACCTGTAAATATATATGTTAATTTTTGCGTGTTCTTTTTTTTTCTCTCTCTCTAACAATTTGTAATTTGTTCAATATAAAACATGAAAACTGAATAAAAAACATTTATAAAAAAAAAACTTTAGGAAAGTGGCACCAACGATTAATTAGTAAAAACTAAAATTCATATGTTCACCCAGCACCAAAAGAAAGTGGTTTGGTACAATCATTAAGGATGTTGCAGTATAACTGGATTCTAAAATGGAAGACATAGTGTAGCAAAGGAGTAAGTTTAAAACTTTAATGATGAAAAGACCCCTTCCCAAATGGATTAGTTAATCATAGATTCCTCCATCTAAATGACCATACTATATAATTCTCAGAATATGATTGCTGTATATTGTGTTTTAATAATGCTTTTAAGTTAGCAGGTATTTCCTTACTGATATTGGTAAGATGGGTGTGCCAGCCTCTCACTGCAGAGCCTGTTTATCCTTGATGTGGAGCTTACTGTGCTCCACTCCTGCCTTCTGGTTGAACCCAAACCAACCTCTGGCTGATTCGCCATAGTAGGCTGGGTGATCACCCACCCTGCTTGGCTGAGCACTTTGATATCATTTTGTGGACCCTCTGGAAAGTGGACATGGACCCCAGTTTGAGAAACCCTCCAGCTGAGGGACATTTTCTAGACTGAATGGGCAAGTGACTGAGATCGTGACCGCACCAGTGTGACAGATACCACCTTTCATCTCCAGTGGATTGGGTAGATGGGGTGCCACAGTGGTCACAGCCTTGAGCACTTCTTTTTTTTAATATAGATTTAGAATACCCAACCCAATTTTTCCAATTAAGGCGTCTATTTATCAGCGCCAATCCACCTAGCCTGCACATCTTTGGGTTGTGGGGGTGAAACCCACGCAAACATGGGGAGAATGTGCAAACTCCACACGGACAGTGACACAGAGCTGGGGACCTGGGACCTCGGCGCCACGAGGCAGCATTGCTAACCACTGTGCCACTGTGTTGCCCGCCTTGAGAGCTTCTGCAGGTGGGGTGGGCAGCATCATTTTCAATTGTACCCTGGCAGTGCTCCAGGGTTTAGGCAAAATTGACTTTATGTGAATTGAAACATGGTTGGTGATAAGTTGAGGACTGGCACCCCATCTACCCTCTCATGTAAATTTTGAGTGTGAAATCAACCAAGCTCTCTTTAGCTCACTGGGCTAAATCGCTGGCTTTCAAAGCAGACCAAGCAGGCCAGCAGCACGGTTCGATTACTGTACCAGCCTCCCCGGACAGGTGCCGGAATGTGGCGACTAGGGGCTTTTCACAGTAACTTCATTGAAGCCTACTCGTGACAATAAGCAATTTTCATTTAATTTCATTTTCATTTCTCATCCATTTAACTGACTGTGATCTAGCACTGACAAATTGGACAAGTTTACAAGACGTGTGTTTTGGGAGCTGTAGTAAATACTTTTCCTTTGTAAATGAGCTCAGTCGAGATAGTGTTGCAGAAAGTGCCTGACCAGTAAAGCCTGAACCATTGACCTGGGACGTCTGGACTGTGTTGGCCGACATAAACTGGTGTTAAGAAGCCAAGGTTAGATATGAGAGATTCTTTATCTGGGAAGACTGCATGGCAAAGTTATCAGCAGAACACAGATTAAACGATCTGACCACATGGGTTGGTGCTTCTGAGTATGAGGAAATGCACAGCCAAAGGTGTTGCTGTGTGGGAGAAGTACACTGACTGTGTGTTTGTCTTTTTTGGCAGATTGCCGACGATCGCATGGCATTGGTGTCCGGGATCAGCCTGGATCCAGAAGCTGCCATTGGCGTCACCAAAAGACAGCCTCCGAAATGGGTGGATGGAGTGGAGCAGGTAAGTGATTAGTGTCTGCAGGTTTGGAATTTTAATAGGAAAGTGATTGAAGTGTTTAGGATTTGTGCAAATAGTAGTCCGTGTTCAGGGTCCCTTTAACCAGTGAATATTTGGTGGTGAGGATGAACTGGGTGATTGGGGGGGGGGGGGTTAGGGGATGATGACCAGATTACAGGGAAGCTTTTTCAAGTGTGAATCTTAGAAGAAGGCCTCTCTGGTGAAGAGTGGGGGGGCACTCTCAAATCAAATTCTGGTAGGAGGGTGAATGATAGCGAAATGTCCTGTGATCCATCAGAATGCAGGTGAGGCTTGGGGGTGTCGGTCTTTACCACAGAATGGAAAGACGCACTAATCAGTCCTAGGAGCTGTATTCCATGTAGGAATGTTTAGACTCCTTGTGATTGATAGCCAAAACTCACATTTATATCCGACCTTTAATGTTTTAAAGTTTCCAAGGTGCAGCACAGCAATGTTATCAGACAAATATTGACACCGAATCAATAATGAGATATTAAGACAGGTGACGGAAAACATGGTCAAAGAGGAACAAATTAGATGGGGGCAAAAAGATAGGAAAGTGGGGACTTTAGGGAGGGAGTTACAGAGCTTAGGCCCTAGCCTTGTGAGGGCAAGACTGTCAGTGGTGAAGTGGTGAAAATCGAGGATGCAGAATTGGATGACCACACAGTTCTCGGTGAAATGGAGGGTTGGGGGAAGTTGCAGAAACGGAGTGCTGTGACCCCGGAGGGGTTTGAGCACGAGGATGAGAATTTTAAACTGAAGACCTACTGGAACTGATATTGGTCACTGAACACAGGGATTATAGGGAAATGGGACATGGTGTGAGTCATATTAAAGCAGCAGAGTGTTGTATGAGTTGGCGTTTACAGAGGGAGGGTGATGGGCAGGCCAGCCGGCAGAACAAAAAACTCGAGTGAATGTTTCAGCAGCTGATGGGCAGAGAAGGATATGGACAACATAATTGTGATTAAAGTAGGCGGTTTTGGTGATGGAGGGGATATGCGATCAGACGTTGAGCTCAGGTTCAAATAGGACATCAGGTATGGGGCTGGTTTAGCACAGAGCTAAAGAGCTGGCTTTTAAAGCAGACCAAGACAGACCAGCAGCACGGTTCAATTCCCGTACCAGCCTCCCCGAACAGGCGCCGGTATGTGGCGACTAGGGGGGGGGGGGGGGGGAGCTGGTGGTAGGAGCCAAAAATCAATGGCTTTGGCCTTCCCATAATTCCTACTAATTCTTTTTTAAAATAAATTTAAGAGTACCCAATTCATTTTTTTCCAATGAGGGGCAATTTAGCGTGGCCAATCCACCTACCCTGCATATCTTTGGGTTGTGGGGGTGAGACCCATGCAGACATGGGGAGAATGTGCAAACTCCACGCAGACAGTGATCGGGTCCTCGGCACCGTGAGGCAGCAGTGCTTATCACTGCACCACCATGCTGCCCTCATAATTCTTAATAATAACCTTTATTAGTGTCACAAGTACTTGCATTAGGCTTACATTAACACTTGCAATGAAGTTACTGTGAAAAGCCCCTAGTCGCCACATCAAGGCGCCTGTTCAGGTACACTGAGGGAGAATTAAGAATGTCCAATTCACCTAACACGCACGTCTTTCGGAACTTGTGGGAGGAAACCCATGCAGACACGGGGAGAACACGCAGACTCCGCACAGACGGTGACCCATGCTGGGAAATGAACCCAGGTCCCTGACGCTGTGAAGCACAGTGCTAACCACTGTGCTACCGTGCCACCCGGATGTCCACATAGGATATCATACAAGACTTTGATGAGGGCCATTTCAGAACGATGGCAGGGGCAGAAACCTGTTGTGGAGATTTTCAAATCCGTGGACGTGTCAAGGCAGCAGTCAGTCTGGGAATATGGAGACATCAGGGGCTGAATTCTCTGACCCCCCGCAATGTTGGGGAATCGCCTGGGGCCGGTGTAAATCCCGCCCCCACCATGGCCGGAATTCCCCGCCACCTGGGAATCGGCGGGAGCGGGAATCACGCCCCCCGCGGCGTTTCTCCGGCCCGCGATGGGCCGAAGTCCCGCCGTTGACAGGCCAATCCCGCCGACGTGGTTTAAACCACCTCTGTGCCGGCGGGATTGGCGGCGCGAGCAGGGTCCTGGGTCGATCGGACCCCGGGGGGTGACCCCACAGTGGCCTGGCCCGCGATCAGGGCCCACCGATCGGCAGGTGGGCCAGTATCGTAGGCCACTCTTTTTCTTCTGCCGCCGCCACGGCCTCCACCATGGAGGAGGCGGAAGAGACCCCCTCCCCCGCGCATGCGCCGGTGGTGACGTCAGCGGTCGCTGACGCTCTGGCGCATGTGCGGACCGGCGAAGGCCTTTTGGCCAGCAGCCCTGACGCCGGGCGGCATAGTGCCAAAGGCCGTTGGCGCCAGTTTTGGCGCCATCGGTGGTGCGGGCCTAGCCCCTAAAGGTGCGGAGAATTCTGCACCTTTGGGGAGGCCTGATGCTGGAGTGGTTGGTGCCACTCCGCTGCCCCGGGACCCCCCGCCCCGCCGGGTAGGGGAGATTTGCGCCCCACATGTCAATGAGGTAGGTTGCAGATTGAGATGTTCATATGTTTTTTATTCTCTCTTTATCCTTTAAGATTCAGTTTGACATCACCAGAATAAAACAGAAGATGAAGGAACTGGCTGGTTTGCATGACAAGTATCTGAACCGGCCGACACTGGATGACAGTAGTGAGGAGGAGCATGCAATAGAAATCACCACACAGGAAATAACACAGGTCTGGAATACTTCTGCAGTGAGGCAATATTAATAGAGACAAAAGCAGACGTTTGATCTGGCCTTTTTTTTAATTGGAATTTTACAGCTCTCAAGACTGCTCTAACTCTTCTCCACATGAGCCACCTATTCTAATCCCACTCTTCTCATCACTCCCCGGACCTTTTATCGTGTCTATTTGTCAGACAGAGTGTTTTTTAACAGAATGTATTGTGAACACTGTTTAGTCATTGCTGACATCTGCAGGTGCTCTGCTTGCTGGCTTTAGTACTCGTAAGTGTGCCCACGACCATTTTAAACTGGCTATGCTTGGCTTATTTCAGTTGTGGATAGATGTGCGTCTTGTGCACTACTGCAAATATCTGCGTTGCTGGACAATCCTGCTAAGCTCACAGCAACTTGCAGTTTTTTTTAATACAAATTCAAAGTGGCCAATTCTTTTTTTTTCAATTAAGGGGCAATTTAGCATGGCCAATCCACCTACCCTGCACATCTTTTAGTTGTGGGGGTGAAACCCACGCAGACATAGGGAGAATGTGCAAACTCTGCACAGTAACCCAGGGCAAGATCAAACCCAGGTCCTCGGCGTCGTGAGGCAGCAGTGCTAACCACTGTGCCACCCCAATTTGCAGTCTCAATTACCAGCATGGCGAATGGTGGCATAGAATCTACAGCACCGAAACTAGCAGATCTATGACGGTTAGCTTCCTCCTACTCTCTTTACTTTGACAACATGCCCTATTCCTTTCTCCCTCGTCTACTCACTAGATTTCCTTCAGGTGCCGGTCTGCTATTCACCTCAATCACTAAAATGTGGCAGCGAGTTCTACTCACCACTCTCTGGGTGGAAAGAAGTTTATTCTAAATTCCCTATTTAATTTTTTTGTGACTATCTTATGCTGATGGCCTCTGGTTTTGCTCTTCCCCACAAGTGGAAAGGCAAAATTCTAAAGCACCCCGCCCCCAGCCTTCTCTTTTCAAGAGAAAAGAGATTTAAGCCTAAACATCCTTTCCTGATGGATATGATATTGCATTTGTTATCATCCTTGTAAATCAGTTTTGAACTTCTTTTCCAGTGTTCTTATCCATTATATAATATGGCAACCAGAACTGGACACAGTACTCTAAGCGTGGTCTTAACATGTCTGATAGAAGTTTATCATAACTTCTCCACTTTGCAGTTCTGTCCCCGTGGGAACAAAATCTAGTTTTTGCTTGCTCTTTTAATTTATTAACTTGCATTGCTACTTTGTGATTTACCTATTTGAACACCTCTCACTCCTTTAGCTTCTTATTTTCCAAGTAAATAGGCCTCCCTTTTTCTTACCAAAAATGTGTGACTGCTCTTGTATCAGTGGTGAAATTTATTTGCCAATTAAATGCCCATTCTGCAAGTTTATTAATGCTGATTTGATTTGATTTATTGTAACATGTACTGAAGTACAGTGTAAAGTATTTTTTCTGCGGCCGAGTGAACGCACACAGTACATACATAGTAGACAAAAAGAATAATCAAGAGTACATTGACAAATGGTATGTCGACAAACAAACTGTTTGCTTGTAATTTGTTGTCTCAGTATCAGCTAGCCCCATGCGACACCATTAATTTGCTGAAATACCCAAATTTAAAAATTATGTTTTTGATTTCAAAGTCTAGAACGTTGATATAAATTATGAACAACAATGGGTCCAGCATTGATCGTTGTGGGATGCCAGTTTCCACGTTTGGCCACTGTGGATAGCTGCTCTTTACCCCGAGCCTTTCTCCCTTGCCCCCAGCTAGCTATTCGTTCAATGGAGAGTATGAGTTGTGAAATGACAATTTTTTTTTGTTTTAAAACAATAATATTTCTACTTCAGATCTCTCTTAGCTTCTCTATTCCTGCTTACCCTTAATTCTTCAAACCACATGACTAGAAGTAACGCGGGGAATAGAAGTAACACGAGGGCAGACATCTTGTGTTGAGCTCTCTGTGACATGATACTTAGAGTACGCACTTGTTTCAGAAGCCTCTGCACTTAACTAACACACACTTTGAACTTGTTTTCAATAAAGTGAGGAAAGGGAGATCACTTCAGTGGGCAGCTTGCTCCCCTGGAACTGTACCACAACAAGACCTTTGATAGCGATGGAGAGGAGGAAGTCACTTTAAAATATGCCAGACAGTGGCATATCACCTATGAATACAGGTGATATCCTGTACAACCTGTCATGGTGTGGAACGCCAGTACTAAAAGTTAACTAAAGAGTTGGCATGGGAGGGGGGAATTTCCGCTGGGGCTCATCTGCCAATTTTGGCTGCAGAATCACTGGGCAGAACAGTTTCTTTCCAGGGATTTTGCAGCGACGCTACGGCAGACCATCCCTGTGGAAGGTGACACTGAGAGACACGCTAATGTGCAGGTGTATATCGAACACGCACTGTTGAAATCTTGCGCTTTATCTGCCAACTTATCCTTCAGTAAGGGCTAGAATACAAGACCAGGGATGTAATGACAATAAAGATTATAATAATTTTTAAGGATGAGTTAAAGCAAGTCTATACATTCATACCCAACACATTTCTATACAATGACACATTTCCCCAGGTTTGAGGCATTTAAAGGATTGCTGAGAGATGGACTGGATGTCCTAACCTTTCTGTTGCTGCTTTGCTTTCCCTCCAGATGTTCCACAGGTGTCAGCGATCAGTGCAGAGCCTGCAGGGAAGATGGCGCAGCTGTACTGAGCAGGAAGAACGGGTCCTTCGAAACGTCATCTCCTCTCTAGCGCAAGCTCTTCAAGACCTGTCAACCATTTTTCGACATGCCCAGTCCAGCTATCTTAAACGTAAGCAGCCAAGGACAGGGAAACACTTTAATTCATGTGTCTTTGGTTTATGTAGGTATGAGCAGGCCTCTCCGGGCATGGAAGGTTTTGTACTGATTGGTAATGCTTCATGGGGGCAGAGCCAAATGTCGCCACAAAACTAAAAGCTGACTTAATTATATTAGCCCGAACAGTTAACATGCAGGAAAGACATGTAAGTACTCAGTCTACTTTGGGTTTTCAGTTGTTCCTGCAATGAATCATAGAGTCTTACTGCACAAAAGGCCATTCAGTCTGTCGCGCCTGTGGCAGCTGTTTGAAACAGCTGTCTGTTATTCACATTTAAATTTTTTCCTTATCAAGCATGTGTCCTATTGAAGGTTATTGAATTTGCTTTTCATCACTCTTTCAGCCAGTGCATTCTGGATGAAAACTTTTTTTTAAAAGAGCTTATCTCTGCCTTTCTTGCCAATATTCTTTTTTTAAATATAAATTTAGAGTATCCAATTCATTTTTTTCCAATTAAGGGACAGTTTAGTGTGGCCAATCCACCTGCACATCTTTGGGTTGTGGGGGGGAAACACACGCAAACACGGGGAGAATGTGCAAACACCACACAGACAGGAACCCAGAGCCGGGATCGAACCTGGGACCTCGGGGCCGTGAGGCAGCAATGCTAACCACTGTACCACCGTGCTACCTCTTGCCAATAATCTTAACTGATTCTTACTGACCCTCTTACATTGGAATCCGTTCCTCCTTATTTGTTCAAATGAAGACCAATTTTGATTTTGAACACCTATTAAATAGGCATGTTTTGACTTGACTTTGATTCACTCTTTACTGCTGGCATTCACTGTCCACCACACATATCTCAGCAAGATTCAGGAGCAGGAAGGCGATGGGGAACCTTTGGAGTGAACTTCTGTTTTGTTTAAACAGTAATTTAAATATGACTCTGTCTAAATCAGCAAAGGGACTTAAAGAATTCCATATTTTATTTATATTTTGCAGGTTTACTCCCTTCTATTTACATAATTTTTGTATTTTGATAGGTTTGAAGAACAGAGAGGAAAGATCCAAACACTTTTTTGACACATCGGTGCCACTAATCGATGATGGTGAAGACAACAACCTTTATGACAAGGTGGGTATGCTAATCGTTGGTGGCATGCTGCAGAGATCTAATCAAAAGCAATTGTGTTACCTGGCCCCACCTGGTTGAGTGGCACCGTCCCCACTGCTTGTGGTGAAACGTGGTGATGTGAACACAATTTGCCTGCTGTCAATGGTGCCAGTATAACACTGCTGTGCTATTCCAGTAATCATTAAGACTTTTGTAGATCATCATAGAATCCCTACAGTGCAGAAGGAGGCCATTAAGCCCATCATGTCTGCACCGACCATCTGAAAGAGCACCTTACCTCGGCCATATCCCCCCACCCTCTCCCTGTAACCTCACCTAGGGGCAATTTAGCATAGCCAATTCACCTAACTTGTGCACCTTCATCAAAGAAAGTAAAGACTGCATGCAATGCAACTCGTTGTGTTTGCAGCCTAACTTTAACCTCCGATCACTTGGAGAGGAATTAGAAGAGTTTAAATACACAAGTTGATTGAATATTAACACAATATTATAAACTGGCTTACTTCCTTCTATTTGTTCTTGCCTTCAATGCACCTCAATGTGTTGTGAACCAGTTAGTAAGCACTGCTGCTGCTTCTGATCATAAAATAAAGGTACAATATCTGCCAACTGTGAAATTGAGGCTAATGTAAATTTGTTAACTGTTATTATTTTGTGACTGAAGTTAGTGACTTTTTAAACATGGACAATTTGAAGCAGCATGGACTGTGGTGACTTTGTACACGGATGGCATGCACCATCGCTCAGGGCTAAACCTTTTGAGTTATGATGAATTTGCCGAAGAAAACCAAGCGTGAAAATCAGGAACTGCCATGAAAGGGGTGTAACTGGCAGCCGCATAATAAGAGCTCCTCAGTTTTTCTGACTGTTTGTTTATAGCTGTGGTGGTGCCCTGTGGGCCTTGTCTCCTTCATTCGCATTGTTAACATTAGGGGTAATGTTAACTGGGCTAGTAATCCAGAGGCGTTGACTAATGATCCAAATAATTATTTCACATCCCACTATAAAGATAGTGAAAATTTGAATTCAGTTCAAGGAAAAATCTAGAAATATAATGTTAGCATCCATAAAAGCTGGTGGTTTCTCATAAGAACTTAATCATTATTTGCTTTGAAGGCCCAGTTTGGCCTACAAAATACTCCAGACCTAAACCAACATCGTTGACTATAATTCCCTCTGAAGTGGCCATGAAGGGCTACGAGGCAACAAAATATCGACACTCTCAGTAACACCCCAAGAAAGTAACAAAAGTATATGTGATTTAATTCAAATGCCCTGTTGCACCCTGTGTGTGACTAATTTTATTAACTGGCCTTGTGTGTTGAGGGTATGTGAACAGGCCTTCTCTGTTCGATTTGCAGGGTTTTACGAATGATCAGTTGCTGCTGGTGGAAGAGAACACTCTGATGGTGGAAGAACGAGAGAAGGAGATCCGACAGATAGTGCAGTCAATCGCGGACTTGAATGAAATCTTCAGAGAGCTGGCCAGCATGATAGTGGAGCAGGTGGGCTGGATTTGGAGAAGCATTAACACTTGAACACGAGATCCCTTTCCGGCTTTGCTACCAGAAGAAAGGCACCGCGTGCATCTGTGTGGCCACTTGTATTCCATTTTCAGCTCACTCCAGTCTCTCCATCACCCCTCTCCCCAAACCCCCACTGCCTCCATATCATAGAACATACAGTGCAGAAGGAGGCCATTCGGCCCATCAAGTCTGCACCGACCCACTTAAGCCCTCTCTTCCACCCTATCCCTGTAACCCAATAACCCCATCTAACCGATTGGACACTACGGGCAATTTATCATGGCCAATCCACCTACCCTGCACATACTTGGACTGTGGGAGGAAACCGGAGCACCCGGAGGAAACCCACGTAGACACGGGGAGAACGTGCAGACTCCGCGCAGACAGTGACCCAGCGGGGAATTGAACCTGGGACCCTGGCGCTGTGAAGCCACAGTGCTATCCACTTGTGCTACCATGCTGCCCACCATGTCAAACCAAGTTCTTCTCTATGAGCAAAGCGACAGTGAGCAGAGTTCAGGCTTCCTCCTCGCAGAAGGTGAATCACCTAAATTTGATGTCCGAAGATTCCGATTAAACTGCCCTTCGCAGAGCAAAGCAGCAGTGGCAAGATACTGCTGCTAAACTCAACAGTTCTGCAGAGAAACAGTCTCCTACTCCCAAGGGGCCCATCCCTGTACTACCCCATTTTGCCTTTTCAACACATCTCGGCTTGAAATCTAGTATTGAAGAGTTAGCTTGCAGCACAAGTTCCTGCAGCACTGGAGCATTTCACCTGTCTGTCCTGTCGACCAGGAGGGTGTACCTGGCGCAGGAAAGTCCCCAAGAGCAGGGATCTGATGACCTTCCACTCACCGTGCAGCTGCTTCACTCTTGTGTTCATTTTCAGGGGACCATTTTGGACCGGATTGATTACAATGTCGAACAATCTTGTATGAAAACAGAAGAGGGCTTGCAGCAGTTACAGAAGGTATAACTCTCTCTGGGTTGACTATTTGTACAGGATTTATTTGTCCAACAGTTGTACTGTAGTGTGAACCTAATACAGAAAATATATCACACCAATCTGCTCATGTAGTTTATGATATGCTGGTATTGCCAACATATTTAAGCTAAGTTAATACTACCTGGGATTCCAGGATTCAACAAAACTGAGAATAGGTTCTCGACCTGAGCTGATTTAACTGTTTTCCTCTCCTATGTTAATCAGATCCTGCTGTTAAATTTGACCAGAACCTGAGGAAATCCCATTCTCCCAGATCTCCCGACCTCTTGGCAGCAATGCCTGCTCGAGTTCCCTTCCAGCCTCTGTGAATGTGGCCTATAAATAGGAAGAAGAGGAGGCTATTCAGCCACTCAAGAATGTTCAACCATTCAATTAGATCATAGCTGATCTGTATTTTAACTCCATTTACATGAGAACCAAGAGCAGGAGTAGGCAAGTCAGCCCTCTAGCCCACTCCACCATTCAGTACGATCATGGCTGATGATCTCTTGGCCACAGCTCCACTTTCCTGCCCATTCTCTATAACCCTTCAACCCATTACTAATTGAATATATGACTTTCTCCTCAAATTTACTCCCATGTCCAGGTATCTACCACACTCTGGGTTAGTGAATTCCACAGATTCACGACCCTTTGAGAAAAGTTGTTTCTCCATATCTCAGTTTTAAATCTGTTACCCCTTATCCTAAAACTATGACCTCTCATTGGATCGTAGAATTTACAATGCAGAAGGAGGCCACTCGGTCCATCGAGTCTGCACCGGCCCTTGGAAAGAGCACCCTACTTAAACCCAATCCTCCACCCTCTCCCTGTAGCCCCACCTCACCTATTGGACATTAAGGGACAATTTAGCATGGCCAATCCGCCTAACCT
The DNA here is from genome assembly GCF_902713615.1 of Scyliorhinus canicula. Classification (NCBI taxonomy): domain Eukaryota; kingdom Metazoa; phylum Chordata; class Chondrichthyes; order Carcharhiniformes; family Scyliorhinidae; genus Scyliorhinus; species Scyliorhinus canicula. The sequence goes on along the minus strand of NC_052152.1, from coordinate 131,798,725 downwards.
GCACATCTCCAGACTGTGGGAGGAAACAGGAGCACCCAGAAGAAACCCAGGCAGACATGTGGAGAAAGTGCAAACTCCACGCAGACAGTCACTTGAGGCTGGAATTGAACCTGGAGCTGTGAGGCAGCAGTGCTAACCACTGTGCCGACTCTCGTTCTGGATTGCCCCACAAAAGAAAAAATCCACTCTACGTCAACTTTGTCATTACAGTTTATCATCTTATATACCTTAATTAGATCACTTCTCATCTTCCATACACGAGAGAGTGTAAATTGCTCAATCTCCCTTTATAAGACAACGGCATTTATTTACCTGCCTTTGAACTATATCTCTGGATTTTTTTAGGTAAAAGATGCAATCAGTTTCCGTCCTGAAAGCAATTGTTGTTCCAGCATCCACAGCCAAATTGCCACGATCCTTTGGAAGAAATGTTTCCTAATTTCTACCCTATCTTAGCTCTAATTTTAGGATTTTGGCCTGTTGTTCATGATTGTCCCACCAGGAAGCATAGTTTATCAACACCTCCTATTGAGCCATTTTAACATTTTAAACCCCTTGCTCTGGTCACTCTTCAATTTCCTAAACGTAAGAAAATATAACACAAGTTAATGTAGTCTGTGCTCATAATTTAACCCTCTAAACCCTGGTATCATTTTAATATAGTGAAAAATTATGCAAAGGTTTTACAGAGTAAGTAATAGAAAGCATTTTAAACTGGTCGGTGAATCGGTGAAAGGAAAAGTTTGCAGAAATTGTTTTGAGCAGACTGTTTTTAAAACATGGAACCACACTGCCAGTAAAACCAAGTTAATCAACACTTAATAGAAAATCTAAAAAGTTCTTTGAAAGGACCAACATCAAAAAGTCCAGAGGAAGAGGATGAGATTCGAGAAAGTGGCTCCATTGTTGAACTGACTGGCCCAATGAACTCAATGACGAATTATAGGATATATAGATGGTAAATCAATAAAAGTGTTTATATACAAATAAATGTTCTCTAATAGTTTCTATTTTTAATTTCGCAGGCAGAGCAGTACCAGAAGAAGAATCGAAAGATGTTGGTCATTCTGATTTTGTTTGTGATAGTTGTGGTTCTCATTATCGTGTTAATAGGAGTCAAATCAAGATGATCGGCAGGAACTCTCATGCAGTGGGAACCATGAGGAAAAATCACTGGGGTTGGTGATTTAAAATCATGTCTGTCGGGGAACTATGGAACTGGATCAGATTCCCTGAATTCCTTCACTACAGAAAATCATGAAGATATTGTGATTGCTGTGTTGTAAATTGGTTGGGGAGGGGAGAAAAGGTGTGCTCTCTTTTGTGTCGCTCATGAGCAGTACTCGGATTTGCTTCTTTCCGCATTCCTTCTTCAGCTAGTGATGTGCAAGTGTTCTGTACCCAGCCGGGTCACCCATTGAGGAACCGGTTCAACTTTACAAGGAGCATTGTCAGCGTCTCAGTAGAGCGGAGTGGGTTCGGGTATTTCTCCAGTTTGCACTGAGAACACCGGATTCCTCTGCATTCCTTTCCGTGCACCAGTGTGTATGTTGTCCCCCCTCCCTCCCCACCCCCAGGAAGAAATAACTTCTAACTGAGCTTTGTACCTATGATTATGTCCAACGGTGACCATCAGAGGCAAAATGAGCAAACATTTTGTTTGGAAGTCCATGTGTTGTCCAGCTCCATTGTACTTTCTGCTTGATGTGCTGTGTGCGCGTTTGACTACACAGTAGTCCGCAATTTCCTTTTGGATGGATAATTAAATTCTTCCCCTGCAAAACATGGCAGTGCACCGGTGGGGTGGGAACCTGTACCCATGGCTTGTCACTGGCTGGGTGTCCTGCCCACCTGCCAGGCGGCGGATGCCAGGCCGAAGGAGGAAAGAGAAGGTGGCAGGTCGAGTTGTAAGTCGTGCTGCCAGAGGCTGATTCCGGGACTGGGATGCCTGCATTCTGGCTGCAGTTGGTGGTGGAAAGACTAGGAATGGGATTGGAAGGATAAAAGGAGAAACCAGTATTACCAAAAAAAAAATCATGGAAAATATATTCAACACTATGTTTAAAAGAAAGATATTTAGAATAAAATAAAGTGGTGGAAATTGAGCCAGCTGGGCTAAATCCTGAAAAAGACAACAAAATGGAAGAACTTTATTTTAGAAACCTAGGCACTTTCATTCCAGACACCCAGGCAGGTTGTAAAAGATCCCTGGGTCTCTTTCAGTGGGAGTGAAGGTAAATCAGTGTGCCACTCAGCTGGCTAAATCAGACACCACATTTTTTTCAATTTGATCTATAGTGTGTCTCCAAATGAGCATTAAGCACTTTGTGTATGAGTGCATACACATGTAACTGATAATCCCGTTACGGATCAAATCAGGTGAATATTGGAACTTGAAGAGAATACCTTTAATCTGAATCTATCGATAATAAAAATGTGTAGGGGCAAACACTAATAAGAATTGGTGCAGAATATCTCTCCTGTTCTGCATTCTACCGTGGGATTTATTTTTATTGTATCTCTGTGACGTTAGTCTTTAACTGCTTTGACACACCTGGATAATTTATGATTTTGTTTTAATTTTTACCTGTAATATAAATGGAATAAGCAGTGTGCAGCAATTCAGTTTTTAGTCTCTTCTTTTCAAGTGGGAGAAGAGTTCGTACCTTGCTTGTGAAAGATTGTGCGTGACTCCTCCCTGTTATGGTTCCCGCATACAATAAATAGGTTCATCTGTACCAGCTTTGATTATGTTTGTAGTAACCTGGAGCTCTTCATGCACGAGGCCCCTTCCAGGTAACAGAATGAGCTGAATGTACTGCCTGAAGTGTACTTAACAGTGCTGTGAAACGTCTTTATAAGTATTTTCTGAAGGGGGTGGCGTTTACAAAGGTATCAGTTAATTCAGGCTGTGCTCTCGGGCACAGTTTGTGCCCTCAAAATGGTAATGTCAATTTAAAAAATAAATGGTTTGTGGCAATGCTTTGGAACTGTTGGGTTTCTGTTTTACATTGTTGGGTAACAGCATTCAAAAGTGCAGTGAATGCGGAGTAATGGGGAAAACCTGGAGATGGTGAAGGAATCAACGTAGAAACAGGCAGTTTGCAGTGGTTGAGGGTCCTGGAACAAGAAATGAAGGTAACATGGTTAAACATAAGAGATTTGACACAGAGTACAGAGGCTTTTTAGGCTGTGAGCTCAATGAAGTTAGTGATTAAAGTATCAGTGCTCCAGAATAGATTAGATACATTGTTGAAAGGAAGGAGAATAAAAGGAAGCAAAATAATGTGGATAGATGGGATGGGGATAAGGATGTCTTTCAAGTGGAAGATAAACAGTAACACACGATGGTTGGGCTGTGCGGTTTCACTGCAAAAATTTCCATTTAGTTCTACATGAAACCGAAAAGAAAATGCCTGAATTTGGATGTCGTGGAAAGCGGTATTGGGTTGAGAGAAGCAGACACTGCAGCAAAATGCGGGAAACACTCAGATGACTAGTCTGCTTACCTGAAGAGAAAGAAATAGATGTAATACTTCAGATCAATGATTGACCTGAAACATTAACTATTTCTCTCTCCGCAGTCACTGTCTGACCTGCTGACTCTTTGTAGCCTTTTCTGTTTTTCCTTCAGAATCTGAAAATCCTGCTTGGAATGATGTTAGCAATTTGAACAATGATCTAGATTTCAATAAATTTTCATGGCTGGGTACTCTGCCACAAATGTCCTGTTTTAAATGAATAAAGGATTCCTCACATGGAATAGGCACAGCTGAATGAGAAACTAGTTACCTCAGTACCCTGCAGAAATTGTCACACCTTGTTTGGCTTCAATACTCTGAAATTCTGTATTGCAGCATGATTTTTCTCTTGTCAATGGCGTAGAAAAATAAATGTGCATATAAAATGCTCCTTAATGTCTTGCTGTGTAGCAGCCCAGATCCACAGAAGAATATCAAACACCCATAGGGAGTTTGAGATGGATTGCCCTGGGTGGTTATTGTTGCAGTGGTTAGGGTTGCAATTGACCAGAAACTCAACCAGCCACTAGAGGGGGGTCAGAGGCTGGGGATTCTGATGTATCGTTTGCCTCACTCCCCAGGGCTATCCACCATCTACAAGGCACAAGTCAGGGTGTGATGAAATATTCACCACTTGTCTGGAAGAGTGCAGCTCCAACAACACTCATGAAGCCCAACGCCATTTAAGACAAAGCAGCCCCACTTGACTGCCACCCCACGCACCACCGTAAACCTTCAGTCTCTCCATCATTGGCACAAAGTGGCAACAATGTGTACTATCTACAAGCTACACTAGTAAGCCACCAAGGCTCCTTCAATAGCACCTTCCAACCCCCTCATGATCTCTACCACAAAGGACAAGCGTAGCAAATGCCTGGGAACACTACCACCTGCACGTGCCCCTCCGGTCACTCGCCATCCTGACTTGATCTATATCACCATTCCTTCACTGTCACTGGGTCAAAGTCCTGAACTCCCTTCCTAGCAACACTGGGTGTATCTATATCATACAGAGTGTAACAGTTCAAGAAGATAGCTCACCACCACCTACTCCAGGACAATGAGGGATGGGCAAAGAACGCAGGCCTAGCCAATGACATGCCAAGTGCGTTGGGCAATAACTGATGAAACTATGCACTTAATCTTTGCACCTTATTGGAATCCTGAAGCCAGTCTGCCTGAAGAATATGTCAAACAGTATATTGGAATACGTATAATCTCTCTAATGGTAGGGGTGGGAGAGAGCAAATCTTTATGGATTTCTACTTGGAATGGGTTGGATGAGTTTGATGCTGTCTTTTACTCTGGACTATGTTCTTTTGTCTGATGTGATAAAAAGGAAGAGGGAGCACCTGTGAAAATGAAAAAGTGACTCTGGATGCCACTTGCTGTTGTTCCCTGACTGCTGGTACAATATTGAACACCTAAGCATGTTCAGACTGTAGGTGAATCTGACACTTGTCCCCATAAGCTGAACAGCTTGGAAATATCACTTGGGTGTTGGCAAATGGCATCCAAGGGCTTTACAGAATTGCATAGAATATACACCAAAACAGGCCATTTGGCCCAAACACTCCATCCTGGCTTTAATGTTCCACTCCAGCCCTCCTGTATTTCCTGAGGATTATATGGTAAAACTCATGAAAGAAGGGATTGCAGGTGCAGTGGAAGAATTTGTCAGGTTCCATGGTTATTTTTGTGTGTGTGTGTGATCCCTGCCCTGTAGATGTAACTTGCCTCATGAGGTAAATTCCCAAATCCTGGAGCATGGTTCGGAAATTGGGCTGCATTCCTTAATAGGTGAATTTGAATGATGTAAATGACTTGAAACCAAGTGGATCTGCACCTGTGTATATCTAGACTGCAAAGTTTCTCCACTGATGTGTACACGTGTGTTCAGACTAGTGTGTACAGGTAAGCTGGAAGGAAATAAAGCCATTTCACTGGTTAGGTGGACATACGGCAAGGTAGCACAGTTGCTTCACAGCACCAGAGTCCTCGGTTTGACTCCCGGCTTGGGTCACTGTCAGTGTGGAGTCTGCACGTTCTCCCCTTGTCTGCGTGGGTTTCCTCCGGGTGATGCTCTGTTTTCCCCTCACAATCCAAATATGTGCTGGTTAGGCGGATTGGCCATGCTAAATTGCCCTTTGTGTCCAAAAGGGTTAGAGGGGGTTACTGGGATAGGGTGGAGGTGTGGGCTTAGGTTGGGTGCTCTTTCCAAGGGCCGGTGCAGACTTGATGGGCCGAATGGCCTGCACGGTAAATTCTATGATAGCTGAGCTAGAGTTAATGTGAAACAGCACAACCAGTGCACATTTTAATCTGTCTTCAGTGCACTGCATTGCAGTTGCTGAGGTGAAACTAAAAATTGCACTCAATCTTTAAATATCTCTGATACAAGGAAGAGAAGAGGTGATGGGATCCTTGCATGCCATCACTCACTAAAAGAAGCTGGCTGTTCCACTAAAATGTCCTTTGAACTGTCTGTACCGGATGCCATTAGCCCTTTCCTTCAGCATACCCCACTTATTATCTGTTCTCCAGCTGGTGTGCACCAGTGATGGCTCTTCCCCATTGCACCTCTACAGCTGTATTCACTGGCTGAGCATCTGCCCGAGTGACTAGAAGTGAGTTCAGCTTGGAGGTTTTTTTATTTCAATGTGGGAACTCTTGCTTTTTTCCTTAAAACTGTGACATGACTGACCAGAGTGTATTTAAATGTATTGTAAAATAATATGAATTGATTTCTGTGCGGGTCAGGATTCTGATTGTCAGTCTGTTTCAGGAGAGCATCTGTGTAATTATTAACCTACCCAGCATTGCTACTGTTTCAAACCGGTTATAAACACAGCTTAACCTTTATGTATGGCTGTGCAATAGCAAAATGATTGTGCACTCAGTCCCTGTCTTGTAATTGTTTGTTTTTTGTGTGGAAGATGGGTTGAAATGCATCGGGTGTCTGGGAATTAGTTCAGGTGACACTTGGGTACAGGTAAGATCAGATACCAGACGGCGTGCACTGTGCACCAGCTAACCTTGCATGGCATGTGCATAGCTCACCGTCTTTCTGTACACTTGCAGTACACACTGAGTAAGAAGGGAAACCTGCATCTGTAGCTGGTGCTGTACCCTCAGCACAAGAGTGCTGGGAAATAAAGTTGTATTTCCCATCATAATCTAGTGAACTTTAATGTAGCCTCTCTATGGAAAGCAGCTATATTAATGGTTATATTTCATGGACAGATGGGATACACTACATGGTGCCCCTTGTTATACGGTGTAGACTGAACAAATTTCTATATTTATATTTGTACAATCTGGGGTCTTGACTTCAAATTGAAATATATGTAGTTTGTGTATAGTTTTGCTCATTTTTGTGTGTAAACTACAATTAATAAAAAGTGTCAACCACTAATTTTTTTAATGTATATATATTTTTATTCCAATTTTTATTTAATATAATTCGGAATGCCAAGGAATACATACATAAAACAGAACCCTCAAATGACCTGACCCCCCCCCCCCCCCCCCACCCCCACCCCCACCCCCACCCCCACCGACTAAGGTTGACCAATTCCTTGAAATAAACAATAAAAGGCTGCCATCTCCAATAGACTCTCTGGATTGTTCGGCTTACAGACTTTCTCGAGGTATAGGAACTCCCATCAAGTTTCCCAGCTACACGAGGCACTGGGTGGAGACTCCGACCTCCACCTCGGCAGCACTCGCCTTGCAGGCGATCAGTAAGGCAAAGGCCAGGACAGTGGCCCCCGCGCTCGTCTGCAGCTCCAGTGAGCTTGACACCCCGAATATGGCCACTAAAGGACAGGGCTCCAGATCAATCTTCAGAATCGCCATCATGGTGCTAAAGAAGGCGACCCAGAAAACCACTAGCTAGGAACAAGATCAGAACATGGGTGCATGGGTTGGCCGGACCTCTTGAGCAGCATTTTCACCTGTCCTCCACCCCTACAAAAAAGCGACTCATTCTGGACCTGGTCAGGTGTGCCCTGCAAACTACGTTAAGTTGGATTAAACCAAGCCTCGTGCACGAGGACATGGAGTTTACCCTGCGAAGGGCCTACCTCCACACCTTGTCATCTAATATGGGCCCAACTACTCCCACCTCGCCTTAACCCTCTCCATTGACACCGAATCCTCTGACATATTCCGTCCATACATGCCAGAAGTGCTCCCTTGACCCTGTGACCAAAAGAATCCTCTTTGTTACTGATGCTACGGGGAATGTTTCTCCACTCCAGGCCCTTCCTTTCCCACCCCCTGAACGCAGCATCTGCTCTCGCTGGCTCGAGCAGATTGTTGACACAAATGGGAGCCACCTTCAACACATGACACTAACTTAAAATGTTGTCAATTGTCTCCATATCTTCAAAGTGGAAACAATCACCGGATTCAACGAATACGTTGGTGAGAACCCAATGCCCCCGACCAGACCCCTGCATGACCTTGATTCCAGTTGCACCCAGGTGGCTTTTGGATCACTATACCAACCCAACACCTCCACGTTAGCTGCCCAGTAGTAAAATATCTGGTTTGTCAGCGCCAAGCCCCCTGTCTGTCACCCTCTGAAGGACTGCCTTACAAATCCTCATGGTCCGAGCAAATACAGGCCGTAATCAACATTTCTATCCTCAAAAAAGGATTTAGGAAGGAAAACACTGGGGGGGGGGAAACAAAAATCGTGGCAACATTTCCATGATTGAGTGGACCCTGCCTGCCAAGGACAGGGGAAGGTTATCCTACCTTTGCAGCTCGGTCTTGACTCTGCTCACTAGGCTAGTGTAATTCAGTATATAAAGTCAGGCCTGAGCCACTTGAACCCCAAAGCTGAAACCCGCCACGTGAAACATGAGCACTCCCGAACCCCCCCCCCCCAATGGATTCACCTTAAAGCACACACTTTTCCAAGTTTAGCTTATATCCTGAATAGGAGCCAAAGCACTTCAACAGTTTCATTATATCACCCATGTGTGGACACTAGCTGAGGGAGCTTTGCACAACAAACGTATCCAAGACACAAACCTGGGCCTCACCCTGAACCTCTCCAAAACCACAAAAAGACACCCCCATTCTACCCTATCAAATTCCTTTTCGGTGTCCAACGAGATGATTACTTCTGATTGGGCCGCACCGATGGGGGAAGCAACACATTTTGCAATCACCACACATTAGACGACAATTGCCAGCCTTTGACAAAACCCTTCTGATCTTCCTTATTGACAGCATGGTAGCATTGTGGTTAGCACAATTGCTTCACAGCTCCAGGGTCCCAGGTTCGATTCCCGGTTTGGGTCACTGTGCGGAGTCTGCACGTTCTCCCTCTGTGTGCGTGGGTTTCCTCCAGGTGTTCCGGTTTCCTCCCACAGTCTAAAGATGTGCAGGTTAGGTGGATTGGCCACGCTAAATTGTCCTTAGTGTCCAAAATTGCTCTCAGTGTTGGGTGGGGTTATTGGGTTATGGGGATAGGGTGGAGGTGTGGACCTTGGGTAGGGTGCTCTTTCCAAGAGCCGGTGCAGACTCGATGCGTCGAATGGCCTCCTTCTGCACTGTAAATTCTATGATCTATGATCTGACGATGTTCCAACCTCAGTGGGCCACTATCTTGGCATCCACACTGAGTAATGGAATAGGGCAGTAGGACCCACATTCCATGGGGTTCTTGTCCTTTATTAATAAAAATGAGATTAATACTGCATCAACATCCCAGGTAGGGAACCCCCTGTTACCGAGTCATCAAACATTCCCACTAATAACAGCATCAGTTGTCCTGCAAAAATCTTGTAGAACTCCATCAGGAACCCGTCTGGCCTCAGGGCCTTTCCTGTTTGCATCCACCCTATGGCTGCCAAGATCTCTTTGGTGCCCATGCTCTTCCTCCCCGACCTAGGGGAACTCCAAGCCAGGGGTGGGCAAACTTTTCCGTGCAAGGGCCACATTCAGAAATTCACAATTTTAAAGGGCCGCATAGTATATTAATTAATAGTCCCGGTTGTAACCAATTAGCGTGCGGCATATACCTCAGCGCTTCCCCCGGCGGCATCCTGCCTTTAGCCCTCTTTTTCTCTACTTTTCAAAAATGGCGCTTAACCCAGTTATGATTCTGGGCGCCTCATATAGAACATAGAACAGTACAGCACAGAACAGGCCCTTCGGCCCTCGATGTTGTGCTGAGCAATGATCACCCTACTCAAGTCAACGTATCCACCCTATACCAATAACCCAACAGCCCCCCCCCCCCATTAACCTTATTAAAAAAAAAAAATAATTATTTTTAAAAAAAAAATTTTTTAAATTTTTTTTTGATGACTTGATCTTGGTGGGCCGCATAAAGACCTTTGGCGGGCCGCATGCGGCCCGCGGGCCGTAGTTTGCCCACCCCTGCTCTAAGTCCTTCAAAAAATCTGATGTACCTTTTAAAAAAAATATATATTTAGAGTACCCAATTCTTTTTTTGTTCCAAATAAGGGGCAATTTAACATGGCCAATTAACCTATCCTGCACATCTTTGTGTTGTGGGAGTGAAACTCATGCAAACGCCACACAGACAGTGACCCAGAGCCGGGATCAAACCTGGGACCTTGGCGCCATGAGGTAGCAATGCTAACCACTGGGCCACTGTGCTGCCCAAAAATCCAATATACCTGACCTCTTCCACACCACCCCCCGCCCCACCCCCTGGGGGCTCCGACCTACAAAGGTTCTTTTAGAACGTTTCCAACGCTCCATTAACCTTGAAGCAGACACTAGCCTGCCACCCAAGTCTCTGACCTGAATAATCGCCCGCTTGCTGCCTCAACTGGCAAGCCAAGAGATGGCTGGCCTTTTCCCCATATTCAGAAGTAACACCCCCCCCCCCCCCCCCCCCCCCCCCCCCTTGAGCAATGCAACTGGCACACCACCTTATCCATGGATAACCGGTCAAACTGCATCTGCAGCTTTTTGCTGCTTGCCAGGAGCTCTGGGGTTCAGTCATTTAAATACCTGCAATCTGCTTCCAGAATGTCATCCACCAACTTTTGATGTTCCTCCTTATCTATATGCGCTTTGTGCAATATGATCTCCCCTCCACACTGCTTTCCTGAGCTCCCATCGAACAGAGAGCGAGACCAACCCATTCCTTACCTCCAAGGTGCATAAACCACCACTGGTCTGCTCCCCCCATTCTTCCAATAACGCCTTTGCCCAGAACTTCAGCTCAAACCAGTCAAATTTTGGGTTCAAAACGCAATTCAAATCTCCCTCCAGAATCAACGAATGCCTGTCCAAGTCTAGCATTGCGCCCACCATCTCCTCATGAATGTTACGTTGTCCCAATTTGGGGCGTACACATGCACCAGCACCACTAACTTACCTTCCAGCGACCCAGTAACTATCACATATCTACCTCCCTGATCCGCCACGATCCTTCCTGCAAGAAAATGGACCCTTTTGTTAATTAAAATTGCTACCCCAGGCCCTGCTATCAAAAGCATGAGTGGATCACCTGGCTCACCCAGCCCTTTCGGAGTCGCGTCAGGTCCCTCACCCGCAGTGGGTCTCTGCAGAAGCACCGCATCAGCCCTTAAATTCTTCACATGAGTGGAAACTCCCAATCATTTCACTGGGCATCCTTGACCTCTAACGTTCCAAGTGACTAATCTGATTGGGAGTCTCTCACCTCACTTCCCCCTCAGGTCAGCCATTTCGACCGCAGGGGATTATCCCCTCCTTCCAAGTTCCTGGAGACGAGGCCCACCCAAGATGGCTGCAGCCTTGCCTAAAAGGTGGGACAAAGAAAAGCTCAAGAATCTGTAAACTACCTCCTATCAAACAATACTCCTTCCTTACCACCCCCTCCCCCCACCTCACTCCCGTTCACTAGCTAAATTCTGACTGCTAGTGTGGTAACCCCCTGCCAGTGCCCAAATCCAAAGAACAAAGCAAAGAGACAAAAACTCCCCTGCCCTCTCTAGCTGTAAAAGAATAACCGAGACCCAAGCCTTTCCACTTATCAACATCCCACCTCGGCCCATAAAAGTCTACACCGGTACCTTAACCATTACCCCCAACTACTTTGGCCCCCCCCCCCCCCCATCAATCTCCGAACAACAACATACACTCCAATACAGAACAATAAACCCCATTCAACCAAACATATACATAATACTGAAACATCCCCAAACAATTAACTCCCATTAAAAGTCCCATTCAAACTCTCTCAATTCAGTCCAAGTCCTTGTTACTTGACGAACGCCTCCGCCTCATTCGATAGCTCAAAAAAATGATATTTTGTGTTATGTGTAATTCTTAGCCTTTCCGGGTACAGCAAACCAAAATGCACTCCACGTATACACAGCGCTGACTTCACGTTATGAAAGGCCACATGCCTCTGTGCAAGCTTTGCTCTGACATCTTGATAAATGCAGATGCAGTTTCCTTCCCGCCTCACTTCTCTGTTCTCTTTGTCACATTTTAGAACCCGCTCCTTCTTCTGGTAGCTGTGGATAGACTATCACCACTCGTTGTGGCTCATTCACCCGCGGCCTCTGCTGAAGTGTCCATTGGGCCCTATCCAACACAGGAAGGGACATCTGCTCATCTCTCCCCCCCAACCCATAACTTTGCAAGCATCTGGGCAAAGTACTTGGTTGGCCTGGGGCTGTCCAACCCCTCCGGCAACCCCCTCAAACCCGAGGTTCTGTCTACCCATTCCCAGGTACTTGGCCTTTGCCCGCGGGGTTTTATTCCTCTCCTCCAGCAGTATCCCAGCTTCTTGCAAGACTATTTGGTTGGTATGCTGCGACAAAGCCTCCTCCATCCCCTTCAGCACCTCTGCACGATCTCTCATGGCCTCCAAAGTCCTTCCCAACTTCTCTTTTATTGGGCCCAGTTCATCCTCGATAGACATTTTGAGGGTATCCATCATCTCCCTTCCTTACTTAAATTTGATTGCCATCACCCTAGGCCGCGTTTCTGTGAAGGGAGCGGCCACACCCATTGACGATGGCTCCACCATTGTTGCTCCCAGCGAGCTTCACACTTTCTCTGGCTCTGTCAAAGGACTAACCCTCGTACCCTACTTTCCAACAGTCTTTTTTGTGGCCTTCGATATCCTTTCTTCAAATACTATTAGACGGGTCGGGTTTGTCAAACAATTTTGCCCGGGAACCTGGCTAAAAGAACCAAAAAAACAAGGACTCTGGCGGGAGCAACCTTACGTGCGGCCTTCTCCCACATGCCACCACCGGATGTCCCTGATGCACCATCAATTGGACACGAGACGAGGATGAGATCCAAACGATAGGCTTTATTGCACAAGATCTGTGCCCGGCAGCAGACGTACAGAAGAAAGGCCGACTGCCGGGCAGTACGGGTTCTTATACCCTGCCTCGTAGGCGGAGCTACCTGCCTCTCAGCCAATTGGCTGAGAGGCACATGACTTCCCCAGCCAATCCACAGAGAGGCACATGACTTACCCGGGCCAATGAGCAGTGAGTCTTCTGCACCAATAGCAGCTCGCTTCCAAGGTACCGTAATATCCCTAGTCATACTACCACATTCATGACTTGTTGAAAAAGAAGCGGGGGGGGGGAGGAGAATGCGGACATGGGGGAGCGTGTCCCGTGTGTACGTGAGACTGGTAGTATGACTAGAGATGTTTAGGCCGTACCGTTGCATCTATGACTGCCCACTGTCCCGCAACTAGTGCGTCAACCACATTGCTGTGGATCTGGAGTCACTTGTAGACCAGACCAGTTAAGAACAGAAGATTTCCTTCTCTAAAGGACATTAGTGAACCAGATGGGTTTTTACGACAATCGACAGTGGTTTCATTGTCACCATTAGACATTTTTTTAAATTCCAGATATTTTATTGAGTTTAAATTTCAGTACCTGCCATGGTGAGGGGATCAGAGAAGAATTTTCCAGATTTTCCCCCTTGTCCCACTGTTCTCTTGTCCTCATTTAGTCCCCCTCCCCTGAAATCCCATGGCTACTGAGGATTATGGAGGCTGTGGTCATGATACAGTGGGTTATCATGAATGAGGATAGCTAATCTTCTCCTGGCTGCCATTTTCACATGATTCTCTGTATAACAGACACAGTTTTGTGGTGGGAAGGAAAGAGAGAAGGGAAATCTGATCTAGGCCTATCAGACTCTCATCTTCAGTTGGATCAATGCAATCGCAGCACGACTGGCAATGCGCAGATGTTTGCGACTGTGGTTTGTGCTACTTCCAATATTGAAGGAAGTGGTTGACACAGAAAAAAGTATCAATCAGCGCGTTTAAAAATATTAAGCTTGAGAGGCAAACCCAAATAATGAAGAAGCCTTTTTGCTGTGGTGCCTGAACAGCTTCTCAACCTTTAAGACGAGAACCATGGATATCAAATGTTCATTTTTAAAGTCATGTTGGGGGGACCTTGAGTTCTTTTTTGTTCCCGTGCCTCAAGTTTGCATCCAGTTAACACAGAATAGGCTCCAAGAGTAATTGCATTGGGCAATCAGAGATACGAGCTGTCGGACTACCTGCAATTTGGCACAAATTGTCAATCTCCCTCCTGGGTTTGGCAGGCTCCATGGTGTTAGAGATGGCAGTGCCATCTATGGTTGAAGTGTTTGTGTTCTGAAGGTAACACAGGAAAGTTTTATATAATGTCATTTTTTTAAAAATGTTTCCAATTAAGGGGTAATTTAGCGTGGCCAATCCACCTACCCTGCACATCTTTGGGTTGTGGGGGTGAGACCCACGCAGACACAGGGGGAATGTGCAAACTCCACACAGGCAGTGACCTGGAGCCGGGATTGGACCCGGGTCCTCAGCGTTGTGAGGCAGCAATGCTAACCACTGCACCACCGTCCTGCCCCTAGAGTGTCTAAGCTTTAGTCCTTGTTTGCTGCAGACTAAGGAACCTTGGGCACACACAAAGAACGTGCGATTATATAGCACCTTTCTCATCCTCAGGGTGTCCCAAAGTGCCACATAGTCGACAAAGCTTTTTGGAGTGCAGTAATTGCTATGCTAGGCAAATGCAACCGTGAAATCAGAAACAGCAGAGCCCATGAGCAGCAATGACCAGATAATCATCTTTTGGTGATGTTAGTTGAGTGATAAATGTATCCCAGGTCTTCATATTAAGTCAAGATATCTTTTTCATCCACCTGAGTGGGAAAATGGGCCTTCGCTTTAACATCGCATCCACCAAATTCACCATTCACTCTCTTCTCCACTGATGCACAATATACAAGATGCACTGCAGCAACTCACCAAGGCTCCTTTGACATCACCTTCCAAACCAGTGACCCCTACTGTCAAATGGACAAGGGCAACAAACGCATGGGAATGCCACCAGCTCAAGAACCCCTCCAAGTCAAACACCATCCTAACTTGGAACTGTATCGCCGTTCCTTCACTGTCGCCGGGTCAAGATCCTGAGACTCCTTTGTTAATAGCATTGTGGGTGCATCTACACCACAGGGACTGCAACAGTTCAAGAAGACAGCTCACCATCACCGTCTCGAGGGAAATTAGGGATGAACAGCGACACCCACATCCCAGATAATGTCCAAGGAGGGTTGTTTTCTAGCGCAGTTGGGGAGGGTTTAAACTAATGTGGCAGGGGGGTGGGAACCAATGCATGAGGTCAGAGAGTAGTAAAGAGAGGATAGAAATAAGTCAGTAAGGAGAAAAGTGGAAGGCAGAGAAACAGATTGAACTGCATTTATTTCAATGCAAGAGGACTAACGGGCAAGGCAGATGAACTCAGGGCATGGGGCTGGAATATTATAGCTATTACTGAAACATGGCTAAAAGAGGGGCAGGACTGGCAGCTCAATGTTCCGGGGGTACAGATGCTATAGGAAAGATAGAACTGGAGGTAAGAGAGGAGGGGGAGTTGCGTTTTTGATTAGGGACAGTATCACATCAGTACAGAGAGAGGTTATATCCAAGGGTTCACCCACTGAGTCTATATGGGTAGAACTGAAAAATAAGAAAGTGAGATCACTTTGATAGAACTGTACTATAGGCCTCCAAATAGTCAGCGGGATATTGAGGAGCAAATATGTAAAGTGATTACAGATAGCTGCCGGAAAAATAAGGTGGTAATAGTTGGGGACTTTATCTTTCCCAACATTACCTGGGACGGCCATAACACTAGGGGTTTGGATGGAGAGAAATTTGTCGAGTGTATTTAGGAAAAATTCCTCATTCAATATGTGGATGGCCCAAATAGGGAGGGGGCAAAACTTGACCTCCTCTTGGGGAGTAAGGAAGGGGAGGTGACGGAAGTGTTAGTGAGGGATCACTTTGGGACCAATGACCATAATTGCATTAGTTTTAAGATAGCTATGGAGAATGATAGTTCTGGCCCAAAAGTTAAAATTTTAAATTGGGGCAAGGCCAATTTTGAGGGTATTAGGCGGGAACTTTCAAAAGTTGATTGGGGAAGCCTATTTGCAGGCAAGTGGACAGCTGGTAAGTGGGAGTCTTTCAAACGTGTGTTAACTAGAGTTCAAGGTGAGCACATTCCTCTTAGAGTGAAGGGTAAGCCTGGTAGAAGGAGAGAACCCTGGATGACTCGGTATATTGAGGCCATGGTCAAAAGGAAAAAGGAGGCATATGACATGCATAGGCAGCTGGGATCAATGTGGATCTCTTGAAGAGTATTGGACTTATCGGAGTAGAGTTAAGAAAGAAATCAGGAGGGCAAGACGGGGACATGAGATTGTCTTGGCAGATAAGGCAAAGGAAAACCCAAAGAGCTTTTATAGATAGATAAAGGATAAAAGGGTGACTAGGGAGAGGGTTTTGCCTCTAAAGGATAAACAAGGTTATCTATGTGCAGATCCACAAGGCGGCCTTCAGGACGCGCGGCAACACAGAATCGCCGAGCAGAAACTTACAGCCAAGTTCTGCACATATATGAGTGTGGCTTCAAAAGGGACCTGTGATGCACGATCAATTGTACAAAGACTAGAGTTGGCTACAACTGAGGCTTTATTGCTCTAAAGTGTGTGGCCTCCCACAGCAGCTGGTGAAATGGCTGCTGAATGAGAACACGCATATTTATACTCCGCCTACTGGGCGGAGCCAGCAGGGACTACCGGCGAACCTGTAGTACAGGTCCTACCTTACATCACCTAATACAGGTGTAACAGTGGTTTACCACAACCTGGGATTCATGTTGCATTATATTCATCCCCCACCATCTGGCCTGGGCTTGCGAAACCCTACCAACTGTCCTGGTTTGAGACAATTCACACCTCTTTAACCTGGGATTACCCCTTTCTCTGGATCTGTAAAGACTTAATTACCTGCAAATGCTCACATTCTAAGCATTGTCTTGCATCTTTGAATTTGTCTATATATATGTTTCTGGAACATACCTCTTCATTCACCTGAGGAAGGAGCAGTGCTCCGAAAGCTAGTGATTCAAAACAAACCTGTTGGACTTTAACCTGATGTTGTAAGACTTCTTACTGTACCCAGATCTACAAGGGATTGGAGAGGCCCTAAATGAATATTTCTCATCAGTATTTACTTTTGAGAAAGGCACGTATATTCGGGAAATTGGGGAAATAAAACGTGATGTCTTGAGAAGTGTACATATTACAGAGAAGGAGGTGCTGAAGGTATTAAAGGGCATCAAGATAGATAAATCCCTGGGACCTGATGAAATGTATCCTAGAACGTTGTGGGAGGCTAGGGAGGAAATTGCCGGCCCCCTAGCTGAGATATTTGAATCATCGACAGCCACAGGAGAGGTGCCTGAAGATTGGATGGTAGCAAATGTTGTGCCCTTGTTGAAGAAGGGCTGTATGGATTAGCCTAGGAACTACAGACCGGTGGGTAAATTGTTAGAAGGTATTCTGAGGGAAAAGATCTACAGGCATTTAGACAGGCAAGGGCTAATTAGGGAAAGTCAGCATGGCTTTAGAACATAGAACAGTACAGCACAGAACAGGCCCTTCGGCCCTCGATGTTGTGCCGAACAATGATCACCCCACTTAAACCCACGTAACCTGTATACCCGTAACCCAACAATCCCCCCATTATCCTTACACTAAGGGCAATTAGCATGGCCAATCCACCTAACCCGCACATCTTTGGACTGTGGGAGGAAACCGGAGCACCCGGAGGAAACCCACGCACACACGGGGAGGACGTGCAGACTCCACACAGACAGTGACCCAGCCGGGAATCGATCCTGGGACCCTGGAGCTGTGAAGCATTGATGCTAACCACCATGCTACCGTGAGGCCCCAAAGGCTTTGTAAGGGGAAAGTTATGTCTCACCAATTTGACTGCGTTTTTTGAAGGGGTAACCAAGAAGGTAGATGAGGGCAGTGCAGTCGACGTTGCCCACATGGACTTTAGCAAGATGTTTGACAAGGTACCGTATGGTAGGTTGTTGCAAAAGGTTAAATCTCACGGAATCCAGGGTGAGGCAGCCAATTGGATACAAAATTGACTTGACGACCGAAGACAAATGGGTTGTTTTTCAAACTGGAGGACTGTGATCAGCAGTGTGCCTCAGGGATCGGTACTGGGTCCACTGTTATTTGTTATATATATTCACAATTTGGATCAGAATGTAGGAGGCATGGTTAGTAAGTTTGCAGATGACACCAAGATTGGTGGCCTAGTGGACAGTGAAGAAGGTTATATAAGATTGCAACAGGATCTTGACCAATTGGGCCAGTGGGCTGATGAATGGCAGATGGAATTTAATTTGGATAAATGTGAGTTGTTGCATTTTGGTAGATCAAATCAGGGCAGGACCTACTCAGTTAATGGTAGGGAGTTGGGGAGAGTTACAGAACAAAGTGATCTTGGGGTACAGGTTCATAGCTCCTTGAAGGTGGAGTTGCAGGTGGTCAGGGTGGTGAAGAAGGCATTCAACATGCTAGGTTTTATTGGTCAGAATATTAAATACAGGAGTTGGGACGTCTTGTTGAAGTTGTACAAGATATTGGTAAGACCACACATGGAATACCGTGTTCAGTTCTGGTCACCCTATTATAGGAAGGATATTGTTAAACTAGAAAGCGTACAGAAGAGATTTATGAGGATGATACCAGGTCCTGATGGCCTACGTTATAAGGAGAGGTTGGATAGACTGGGACTTTTTTCCCTGGAGAGTAGGAGGCTTAGGGGTGTTCTTATAGAGGTCTATAAGATAATGAGGAGCATAGATAAGGTAGATAGTCAACATTTTTTCCCAAAGGTAGAAGAGTTGAGAACTAGAGGGCATAGGTTGAAGGTAAGAAGGCAGAGATACAAAAGAGACCAGAGGGGAAATTCTTTCACACAGAGGGTGGTGAGCATCTGGAACAAGCTGCCAGAGGCAGTGTTCGAGACGGGTACAATTTTATCTTTTTAATACAAAAGTTAGATAGTTACATATGCAGGGTGGGTATAGAGGGATATGGGCCAAATGCAGGCAAGTGGGACTAGCTTAATGATAGAAACTGGGTGGCATGGGAAAGCTGGGTGGAAGGTCCTGTTTCTATGCTGTAAACATCTATGACTTTATGACTTTATGAAAACAATGAAGA
Source organism: Scyliorhinus canicula (assembly GCF_902713615.1). Classification (NCBI taxonomy): domain Eukaryota; kingdom Metazoa; phylum Chordata; class Chondrichthyes; order Carcharhiniformes; family Scyliorhinidae; genus Scyliorhinus; species Scyliorhinus canicula. Next base: position 131,779,643 of record NC_052152.1, on the reverse strand, counting down.
ATTCCCTTCGTACTGCATTGGTGTATCAGCCCTGTTTAAGGATTCAAATCTTTGATGTGGCCTTAAAAGCTTTACCTTCGAACTTGGGTGTGACTACCAATACGTGACCAATCCAATTAATTCAATTCACATTCACAGCTATTTGCACATCTCAAGTTGTTAATGGGGACAGATGGTGATAGTCTGATTTAGGATTAAGCTCCCAACAGGGAAATAGCATGAAGAACAACCTTTGCCAAATGTCCAGCCCATGAAATACAAATAGGACAAACTTGGTGAGTGAGAAATAAATGATGGTGTTGCCTGGGCTTTGAAGGCCAGACTACTAGAGCTCTGAATCACAGATTGGCTTTAGTTGAGTTGCATGTGCTCTGACACTGAAGGTTCAGGTTTTGGATCATGGAAAAAATGACGTTGAGCAGGTCAATGTATGGGCTTGCCTGCACCTAAACACCAGCTAGAATCATAGAATTTACAGTGTAGAAGGAGGCCATTCGGCCTATCAAGTGTGCAACAGACCTTGGAAAGAGCACCCTACTTAAACCCACGCCTCCACCCTATCCCCGTAACCCCACCTAACCGTTTTGGACACTAAGGGCAATTTATCATGGCCAATCCACCTAACCTGCACATCTTTGGACTGTGGGAGGAAACCGGAGCACCCGGAGGAAACCCACGCAGACACTTAAGAACATAAGAACTAGTAGGCCATCTGGCCCCTCGAGCCTGCTCCGCCATTCAATGAGATCATGGCTGATCTTTTGTGGACTCAGCTCCACTTTCCGGCCCGAACACCATAACCCTTAATCCCTTTAACACGGGGAGAACGTGCAGACTCCGCACAGACAGTGACACAAGTTGGAAATCAAATCTGGGACCCTTGAGCTGTGAAGCAACTGTGCTAACCACCTGCTAGCCTGGTCGATTTTCAAATTGGACACCTCTCCCCTAATTTGAGTAAGCTACATCGGCAAAAGTTTGGTTTGCAGAATGCTTGTCTGGGGATTGAAACATCCTGTGAGGAAGCAGCACTTAAAGGGCTGCAGCTTGCTATAAAGAGATGAATTGTGATGGTGACAGAAAAGTGGAATAAGCAAAATACGGGGAATGCTGGAATCTGAAACAAGAACAGAGAATGCTGGAAAAACTCAGTAGGTCTACAGGGAGAGAAAACACAAGTTAATATTTCAAGTCCGTTTGGCTCTTCATCAGAACTAAAGAGAGAGAGAAATATGTTAGATATTAAGTTGTAGCTGTGAGAGATTACAACAAGATGTAGCAACCTTAAGAACAGCTTTATTGGGGTTGGGCTGAGGAGGGTTTTTGTTTTGAGATGATACACTGAGTTCAACAACTTTAAACTGTGACCTTCCTCCGCCATCTTAAACCCTTTTTCAAAATATCCCATACATGTATTATGTCAATGTTGTTCCCCCTCCATACCAGGCCATCTATTTTTTAGAAAATTGCATTATGAGACTTGGGCATTGCTGGCTGAGCCAACATTTGTTGCCCATTCCTAACTGTCCTCCATTTCAGAGGGCATTTGAGAGTCAACCACATTGCTGTGGATCTGAAGTTACATGTAGGCCAAACCAGCTAAGGACGGCAAATTTTCCTTCCCTAAAGTACATGAGTGAACCAGATGGGGTTTTACGCCAATCGACAGTGGTAATCATCAGACTTATGATTCCAGATTTTTATTGTATTCAAATTTCACCATCTGCAGTGGCGGGATTTGAACCCGTGTCCCCAGATCTTGCTCTGGATCTCTGGATTACTAGGCCAGTAACAATACCACATCATTTTTTGTTCTTTTTTTTAGAAAATATTGAGGCATTTATAATTTTAACATTTTAAACAAAGAGATCCAACACATGCAAAAACCCAAAATCAATTTTCCTTGAAGAAGTCGATGAACGGCTGCAACCTCTGAGCGAACCCCTGTAGTGAACCCCTTCAGGCAAACTTAATTTTCTGTAACCTAAGAAACCCTGCCATGTCACTGACCCAAACACCTGACCTTGGAGGCTCCCAGGTCCTCCATCCCAACAGAATCCGTCTCTGGGTCACCAGGAAACATCGGCCTCTCTCATCCCCCTGGGCTCCCGGATCTTCCGTCACTCCAAATATTGCCAACTCTGGACTCGGGATCACCAGGACCTCTGACATGACATCTGCAAATCCCTGCCAAAGTCCCCTCAGCCTCGGACACACCCAAAACATGTGTATATGGTGCGCAGGACTTCCCCCACACCGCCCATACCTGTCCTCCACCTTCTCAAAAAACCTGCTCATCCGGGCCACAGTCATATGAGCCCTATGGACCACTTTGAATTGGATCAGGCTAAGCCTGGCACACGATGAGGATGCATCGACTCTCCTCAGGGCCTTCTCACATAGCCCGGCTTCCAACTCACCCCACAACCCATCCTCCCACCTCCTCTTCAGCTCCCTATTGGAACCCCTTCTCACTCCATCAGTTCCTTATACATTTCTGAGACGCTCCCTTCCCCAACCCCTCTTTTTGACATCACCTTATCCTGTCGCCCCCTTGTCGGAGGTGAGGGAAGCCCGGGACCTGCCTCCGGACAAAATCCTGCACTTGTAAGTACCAGAACCCATTCCTCCCTGGCAACTCAAACTCCTACTCTAGCTCCTCCAAGCTCAGGAAACCCTTCTCAATGAAGAGATCTCCAAATCGCTCAATTCCTGCCCGCTGCCACTTCCTGAAGCCCCCATCCAACCCCCCCGGAGCGAACCAGTGGTTGTCACAGATCGGTGCCACACCGATGCCCCCTCCAGCCCCATGTGCTGTCTCCATTGCCCCTGTGGTGATTGTGTATCAGTGTAGATGCAATACAACTGAGCAAGCACTAGAGGGAGCATGGGAGAGCTATAAATACAGAGGGACAGGAAGTGAGGGCACACTTCACAGAAGGGAGAACTGGTAGCAAGACATAGGGAGCAAGACACAGGCAGGCAGCATTTGAGGTAGCTGTAAGTTAAGCTCTGAAGACAGAACAAATTCACAATAAAGCATCTACTCCAACTTTGAGACTACGAGCTTTATTAAGACACAAGGAACAACACAGCCCCCACACTCTCAGGGCTGCCACAACCACTGGGCGTGTGGAGTACCGAGCCGGCGAGAACAGCAGAGATGCTGTCAACAAAGCATCCAGACTCGTGTCCTTGCAAGATGCCGCCTCCACTCGCTCCCACACCAACCCCTCCCCCACTACCCATTTCCTAACCATCGATATATATTAGCCACCAAGTAATAATTAATACATTTTGGAAGGGCTAAACCCCCCTCCCCGCACCCCCGCTCAAGAAGGACCTTCCTCACCCACGGGGCTTTCCCGGTCCATATAAAATCCGAGATCACCACATTCAACTTACTAAAACTGCCTTAAGGGTGAAAATTGGAAGACACTGAAACACTAACAGCAATCTTGGGAGGACTTTCATTTCCACAGTCTGTACCCTCCCCGCCAGTGACAGCGGGAGCACATCCCACCTTCAGAAATCCCCTTTCATTGGCTCAATCACCCTGCCCAAATTTAATTTATTAAGATGGCCCCAATCCCGTGCCACTTGAATCCCCAGGTACCTAAAACTCCCTCCCACCACCTTGAACGGCATCTCCCTGTGGTAGTCACCACTAACTGTATGAGATGTATATTAGATGTAGTACGGGGAATCACCTGTACTAGAGGTACATGGGTAATTCCCTGCCTGCTGGCTCTGCCCAGTAGGCGGCGTATAAATGTGTGTGCTCGCCAGAGCTGCTCCCATTCTGGCAGCAGCTACAGGAAGCCACACATCTTCGCTCAATAAAGCCTTGATTATTCTCTACTCTCATCTTTGTAGTAATTGATAGTGAATCAATTTATTGAACAAAGATTTTACAACAATTGAACTTCGCATCAAGCCTGATCGCCTACAGCTGAGCCCTCAAGCAGCCAATGCTACGTCCGCTTTTGACCACTGGCTAGCCTGCTTCGAAAGCTGCCTCCGAACATCCGCTGAAGAACCCTCGGACGCACAGAAGCTCCAGGTCCTTTATTCACGGGTGAGCCCTGACGTTTTTCCTCTCATTCGGGATGCGCCCACTTACTCTGAAGCAATGGAGTTCCTGAAAGGACATTACGATTGGCCAGTCTACAAACTGTAGGCCAGGCACCTCCTGTCCACGAGACAGCAACTTCCCGGTGAGTCCCTAGATGATTTCTGGCGTGCCCTGCATATCCTGGCGAGGAACTGTGACTGCCAGGCAGTTTCGGCAGTCGAGAACACAGAACTTTTAATCAGAGACGCTTTTGTTACGGGCATGGGGTCGGTGTACATCTGCCAGCGCCTATTGGAGGGGGGTACGCTGGATCTTGCTGGAACCAGGCAGCTCGCGAACCCGTTAACAGTGGTCTCCCGTAACGTCCAGTCGTACGCCCCCGACCGCACGGCACCCTCATGGGCATCGTGGGCCCCACCAGCTACCGACCCCAGCCCACTGCAAGCCTGCGCCACACGGCAGCCAGCCAACCCTAGGGGCCCAAATGCTATTTCTGTGGGCAGAACAAACACCCCCGGCAGCGCTGCCTGGCACGGAGTGCAACCTGCAAGGGCTGCGGAAAGAAGGGACATTTTGCTGCCCAGGCCCGGTCGGTCGCCGCTGCTTCTAGGCCCAGCGTTCCTACACCCCCCACGTGCGTCCCGTGGGCGCTGTCATCTTCGGTGCCATTTTGGACGGCGCCTCAGGCCGTCTGCTCGTCGGGAATTTTGTCTTGCTGCTCATCACCTGCCACCACCGCTGACCAGCCCAGGTCCTCCCAGCATCAGTCGCAGCTCACCTCGATGACGCTCGACCAGTCCCGGCCTCACAACCTCGCAACCGCGATGACAATGGTGAAAATCGATGGGCAGAAGACTTCCTGCCTTTTTGACTCTGGGAGCACGGAAAGCTTCATCCACTCCACTACGGTAAAGCGCTGCTCCCTCGCGGTACACCCCGTTACCCAGAAAATCTCCCTGGCCTCTGGATCCCATTCCGTGGAAATCCGGGGGTACTGCATCGCGACCCTCACCGTCCAGGGTGTAGAGTTTAGCAACTTCCGGCTCTACGTCCTCCCTAACCTCTGCGCTGCCCTGTTACTCGGTCTGGACTTCCAATGCCACCTCCAAAGCTTAACTTTCAAATTCGGCGGACCCCTACCCCCCTCACCGTATGCGGCCTCACGACCCATAAGGTCGATCCACTTTCCTGGTTTGCAAACCTTACCCCGGATTGCAAACCCATCGGCAGCAGGAGCAGATGGTACAGTGCCCAGGTTAGGACCTTCATCAGGTCGGAGGTCCAACGGCTTCTGCGGGAAGGTATTATCGAGGCCAGCAACAGCCCCTGGAGAGCCCAAGTGGTAGTTGTAAAGGCTGGGGAGAAACACAGGATGGTCATTGACTACAGTCAGACGATCAATCGGTACACGCAGCTCGACGCATACCCCCTCCCACGCATATCTGATATGGTCAATCAGATTACACAGTATCAGGTTTTTTCCACAGTGGACCTGAAGTCCGCTAACCACCAGCTCCCCATCCGCAAGGCGGACTGCAAATACACTGCATTCGAAGCAGAGGGCCACCTTTACCATTTCCTTAGTGTTCCCTTCGGTGTCACTAACGGGGTCTCGGTCTTCCAACCTGAGATAGACCGAATGGTTGACCAGTACGGACTGCGGGCCACCTTCCCGTACCTGGACAATGTCACCATCTGTGGCCACGATCAGCAGGACCATGACGCCAACCTTGCCAAATTTCTCCGCACCGCCACTCTCCTCAACCTGACCTACAACAAGGAGAAGTGCATGATCAGCACAAACCGCTTAGCCATCCTCGGCTATGTGGTCCAGAACGGAGCTCTGGGGCCTGATTCCGATTGCATGTGCCCCCTCATGGAACTCCCCCTTCCCCACTTCTCCAAGGCCCTCAAACAATGCCTGGGGATCTTTTCTTATTACGCCCAGTGGGTCCCAAACTACGCGGACAAGGCCCGCCCATTAACTCAATCCACTGTTTTTTCCCTGACGGCCGAGGCTCACCAGGCCTTCAATCGCATCAAGGCCGACATCGCCAAGGCCACGATGGACGCAGTCGATGGGATGTCACCATTCCAAGTCGAGAGCAATGCATCAGACGTCGCTCTGGCCGCCACCCTCAATCAGGCAGGCAGGCCCATGGCATTCTTTGCCCGCACCCTACATGCCTCTGAAATTCACCACTCCTCTGTCGAAAAGGAGGCCCAAGCCATTGTGGAAGCTGTGCAGCATTGGAGGCATTACCTGGTCGGCAGGAGATTCACTCTCCTCACTGACCAACGGTCGGTTGCCTTCATGTTCAATAATACACAGCGGGGCAAGATCAAGAACGATAAGATCTTGAGGTGGAGGATCGAGCTCTCCACCTACAATTACGAGATTTTGTATCGCCCCGGTAAGCTCAACAAGCCCCCCCGATGCCCTTTCCTAAGGTACATGTGCCAGCGCACAAGTGGACCAACTCCAGGCCCTACGCGATGGTCTGTGTCACCCGGGGGTCACCCAGTTCTTCCATTTCATAAAGGCCCACAACCTGCTCTACTCCATTGAGGAGGTCAGGACTGTCACCAGGGACTGCCAGGTCTGCGCGGAGTGCAAACCGCACTTCTACTGGCCAGATCGAACGCACCTGGTGAAGGCCTCCCGCCCCTTTGAGCGCCTCAGCATGGACTTCATAGGGTCCCTCCCCTCCACCAACCGAAACATGTACTTCCTGAACGTAGTCGTCGAATACTCTCGATTTCCCTTCGCCATCCCATGTCCCGATATGCCTTCTGCCACAGTCATTAAAACACTCCACAGCATCTTCGCCCTGTTCGGTTTCCCCACTTACATCCACAGTGACCGGGGATCCTCCTTTATGAGCGATGAGCTGCGTCATTCCTGCTCAGCAAGGGCATTGCCTCGAGCAGGACAACCAGCTACAACCCCCGGGGAAACGGACAGGTGGACCGGGAGAATGGGACGGTCTGGAAGGCTGTCCTGCTGGCCCTACGGTCTAAGAGTCTCCTGGTCTCCCGCTGGCAGGATTTCCTCCCCGACGCGCTCCACTCCATCCGATCGCTCCTCTGCACTGCAACTAACGAAACCCTCCATGAACGTCTCTTTGCCTTTCCCAGCAAGTCCACCTCTGGGGTCTCGCTCCCAACATGGCTGGCAGCTCCTGGACCCGTCCTCCTTCGCAAACACGTGCGGACCCATAAGTCGGACCCGTTGATCGAAAGAGTCCAACTACTGCACGCGAACCCGCAGAACGCCTAGGTGACGCACCCCGACGGCGCCAGGACACAGTTCTCCTCCATCAAAGTTCAAGTCCCTCCTTCTCCTCCAGTCCATTTCCCTTCATGAAGTCCACTGCCTCCTCCGCCGAGCCAAAGTACAACTCCTGGTCCCCATTAATCACCCAAAGGTGAGCCGGGTACAGCAGACCAAACGTAATGCCCTTCTTGTACAGTGCCGACTTGACCTTATTAAAGCTCGACCACCGCTTCGCCAGTTCTGCCCCCAGATTCTGATACACGCGAATCTCGACGCCTTCTCAGGTGCATCGCCTCATCTGCCTGGCCCACCTCAAGATACGTTCCTTATCCAGGAACCAATGCAATTGTACCACCATCGCCCTTGGCGGCTCACAGCACCCTGTGGGCTAGATCCACCTGCAATGGCTGGTAAAACGCACCTTCCCCAAGCAGCTTCTCCAGCACCTTACCAACATACGTACCCGCATCCGTTCCTTCGCTCCTTCCGGCAGTTCTGCCTCCGAGAACGTTTCTCCAAGTCCTCCACTTTCTCCAGCAGTTGCTTCGGCTGATCTCGCATCAGTCCCATCGCCGCTGCCATCAAGGTGGACTGTCCCTCATGCTGCCCTGCCAGCCCCTCCAACCTCTGGATTGCCTGTCCCTGGGCTGCCAGTCTCATCTCCACGCGGTCAACCACCGTCTTGATCGAGTCCACCACCCGGGCCAGGCCCTCCAAACTCTCCTTCTGCTGCTGGGGTGAACTTCTCGCTCAAGAAGCTCACCAACTGCTGCATCGACCACTGGTCCGGCAGGGCCAGATCCTGCCTGTCCGCTATCTCTGCGTGGGTTGCCCACTCCTCACTCGCTTCAACCAACTGCTTTGATTTTTTTCCAGGCACTTCTGGACTGCAGCTCCATAAACTAGGGGTCACTCTCTTCTGCTCTCACTTCTGCACCTTTTTCTTCCAAAATACCTGCTACAAACCGGGGTAAAGGCCACAAAAAGACCACCATGAGCGGGAGCTGCCAAATATGCGACCATTCACTTCATGGCACCACCGGAAGTCTACTTTTTTGTTCTTAAGGTTGTCACATCTGGTTGTAATCTCTCACAGCTACATTTTAATATCCAACACATTGCTTTCTCTCTTTAGTTCTGAGGAAGAGCCAAATGGACTTGAAAAATTAACTCTGTTCTTTCTCCATACAGATCCTGCCAGACCTGCTGAATTTTTCCAGCATCCTCCGTTCAGAATAGTTGATTGCAATGTCATGTGAGCAACGTTACTTCCCGTCCCACAGAAGTGGTGGAGATCTTGCTGCAGGATATGGGCCGAAGCAGGTTGTCTTTACTTAGGGCCGATGGCCAGACTTCAGTGAAAGCACTGAAGCAGAAAAATTGAAGTCGGACGCTGACCACCTCCATCTTGTCACACAGATTTTCACAGTGGCTTCAAATTAAGAAAATATTTGTTGCCATCAGGAGGAATATGAAAGAATCTGCAACAGAATGGAACTGCTGCTTTCGGAATAATTCTCATTCTGTATTCTTTAATTCGCTGGCCAAATATCTGGGTGTTACTTTACAAATCCTATCTGCATACAGACCACAGAGATGATGTGGCCACAACCTGTGACGCTGTGCGCTTGAGTGGTATCCCGGTGTCTGTTTTCCTTAGGGAAAATGATGGTGTTGCTCCTTGTAAATATTGTGTCTACTATTGTTTAGTACAAATGGAGATTGTCTGCGGTGACTTGGAAGACTATAGCAACACAAAAGCTCTATAATGTTGTAAGCCCCAATTTACCTTGTACAACTGTACAATAATTTGTCAGGGGACATGGTTGGGTAACCCAACCTTCCTTTGACATTGCTAGGTATATGTGGAAGGGGTCCAGGTTTAGTCCACAACTATTGATAAACGGTATGAGTAGGGTTGCCAACCCTCCAGGATCTAATTCATGCTAAAAGTGTTCACCTTTCGAAAACCAATTAATGCTAAAAGTGTGCATCTTCCTAAATCCAATCAATGCTAAAACCGTGCATCTTCTAAACTCAAACAAATGCTAAAAGTGTGTATTGTTCTCATTCCAATTAAGGCTAAAATTATGCATCCAGTTAAATCCAATTAATACTAAAAATATACATCTTCCTTAATCAAATTAATGCAAAAAGTGTGTATCGTTCTCAATCCAATTAACGCTACCACTATGTATATATCTTAATCCAATTAATGCTAAAAGTGTGCATCTTCCTAAATCTATTTCAAGCTAAGTGTGCATTTTCATAATTCCAATTAATGCTAAAAGTGAGCATCTTTCTAAATCTACTTAATGCAAAAAGTGTGCAACTCTCTAAATCAAATTAATGCTAACTGGGTAATGTTCTGAATCAATTAATGATAAAAAAATCTGTGCAAATCCAATTAACTCTAAAACTATGCATCTTTTGAAATCTAATTCATGCTAAAACTGTATCTTTCTAACTCTAACTAATGCTGAGTGTGCATTGTTCTCAATCCAATGAATGCTAAAAACGTGCAACTTTCTAAATAAAATTAGTGCTAAACGTAGAACATAGAACATAGAACATTACAGCGCAGTACGGGCCCTTCGGCCCTCGATGTTGCGCCGACCTGTGAAACCATCAGAAGACTATCTGACCTACACTATTCCATTTTCATCCATATGTCTATCCAGTGACCACTTAAATGCCCTTAAAGTTGGCGAGTCTACTACTGTTGCAGGCAGGGCGTTCCACACCCCTACTACTCTCTGAGTAAAGAAACTGCCTCTGACATCTGTCCTATATCTACCACCTCTCAATTTAAAGTTATGTCCCCTCGTGTTGGTCATCACCATCCGAGGAAAGAGACTCTCACTGTCCACCCTATCTAACCCTCTGACTATCTTATATGTCTCTATTAAGTCACCTTTCAGCCTTCTCCTCTCTAACGAAAACAACCTCAAGTCCCTGAGCCTTTCCTCGTAAGACCTTCCCTCCATACCAGGCAACATCCTAGTAAATCTCCTCTTTCAGGGATTTATGTACCTGGATGCCGAGATCTCTCTGTTCATCTACACTACCAAGAATCTTGCCATTAGCCCAGTACTCTGCATTCCTGTTACTCCTTCCAAAGTGAACTACCTCACACTTTTCCGCATTAAACTCCATCTGCCACCTCTCAGCCCAGCTCTGCAGCGTATCTATGTCCCTCTGTATCCTATAATATCCTTCAGCACTATTCACAACTCCACCGACCTTCGTGTCATCTGCAAATTTACTAACCCATCCTTCTACACCCTCTTCCAGGTCATTTATAAAAATGACAAACAGCAGTGGCCCCAAAACAGATCCTTGCGGTACACCACTAGTAACTGAACTCCAGGATGAACATTTGCCATCAACCACCACCCTCTGTCTTCTTTCAGCTAGCCAATTACTGATCCAAACCGCTAAATCACCTTCAATCCCATACTTCCTTATTTTCTGCAATAGCCTACCATGTGGAACCTTATCAAACGCCTTACTGAAATCCATATACACCACATCAACCGCTTTACCCTCATCCACCTGTTTGGTCACCTTCTCAAAAAACTCAATAAGGTTTGTGAGGCATGACCTACCCTTCACAAAACCATGTTGACTATCGCTAATCAACTTGTTCTTTTCAAGATGATTATAAACCCTATCTCTTATAACCTTTTCCAACATTTTACCCACAACTGAAGTAAGGCTCACAGGTCTATAATTACCAGGGTTGTCTCTACTCCCCTTCTTGAACAAGGGGACAACATTTGCTATCCTCCAGTCTTCCGGCACTATTCCTGTCGACAAAGACGACATAAAGATCAAGGACAAAGGCTCTGCAATCTCCTCCCTGGCTTCCCAGAGAATCCTAGGATAAATCCCATCTGGCCCAGGGGACTTATCTATTTTTACACTTTCCAAAATTGCTAACACCTCCTCCTTGTGAACCTTAATTCCATCTAGCCTTGTCGACTGAACCTGAGTGTTCTCCTCGACAACATTGTCTTTCTCCAGTGTAAACACTGACGAACAATATCCATTTAACGCTTCCCCTATCTCCTCTGATTCCACACACAACTTTCCACTACTACCCTTGATTGGCCCTAATCTTACTCTAGTCATTCTTTTGTTCCTGATATACCTGTAGAAAGCCTTAGGGTTTTCCTTGATCCTATCCGCCAACGACGTTTCGTGTCCTCTCCTCGCTCTTCTTAACTCTCCCTTTAGGTCCTTCCTGGCTAACTTGTAACTCTCAAGTGCCCTAACTGAGCCCTCATGTCTCATCCTAACATAAGCCTTCTTCTTCCTCTTGACAAGTGCTTCAACTTCCTTAGTAAACCATGGTTCACTTGCTCGACAACTTCCTCCCTGCCTGACAGGTACATACTTATCAAGGACACGCAGTAGCTCTTCCTTGAAAAAGCTCCACATTTCGATTGTACCCATCCCCTGCAGTTTCCTTCCCCATCCTATACATTCTAAACCTTGCCGAATAGCATCATAACTGCCTTTCCCTCAGATATAATTCTTGCCTTGCAGTATATACTTATCCCTGCCCATTGCTAAAGTAAACATAACCGAGTTGTGATCACTATCACCAAAGTGCTCACCTACATCTAAATCCATCACCTGGCCGGGTTCATTACCCAGTACCAAATCCAATGTGGCCTCGCCCCTTGTTGGCCTGTCTACATACTGTGTCAGAAAACCCTCCTGCACACACTGCACAAAAACTGACCCATCTATAGTACTCGAACTATAGTATTTCCAGTCAATATTTGGAAAGTTAAAGTTCCCCATAACAACTACCCTGTTACTCTCGCTCCTGTCGAGAATCATCTTTGCAATCCCTTCCTCCAGATCTCTGGTACTATTCGGAGGTCTATAGACAACTTCCAACAGGGTGACCTCTCCTCTCCTGTTCCTAACCTCGGCCCATACTACCCCCTTCTTTTACCATCTTCTCTGTTCTTACAGAAACATCTAAATCCTGGAACCTGCAACAACCATTCCTGTCCCTGCTCTACCCATGTCTCCGAAATCGCCACAACATCGAGATCCCAGGTACCAACTCATGCTGCAAGCTCACCCACCTTATTCCGGATGCTCCTGGCGTTGAAGTAGACACACTTCAAACCAGCGTCTTGCTTGCCAGTGCCCTCTTTCGAACTTTTAACCCTATCCCTGACCTCACTATTCTCAACATCCTGTATACTGGGACTACAATTTAGGTTCCCATCCCCCTGCTGAATTAGTTTAAACCCCCCCGAAGAGCACTAGCAAATCTCACCCCCAGGATATTGGTACCCCTCTGGCTCAGGTGAAGACCATCCTGTTTGTAGAGGTCTCACCTACCCCAGAATGAGCCCCAATTATCCAGGAAACCTAAACCCTCCCTCCTGCACCATCCCTGTAGCCACGTGTTCAACTCCTCTCTCCTTATTTCTCACTTCGCTAGCACGTGGCACGGGTAACAACCCAGAGATAACAACTCTATTTGTTCTAGCTCTCAGCTTCCACCCTAGCTCCCTGAATTTCTGTCTCAAATCCCCATCTCTCTTCCTACCTATGTCGTTGGTACCTATGTGGACCACAACTTGGGGCTGCTCCCCCTCCCCCTTAAGGATCCCAGAAACACGATCAGAGACAACACGAACCCTGGCACCTGGGAGGCAACACACCAACCGTGAGTCTCTTTCGTCCCCACAGAACCTCCTGTCTGTTCCTCTAACTATGGAGTCCCCAATGACAAGTGCTCTGTTCCTCTTCTCCCTTCCCTTCTGAGCAACAGGGACAGACTCTGTGCCAGAGACCTGTGCCCCATTGCTTACCCCAGGTAAGTCGTCCCCCGCAACAGTATCCGAAACGGTATACTTGTTATAGAGGGGAACGACCACAGGGGATCCCTGCACTGCCTGCCCGTTCCCTCTCCCTCCCCTGACGGTAAACCATCTACCTTCTTCTTTTACCTGAGGTGTGACTACCTCCCTATAACTCCTCTCAATAACCCCCTCCGCCTCCCGAATGATCCGAAGTTCATCCAGCTCCAGGTCCCTAACGCGGTTCTCGAGGAGCTGGAGTTGGGTGCACTTCCTGCAGATGTAGTCAGCAGGGACACCCGAGGTGACCCTTTCCTCCCACATTCTGCAGGAGGAACATTCAACTGCCCTAGCCCCCATTCCCACTGAACTAACTTCCCAACTACTGAAAACTAAAAACAAAAAAAACAAAAAAAAACTTGTGAGTTTTGCAATCCGACGGACAGAACTTTTTTTTTGGTTAGAGGAGGAGTATGGGTGGGAGACACTATGGAAGTAGTGTTTCGGGTAAAGCTGTCACTCGAGAACAGCCCCTTCACAAACCACCTTCAACTTACGCTGACCGTACTGCACATATGCGAATCTCCCCGGAACAGACAATCAGAAGCTCTGCTCTGCTACCCTCTGCTGGATTCTTGCCTTCACTCGACCTCCTCGGGTCACTTGCGCAGGTACACCTTCAACTTATGCTGACCTCACTGCTAAATCGCTGGTTTTTTGAGCAGACCAGCAGCATGGTTCAACTCCCGTACCAGCCTCCCTGGACAGGTGCTGGAATGTGGCGACTAGGGGCTTTTCACAGTAACTTCATTGAAGCCTACTTGTGACAATGAGTGATTTTCATTTCATTTCATTTCAAGTGTGCAAATTTCTAAATCAAATGAATGCTAAAAGTGTACTTTTCAGTCCATTTAATGCTAAAACTATGCATTTATCTAAATCTAATTAATGCTAAAAGTGTGCATCTTTCTAAATCAAATTAGTTCTAAAACTGCATCTTTCTAAATCCAACTGATGCCAAAACTGCATCTTTCTAAATCTAATTAATGCTAAACGTGTACATCGAGGGCCGAAGGGCCTGTACTGCACTGTATCGTTCTATGTTCTATCTTTCTAAATCCAACTAATGCTAAAACTGCATCTTTCTAAATACAATTAATGCTAAAAATGTGCATCTTTCTAAATATAATGCTGAAAGTGTGCATCTTCCTAAATATAATTAATGCTAAAATGTGCACCTTTCTAAATTTAATTAATGCCAAAAGTGTGCATCTTCCTAAATCCAATTAATTTTAAACCTGTGCACCTTTATAAATCTAAAGAATGGTAAAAAGTGTGCGTCTTTCTAAGTGAAATTAGTTCCGAGATGTTTGATATCCAGTGTTGTAATGGTCTGACTGTGTTGCCCACAGAGTCTGGTTGAAGGACATTGAGTGTGCTGGAAGCGGAACCTTTGTGCGCAGCCGGGGGGAGGAAGGTGAAGTGGGGCGGACTCTCGGCAGGAGTCTGGGCAAGATGGCGGGTGTGGAGCTGCGGTTCGGAGCTGCCTCCGGCCAGTCGGAGCCCCCCAGCCGGCCGCTGCTGATCGTGGGGCAGCTGGGCCACCTGCAGAAGCTGCGCTGGGAGGAGGTCAGCGGCAAGCTGTTGCCCCAGGTGACAGAGGAGGTAAGAGAGCCCGGCGGGGAGAGGGAGCTGCTGTTGGATATGGACTTTGTCCCAGAGGAACAGTCAGCGTCTTGTAGCCCAAACCCTCCACCTCCCTGGGAGTCCCTGTCCACACTGGCCCATCCCTGAGCCACAGTTTGGGGATAAGGGGAGGGGGGATACCCCTCTTTTTTTCCACATGTAAATAAGAGCAAAATAACTGCAGATGTTTGAAATCTGCAATTAAAACAGTGCTGGAAAATCTCAGTATGTCTGGCAGCATCTGTGGCGGGGGAAATGGAGCTCACGGGCGGGATTCTTTGGTCCCACTGCACTGAATCACGCCAGTGAGGACGTTGGCTGCTTGGAGGAGTGCAGTCAGAGCCAAGTTCCTGAAGCCACAGGCGGCTCAGCAGTACGGGAGGGGGAGGAAGTAGAAAGGAAGAGCAGCAGTGACTGGGGATTTGTTAGCAAGAGGAACAGATGGGTGTTTCTGTGGCTGTCGATGTCCAGGATGGTGTGTTGCCTCCCTGGTGCTAGGGTCAAGGATGTCATGGAGTGGCTGCAGAGTCTTCTGCCGGGGAGGGTGAACAGCCAAAGGTTGTAGCCCATATATACCAAAATTACATCAAAGAGGTCGATCAGGTCCTGAAAACAGATTTCAGGGAACTAGGAAGGTGATTGCAAAAGCAGGACCTTTTAAAGCAATAATCTCAGGATTACTTCCTATCCCATGTGAGCATAGAAATTAATTGAGCAATTGAATACATGGCTGTAGAACTGGTCTAGGAAGGAATATATCAGATTTTTGAGGCATTGGAACTGGTTCTGGGGCAGGTGGGACCTGTGCAAGATGGACAGACTGCACCATGGCAGTATTGTAACTAATATTCTTGCAGGGAGATTCATTGCTGATGTTGGCGAGAGTTCAAACTAGAGGGGGTTTGGGGACCTGAGCTCAGGTTGGAGGGAAGCAAAACTGATCATAAGCAAAAATAGAAGACAGGTAAAGCATAAAGAAGCATTAAATAGGGTCAGAATAGAGAATCAAGTTTTTTTTTAAAAGCAGATTTAAAGGCACTCTATCCGAAAGCACATAACGGTGTAAAAAATGTTGATTTGAATGTACAAATTGAGGTGAATGGGTGTAATATAATTGCCATTACGGGGACATGGCTACAAGGTGACTGAGATTAGGGACTGGGTATCCAAGGGTATTCAGTATTTAGGAGGGATAGATGAAAAGGGAAAGGAGGTGAGGTAGCACTCGTAATAAAGAGCAAGATCAGTACATTGGTAAGATGATCTTGGATCACTAATAATCTTTATCTTTATTGTCACAAGTAGGTTTACATTAACAATTAAGTTACCATGAAAAACTCTTAGTTGCCACATTCCGGCGCCTGTTCGGGTACATAGATTACATGGAATTTACAGTGCAGAAGGAGGCCATTCGGCCCATCGAGTCTGCACCGGCTCCTGGAAAGAGCATCCTACCCAAGGTTAACACCTCCACCCTAACCCCCTAACCCAGTAACCCCACCCAACACTAAGGGCAATTTTGGACACTAAGGGCAATTTATCATGGCCAATCCACCTAACCTGCACATCTTTGGACTGTGGGAGGAAACTGGAGCACCCGGAGGAAACCCACGCAGACACAGGGAGAACATGCAGACTCCACACAGACAGTGACCCAAGCTGGAATTGAACCTGGGACCCTGGCGCTGTGAAGCAACAGTGCTAAGATGTAGAATCAGTTAGTGTGGAGCTAAGAAACCATAAGGGACAGCAAACATTGTGGAAGTTGTTTGTAGGCCGCCGAACTAGTATTAATATTGGGCACGGTATAAATGCAGAAATTAGAGACCCATGTGACATGGGGAATAAAGGAATAATGGATGACTTCAATTTAATCATAGACTGGGTTAACCAAATCAGCGCTAATGATCTAGAGGAGGAATTTGTGGAGTTTTTCTGAAATGGGTTCTGGAGCAGTACATTAAAGAGCCAACTCAGGATCAGGCTGTTTTGGATTTAGTGTTGTGTAATGAGAAAGAGCAAATGAATAATCTTGTTATAAAGAAACCTTTGAGAAATAGTGACCATGATAGAATTTTGCATTATGTTTGAATGTGATAGAGTTCATCATAGAGTCTTAAATCTTAAGAAACGTTGGCTATGGTAGATTGTGAAAGATAGAGTACCCAATTCATTTTTTCCAATTAAAGGCAATTTTAGCATGGCCAATCAACCGAGCCTGCACACCTTTGGGTTGTGGGGGTGAAACCCACGTAAACATGTGGCGAATGTGCAAACTCCTCATGGAAAGTGACCCAGAACCGGGATCAAACCTGGGACCTCGGTGCCATGACTACTGCTAACTACTTTGCCACTGTGTTACCCCATTGATGGTGGAGCAGCAATGGCTAGTATTGAAATAAATACTTTAAATTTAAAGACATACTAGAGAAAAACTGTAAAGAAAATCAAATATAGTCTGCAAACAATATGCATTCCTCTAAGGCAAAAGCACCCAAAGTGAAGGGTAAATCCACTGGGGTTAACAAAAAAAGTTAAATTTCATTACCTTGTATGAGAATGCAAGACAAAGGACTATGCCTGAGGATTGGGAGCAATTTAGAACGCAGCAAAGAAGAACCATTAAGAAAGGGAAAAGAGAATATGAATGCAAACTAATGAGGAACATAAAGGGAGACTGTAAAAGCTTCTTTAAGTAAATTAAAAGGTAAAAATTACCAAGCACAAATGTGGGCCCATTTACAGGTGGGGACAGAAAATATTGTACTGGAGAACAGGGAAATGGTGGAGAAACTAGGAACGCCTTCACAAAGCAAGATACAGAAAGTTGTCCAGAAATACTAGGTGACCAAGGAACTTGAGACTGAGGAGCTAAAATAAATTAATATTAGTAAAGTGGTAGTAGTTGAAAAATTAATTGGAATGAAGATTGATAAATCCTCTGGACCAGATGAGCTTCATCCCAGAGTATTGAAGGTGGTGGCTAGAGAGATGGTGGGTGCACTGGTGATTATCTTTCAATTTATTTTAGATTCTGGAAAGGTTCCTGCAGACTGGAAAATAGCAAATGGAACCCTACAATTTTAAGACTGAAGAAAGAAGAAGAATAGAGAACTACAGACCTGTTAGCTTGGCGTCAGTAACAGGAAAAATGTTAGAATCTATTATAATGGGTGTATTTAGGAAATATTGGTAATTTGATAATCAGGTTTAGCAAACATGTTGGAATTTTTTGAGGATGTTACTTGCAGCAAAAAGCCAGCGGGTGTCGTATATTTGGATTTTCAGAAGGTTCCACACAGGAGGTTAGCGAATGAAATTAAGAGCGCACGGGATTGGGGGAAATATCCTGTTGTGGGTTGAGAATTGATCATCAGGTAGAGAGTGGGAATAAACAGATCAATCTCAGGGTGGCAGGTTGTTCCAATGGAGTACATCCCGGGGGTTGCAATTGACCAGAAACTGAACTGGACTAGCCATATAAACACTGGCTACCAGAGCAGGTCAAAGGCTAGGAATCCTGCAGTGAGTAACCCACCTCCTGACTCCCTAAAGCCTGTCCACCATCTACTAGGCACAAATCTGGAGTATAATGGCTCCAACAACACACAAGAACCTTGATGCCATCCAGGCCAAAGCAGCTCGCTTCCATAAACATTCAATCCTTCCACCACTGACAACAGTGGTACCATGTATACCATCTACAAGATGCACTACAGTAACTCACAGGGTTCCTTTGGCAGCACTTTCCAAATCCACCCCGCCACCATCTAGAAGGACAAGGGCAACAGACACCTGGAAGTTCCCTTGCAGATTACTCAGCATCCTGACTTGGAAATATATCACTGTTCCATCACTGTCGCTGGGGAACACCCTGAAACTTCCGCCCTAATAGCACAACAGTATACCTCATGGACTACAGCAGTTCAAGAAGACAGCTCGCCACCACCTGCTGAGGGGCAACTAAGGGTGGGCAATAAATGCTGGCCTAGCCAGCAACACCAACATCCTGTAAATGAATAAAAAGAAACTAGCATGCAGGTCCAACAAGTAAGTAGGAAGGGAAATGGCAAGTTGGGGAATCGTGAAGGGTTCTGAGTTAGGAATAAGAGTGTCTTGCTTGTGTTGTATGGAGCCTTAGTGAGACCTCATCTAGAGTATTGTGTACAGTTTATCTAAGGGGAGATAGACTTGCGATAGAGGGAGTGCAAGAGGTCCACCAGATTAATACCTCGGTCCTAAAAAGTAAGGTTAAAGGGGGGGTTGTTGGGTTACGGGTATAGGGTGGATACGTGGGTTTGAGTAGGGTGATCATTGCTCGGCACAACATCGAGGGCCGAAGGGCCTGTTCTGTGCTGTACTGTTCTATGTTCTATGGTGCGATTGTCTAATTAAAAGAAATTGGGGACACTGAGTCTGTTTCGAAGAATGAAGAGTGACTGCATTGAAACGTTCAGAATTCTTTCAGGGCGAGACAGGGTCGATGTAAATACATTGTTACCCCTGGCTGGTGAGCCTAAATCCAGATTATTATTATTAATAAAAAAAAATATATGATTATGGTGTAGTGGTATTGTCTCTGGGTTAGTAATGATGGCGTAGTGGTATTGTCACTGGGCTAGTAATGATGGCATAGTGGTATTGTCACTGGGCTAGTAATGATGGCATAGTGGTATTGTCACTGGGCTAGTAATGATGGCATAGTGGTATTGTCACTGGGCTAGTAATGATGGCATAGTGGTATTGTCTCTGGGTTAGTAATGATGGTGTAGTGGTATTGTCACTGGGTTAGTAATGATGGAGTAGTGGTATTGTCACTGGGCTAGTAATGATGACGTAGTAGTATTGTCACTGGGTTAGTAATGATGGAGTAGTGGTATTGCCACTGGGCTAGTAATGATGGCGTAGTGGTATTGTCACTGGGTTAGTAATGATGATGTAGTGGGATTGTCACTGGGCTAGTAATGATGGTGTAGTGGTATTGTCACTGGGTTAGTAATGATGGCGTAGTGGTATTGTCACTGGGTTAGTAATGATGGCGTAGTGGTATTGTCACTGGGCTAGTAATGATGACGTAGTAGTATTGTCACTGGGTTAGTAATGATGGAGTAGTGGTATTGCCACTGGGCTAGTAATGATGGCGTAGTGGTATTGTCACTGGGTTAGTAATGATGATGTAGTGGGATTGTCACTGGGCTAGTAATGATGGTGTAGTGGTATTGTCACTGGGTTAGTAATGATGGCGTAGTGGTATTGTCACTGGGTTAGTAATGATGGCGTAGTGGTATTGTCACTGGGTTAGTAATGATGGCGTAGTGGTATTGTCACTGGGTTAGTAATGATGGTGTAGTGGTATTGACACTGGGTTAGTAATGATGGCAGAGTGGTATTGTCACTGGGTTAGTAATGATGGCGCAGTGGTATTGTCACTGGGCTAGTAATGATGGCGCAGTGGTATTGTCACTGGGCTAGTAATGATGGCTTAGTGGTATTGTCACTGGGTTAGTAATGATGGCAGAGTGGTATTGTCACTGGGTTAGTAATGATGGTGTAGTGGTATTGTCACTGGGTTAGTAATGATGGAGTAGTGGTATTGTCACTGGGTTAGTAATGATGGTGTAGTGGTATTGTCACTGGGTTAGTAATGATGGCGTAGTGGTATTGTCACTGGGTTAGTAATGATGGTGTAGTGGTATTGTCACTGGGCTAGTAATGATGGTGCAGTGGTATTGTCACTGGGCTAGTAATGATGGTGCAGTGGTATGGTCACTGGGTTAGTAATGATGGTGTAGTGGTATTGTCACAGGGCTAGTAATGATGGTGTAGATGTATTGTCACTGGGTTAGTAATGATGGTGTAGTGGTATTGTCACTGGGCTAGTAATGATGGCATAGTGGGATTGTCACTGGGCTAGTAATGATGGCATAGTGGCATTGTCACTGGGTTAGTAATGATGGCGTAGTGGTATTGTCACTGGGCTTGTAATGATGGCGTAGTGGTATTGTCACTGGGTTAGTAATGATGGTGTAGTGGCATTGTCGCTGGGTTAGTAATGATGGTGTAGTGGCATTGTCACTGGGTTAGTAATGATGGTGTAGTGGTATTGTCACTGGGTTAGTAATGATGGCGTAGTGGTATTGTCACTGGGTTAGTAATGATGGCGTAGTGGTATTGTCACTGGGTTAGTAATGATGGCGTAGTGGTATTGTCACTGGGCTAGTAATGATGGCGTAGTGGTATTGTCACTGGGTTAGTAATGATGGTGTAGTGGTATTGTCACTGGGTTAGTAATGATGGTGTAGTGGTATTGTCACTAGGCTAGTAATGATGGCGTAGTGGTATTGTCACTGGGTTAGTAATGATGGTGTAGTGGTATTGTCACTGGGTTAGTAATGATGGTGTAGTGGTATTGTCACTGGGTTAGTAATGATGGTGTAGTGGTATTGTCACTGGGTTAGTAATGATGGCGTAGTGGTATTGTCACAGGGCTAGTAATGATGGTGTAGTGGTATTGTCACTGGGTTAGTAATGATGATGCAGCGGTATTGTCACTGGGCTAGTAATGATGGTGTAGTGGTATTGTCACTGGGTTAGTAATGATGGCGTAGTGGTATTGTCTCTGGGTTAGTAATGATGGTGTAGTGGTATTGTCACTGGGTTAGTAATGATGGCGTAGTGGTATTGTCACTGGACGAGTAATGATGATGTAGTGGTATTGTCACTGGACGAGTAATGATGGTGTAGTGGTATTGTCACTGGGTTAGTAATGATGGCGTAGTGGGATTGTCACTGGGTTAGTAATGATGGTGTAGTGGTATTGTCACTGGGTTAGTAATGATGGCGTAGTGGTATTGTCACTGGACGAGTAATGATGATGTAGTGGTATTGTCACTGGACGAGTAATGATGGTGTAGTGGTATTGTCACTGGGTTAGTAATGATGGCGTAGTGGTATTGTCACTGGGCTAGTAATGATGGCGTAGTGGTATTGTCACTGGGTTAGTAATGATGGTGTAGTGGTATTGTCACTGGGTTAGTAATGATGGTGTAGTGGTATTGTCACTGGACGAGTAATGATGATGTAGTGGTATTGTCACTGGACGAGTAATGATGGTGTAGTGGTATTGTCACTGGGCTAGTAGTGATGGCATAGTGGTATTGTCACTGGGTTAGTAATGATGATGTAGTGGGATTGTCACTGGGCTAGTAATGATGGCATAGTGGTATTGTCACTGGGTTAGTAATGATGATGTAGTGGGATTGTCACTGGGCTAGTAATGATGGTGTAGTGGTATTGTCACTGGGTTAGTAATGATGGTGTAGTGGTATTGTCACTGGGCTAGTAATGATGGCGTAGTGGGATTGTCACTGGACTAGTAAGGATGGTGTAGTGGTATTGTCACTGGGTTAGTAATGATGGCGCAGTGGTATTGTCACTGGGTTAGTAATGATGGCGTAGTGGTATTGTCACTGGGTTAGTAATGATGGTGTAGTGGGATTGTCACTGGACTAGTAAGGATGGTGTAGTGGTATTGTCACTGGGCTAGTAATGATGGCGTAGTGGTATTGTCACTGGGCTAGTAATGATGGCGTAGTGGGATTGTCACTGGACTAGTAAGGATGGTGTAGTGGTATTGTCACTGGGTTAGTAATGATGGCGCAGTGGTATTGTCACTGGGTTAGTAATGATGGCGTAGTGGTATTGTCACTGGGCTAGTAATGATGGTGCAGTGGTATTGTCACTGGGTTAGTAATGATGGCGTAGTGGTATTGTCACTGGGTTAGTAATGATGGCGTAGTGGTATTGTCACTGGACTAGTAATGATGGCGTAGTGGTATTGTCACTGGGCTAGTAATGATGGCGTAGTGGGATTGTCACTGGACTAGTAAGGATGATGTAGTGGTATTGTCACTGGGTTAGTAATGATGGCGTAGTGGTATTGTCACTGGACGAGTAATGATGATGTAGTGGTATTGTCACTGGACTAGTAATGATGGTGCAGTGGTATTGTCACTGGACTAGTAGTGATGGCATGGTAGCACAGTAGGAGGAATGGTAGCAGAGTGGTTAGCATTTCTGCTTCACAGATCCAGGGTGCCATGTTTGATTTCCGGCTTGGGTCACTGTGTGGAGTCTGCATGTTCTCCCTGTGTCTGCATGGGTTTCCTCCGGGTGGTCCGGTTTCCTTCCGCAAGTCCCGAAAGACGTGCTGTTAGGTAATTTGGATATTCTGAATTCTCCCTCTGTGTACCCGAATAGGTGCCGGAATGTGGCGACTTGGGGCTTCTCGCTGTAACTTCATTGCAGGGTTAATGTAAACCTACTTGTGACAAAGATTATTATTATTATTAGGGGACATAATTTCAGAAGAAGGGGCAATTTTATCTAAGACTGAGATGAAGAGGAATTTCTTCATTCAGGGTGGCGAACCTTTGGAATTTTCTAACCAGAGGACTGTGGGAGCTCAATCATAGAGACTGTTGAAGACAGAAATTGATAGATGAATCTAGGGGATCTGGCAATAGTGTGGAAGGCCACTTCTTTGCAATTTTGATCGAGTATAATCAAGGTGAAGGCTGGAGGCAACTTTAAAGGGCTCAGGTGTGACCTTCCAGGGTGTTGTTCACAGTTGAAGTAGCCAAAGTACATTTGACACACCTGTAATTTAATTTATGAAATCCTAATGATACAGAAATTGTTCGACACAAAAAGACCAAAGTCCACCTAATTTGTCTTTATCTTCCTGATAGTCGCAGGATAAGATTTATGTTTTATGTTTGGAAAGAAATAGGAACTAATTGTTACAGTGTGCCACATTTTAATACTGCACTTGAGTCATGGGCTGAACAAGTCTTATCAGCCTGCCATCGACAGTTGAAAGAAATACATTCTAGCATTTATTGCAAAAGGACTGGTGTGTAAGAGTAGAGAAGTATTGTTGCATTTGTATAGGGCATTAGTGAGACCACATCTGGAGTATTGTGTTCAGTTTTGGTCTCCTTATTTGAGGAAGGATGTGGTGGCATTGGAGGCAGTTCAGAGGAGGTTCACCAGATTAATTCCAGGGATGAAGGGGTTGATGTATGAGGAGAGATTAAACAGATTGGGTTTTTACTCGCTGGAGTTTAGAGGGCTGAGAGGGGCTCTGATCGAGGTATATAAAATACTCAAAGTATTGATAAAGTAAATGTAGACCAAATGTTCCCCATTGTGTGGCAATCTAGAACAAGAGGTCACAGTTATAGGCTGAGAGGCGGTAGATTTAAAACTGATTTTCACAGAGGGTGGTGAATATGTGGAATTCGCTGCCCCATAGTGCGGTGGAGTCGGAATCATTCAATGGTTTCAAGAAGGAGATAGATATGTTTCTGATACAAACTGGTTAAAGGGACATGGGGAACAGTTGTGAGGTGGATTTGAGACCTGGAAGAAATCAGCCATGATCTGATTGAATGGCAGAGCAGACTCAATGGGCTGAATTGCCTACTTCTGTTCCTATGTTCCTAATTACTTTGAATTTATGGGAATCGAAGTGTGTGTCTATGAGTTTAAAAACTCAACATTCTAAACAAATTTAATGCTGAATTGGGTTGAAAAGAACAACTGAAATTAGTGCCAGAGAGAGATGAAATGGAGACATTGTGTAAAAATGCAATGGACGCACAGCTCCAGCCATGATGAATTGGTTTATGATGCCATAGTGAGAAGTTGATAAATTTAAACAAAAATGCAGATTGAGGGAAGCTACATCTTCTTTTATAGGCAGGCGAGAGGGGATAATTTTTAATACCGGGGAGCTGAAAGCAGAATCCAAGACACAACTTTTGAGTAATTCACATATCTCCAGCCAAAATCAATTAGTCAGAACTACCAAAATGAATTTCAAAGCCTGAAGCAGGAATTGGATGAGTGTGTTGACAATTTCACAAGAAGATTTAAAGATTCTGCCAGAAAATACAAATTTAAGGACGCAGCTTAAAGGCTGCTCGATTACAGCTCATTTGCAGAACGGCACACGTTGAAGTACAGAAAGATTTTATTTGAATCTTTGCTACTAGCTGCATTCAGCATATCCTTCAGCTGGTACAAATTCTTGCATCAACCTCTTGGCCTTAAAGTGAGCAGAAAGTGTTCCAGCAGAAGTAGAATAGACACACAGGGGCTTTAAAGAAACAGTCGGCATGGCTGATGGTATCCTGATCTGTATAGATGGAAAGAAATCATGATCACTATCCACAAGTGGTCATGAAGAGAACCAGGAAAGCTGGGATCAAGTTAAATACATGCTGCATTGTGAAGATGACAGAATCTGTTGCTTTGAAACGGCATACACACCTGATGGATTCAAACGGAGTTCTGGAAAATTCACAGCCACCTCTGAAATGCAAGCTGTGAGAGAAAATAAGAGGCGAGAGGGTTCCTTGGTTCGATTCAGTATGTGAGCTCTTTCATACCTCGCATGTCAGAACACAGCAAGCCTACAGGAGCTGCTCTGAGAATATGTTGAGCACCAGTGGTTAGAGGAATTTCAACAAACTCCGAAAAGTATTTTGCAAGGAGACAGGTCCATAGAAAGAAACCTGCTTCAACAAACTCTAAAATGTTCAGTTTGTATATAAATGTCAATTGTGTATCGCCTTTTAGTTTATTATAAGAAAATCAATAATTGGTATAATTATATTGATGAGGCTTTTTCTTCAAGAAAGACTGATATTGTTGTTTGTAAAGAAGTATAAAGTCACCATAGTCTCAGCTGACCATAGGCTGCTTTCGCCTTTTGAGGGGGAGAGCTGACTGATGGTGATTTAACCTGAGGATCACCACACCTCAGGCGAGGGGTAAGGTTGAGAACACAGGGCCTTTATGAATAACCTCAGTCAGTACAGGAATTGAACCCGTGCTGTTGGCCTTGCTCTGCATCACGAACCAGCTGTCCAGCCAACACTAAACCGCCCCTGTAAAGAAGTAGGAATTAATTATTTGGAAAGTGTACATTCTGTACCACATTTTACAGCTGCACTGGAGTTGCGTGCTGAGCAACAACGTATGAGCCATGTGCAAAACCAAAAGAAAATAGACTTGAAGCTCTAGCATATTGAATCTAAAGTGTGGCTTTTTCTAGCCCAGGAATGCCAGAAAGCATACCTGCACAGTGGTTAGCACTGCTGCCTCAGTGCCAGAGACCCAGGTTCAATTCAGGTTTTCCGATACTGTCTGTGTGGAGTTTGTTCGTTCTCTCCATGACTGCGTGGGTTTCCTCCAGGTACAGTTTCCTTCCACAGTCTGTAGATATGTAGGTTACGTAGATTGGCCATGCTAAAATTGCCCTTCGCGTACAAAGTTTAGATGGGGTTGCGGGGAAGTGGGCCTAGATAGTGTGCTCTTTCAAAAGGTTGATGCACACTAGATGGGTCAATGGCCTTCTGCACTGTAGGGTTCCATGATTCTGATAGATTTTGACTAACTATCACACCTCTGTCACTTTAATTACAACAGACCCAGATATGATGTGTGAGAAACTCCAATGGGGAGAACTTTTCACAGGTTCAAAGTCACTTGGTCCTCCTACCCATGTTACTTCATTGGCCACACTTTATATCCCCAAAATATTACTTTCTGAAATAATTCTATCTAATCAATGTTATCTGCCCCTACTGACTCCTAAAAGAGCCATGGATTGATCTCTCACTCTCAGGAGTAATGGGCAGGATTCTCCAGTTTCATTTGTGGTGGGACCCATTGCGAGCGGGAACGGAAAATTTGGCATTCCAGCCAAAACTCCATTCGCTCTCAGCAGCACCGGAAAATCCCAGCCGCAAACAAGGACGGAGGATTTTAGCCAATATTTCCGCAGATTACATTTCAGTTTACCTTCCAGGATCTGTCGAGTAGTTTTACTGATGTGGACAATGTGAAACAGCTTATTGTGATGTGCATGATCTTATCCCTTTAGAATCCTAAAGCCATCAAACGTATCACCATCCGCCTTTTCTTTATCCTGTGGAAATGCATAACAATTTATGCATTTGCTCTGCATAATCTCTCTCCCGCCGAATCTTCTCACTCATTCTGCTTTCCCATACAGTAGCTGCAACAAGGGACACTTGAAGCTACGTACACTGGTAGCCTTGGACTAAACTGCTCCCTGTACTACTATGATGATGACCATCTGGAGGCTGAATCCATCAGGTTTGACTCATTCAGCCATTGTGTGGGCAAACAACCTGTAATACTGGTTCAGTGGCTGCCCTCTGCTCTCTCATGTGGATATGGAAGATCCTATGACACTATTTGGCAAAAGAGGAGCGATCACCCCATTGCCCTGGGCAAAATGTATCCCTCCACCAATATCAATAAAACATTTCCTGGTCATTATATCATTGTTGTTTGTGGAAACCTGCCGTGTGGTCTTCCCAACATAACGAAAGTGTTTACACACTACTAAAGCACTTAATTGGCTGCAAAGTGTTTTGGTCATCCTGAGGTCATGGTAGGCACTGTATAGAAGCAAATTACTGCAGATGCTGGAATCTGAAACAAAAGAGAAAATGCTGGAAAGTCTCAGCAGGTCTGGCAGCATCCGTAGGGAGAGAAAAAAGCTAACGTTTTGAGTCCAGATGATCCTTTGTCAAAGCTGTATAAATACAGGTTTCCTTTCCCTTCTGCAGGCTTGGCAGACGGCACTGGGTACCCTGAACCCCAACCCCACTGACAACTGCCCTCTGTACTTGACATATGCCTCAGTTGCTGCCCTGCCCTCTCGAGTCAGTCGCCACAACAGCCCGTCGGCAGCGACATTCCTCACCCGCT
Organism: Scyliorhinus canicula; assembly: GCF_902713615.1. NCBI lineage: Eukaryota > Metazoa > Chordata > Chondrichthyes > Carcharhiniformes > Scyliorhinidae > Scyliorhinus > Scyliorhinus canicula. Next base: position 131,751,964 of record NC_052152.1, on the reverse strand, counting down.
TAGTGCGAAGCTGTCTGCCTGGAGGAGTCAATCGCTGTGTTATGGTGAGTCCAGCTCCCTGAACACACTGCACAGAGATTGCGAAAGAGGTCATTGGAGCAGGAATAATCGAGGAGAAAAAGTGTTTATGAGATATTTATTTACATATCTAAATATTTTTATTTGGTTTGTGCCTATTGCAGTTTAAAGTTGCAGAACTAATTTTCAATGAGCCCACTCGGTTCCTGCTGGGTTTTTTTTTACTGTATATCCCAGCCTGCTCTTTTGAGGCTACTGCTGGCAATAGTCAAGGTAGGGTAATTGGAACTGATTGCGAACTATTGGGATCACTTAAGTTTGTAACTCTGTGAATTCCATGTTACAAACTGAATTTTCTTTTACAACAAAATTATTTTTCGTCAGTGACATAGTATAATGTCTGGAATATGGTGAGTGTATGCTGTGGTTTTAAAAAATGAGAATTCTCCGAGCCACTGTTCTTTGAATCCATCTATTTCTCTTTCTGTCTGTCTCTCTCTGCTGTAATAATGTTGTTACTTCCCTGGGTTTCTCTGCTCCCATCATGACTGGATTTATGTGAGCATCATCTGATATCTCTTCATTGGTCCTCTCTATTTTGGCTGAGCTGAGCATTTGTCTTGGAGCTACTGGTGTCTGTGTCCTTCTAATCTGGGCATTGTGCTTCTTCACTAACTTCTTCTGTGTCCTGATCGCTTTCTCTCTCTCTTAATTCTCAATTTCTTCCCAATATCTTTTCTTGCTCTTATGCTCTCCATTGAGCTCTCTGTTTCTGATTCCTTTGTTTGTTCTTTCTCTCTCACTTGCACTTTATGTGACCCCTCTCACGGTCGTTTGTACATGCTCTCTCTAAGGCTATCTAAGATCCTGTTAGTAATTTCAAGACTTTTTTAAGGCCGTATCGATATTTAAGACTCTGTCATTTAACAGTACCTGTTCACTCTTGGATACCTGGGCACTGTGTAAGTTGAGAGTTCATCTTTATTTCAAAGTTTCTGAGTGAATGGCCCTGTCATTGGGTCTATTCCTAAGTCTTCCCAACAATCCATTCCAGAGGCAGGTGAGAAGTCCGTGGGCATTAACTTGAATTATTATTTTTTTTTGCTGTAGCGTGAATGTGCGGCTGACAATGAAAAGGTTTGATTGCTTGAACATGCAGCCTCTAATGATATTTACTGTGGAAAGAACAACTGAGGCAATAAAATGATGTGTTGACGCCGTTTCCTCCTCTCTTTAAGATGGTATGTGAACGCTCTGATGTTTTTGCTTCTGGCTGTGCGATTGCAAGGGCGTTCCCACTCTTCTCCCGCCGATCCAGCGCCTCGAGGCGCACGGACAAACGCGTGGTTACAGTGGAGTTCCTGCTGGTTGGACAGAACAATGGCCCAATTGAAGAAGCAACACTGGAGGTAGTTGATCAGAAAACCTCGCTGCTGAAGTCGGTGCTGTGAATATGAAAATTTCAGGCAGTATTCACGCTGTGCCAGTTAGTTGCATAGAAATCACAGTGAGAAAATAATCTAAAAGGCAAAATTCTGCAGCTTCTGGAAATCTGAAGTACAAACAGAAAATGCTGGAGATAGTTAACGGGCTCCAGCATCTGTGGAGAGAGAAACTAAAGCAACCCTCAGCCAGAGCTGTATTTCTATCCCTGGGTGCTCATACCCTTTCCTTCAGCCACCTAATTTATCCTTAAATTTTGATGAGTTAACTGCTTTAGTCACTAATTCTGAATCGACACAGAATCCCTACAATGCAAAAGGAGGCTGTTTGGCCCATCGAGTCTGCACCGGCCTCTGAAAGAAAACCATGCCTAGGCCCACTCCCCTGCCCTATCCAAAGGGGAAAATTTAGCATCGCCAATCCGCCAACCTGCACATCTTTGGACTGTGGCAGGAAATCGGAGCACCTGGAGGTAACCCACGCAGACATGGGGAGAACGTGCAAACTCCATGCAGTTATTCAAGGCTGGAATCGAACCCGGGAGCCTGAAGCTGTGAGGCAGCAGTGCTAACCACTGTCACATGACTCCGTGACAGCACTCTCATTTTGTTTGGGCTTCAAACCCATACCCACATGATCTAGAAACTGCTGGGTATATTATTTTATACAGTAGAATCTGTCTTGCAGTTTAGATCCTACAGTTTTCCTGTCTGTTTTATCAAATAGCTAGATATTTGTAGACTGTTTTCATTCATGTTACCTCCTTTTTGTAAGGATAGGGATAAGGCAGAAGCACCTCATACTCCCATTACTGTTTGTTGTGACTTTTAACATTCCCAGTTATATAGAATTTACAACATAGGAATCAGGCTATTGCCCAAATGATCCATGTTGGTGTTTATCCTGCACACCAGCAGTAGTGATCCTACGGGTTAAGACAAATGCCTGGTATCCTTGAGGACCATTCCTCAGTCAATGTCAGGATGTACCTCGCTGGTGTGAAGGGAGGTCTGAAATGCGATGTCTCCACCGTGTTTAAATAATCCTGGATCTTCCCAAGGGTAAGAGTTTGAATATTCACTCATATCCCCCTCTCTTGTTCAGTGTCTAGCGAGTGCTGCTGACGGAATTCGCCTGGCAGCTCGAATCGTGGACACACCCTGCAATGAAATGAACACTGATACTTTTCTTGAGGTGAGTGACCATGTGGTATAATTCTGGTGTCCAGTCTCCATTGTTTTTCCAAGTTTCAGCTGAAGACCACAGTTGGACTCGGGAAACTCAGTGTACCTCAGACAGTGGGGTATTAAGAGCTATGGAAAAGGGTGAGAAGCCGATGAGACGCAGCTCCAATTGAATGGGTGAACAGGCTAAATAGCTACCTTCTGTAATTAAAAGTTAAGACAGTAGAAACTCGGGTGTTCAATCACTTGCTATGTGGATCATAGTCATAGAGGTCTTCAACACAGGCCCTTCAGCCCATCGCGTCTGTGCCGGTCAAAAATACGTTGGCCCTGTATTCTCCCTATTTCCTTCTTGAATGAGTCCCACTGTTCTGGCACAGATTTAACTAAAAGTGTCTGCTCCCAGTCCACCCTGGCCAAATCCTATCTGATCTTACTAAAATCGGCCTTCCACAGTTTGGAACTTTGATTTCAGGCCAATCCTTGTCCTTTTCCGTATCAATCTTGAATCTAACAAAGTTATGATCGTTGTCTGCAAAATGCTTCCCCACTGATACTTCAATCACTTGCCCAGTTTTGTTACCTAAAATTAAGTCCAGGACTGCCTCCTCTCGTGTAGGACCTTCTACGTACTGGCTTAAAATGTTCTCCTGGATACATTTGAAGAATTCCGCTCTCTCTAAACTTTTCACATTATGACTACCCCAGTTAATGTTGGGGAAATTGAAATCCCCCACTATCACTACCCTATTACTTTTACACTTCTCTGAAATTTGCCCACATATCTGCTTTTTTATTTCTCTCCACTCCCAGCAATGTGATTGTTCCTCTTTGGTTAAGTTCTACTCTTAAAGCTTAATTTCAAGATGTTGTCCTACCGTACTGTTATAATTGATTCCACGATCAAAATTGCCACAACCCTCCTCTTTTAGCCCCTTACCTATCTCGCCTGAAGGTCTTGTATTCTGGAATTATGCCAACCCTGCCCCTCTATCAACCATGTCTCAGTGACAGCAATGACATCCTATCCCATGTTTTAATTTGTGCCCTCAACTAATCTGCCTTGTTTGTCAGACTCCTCGCATTAAAATCAATACTTTCCAATCTTGCAAACTACCTTGTGACTTAACTGGCCTATAACTTCTATGCCTTCCTGACTCACTTGCTGTCTCTTCTGATTTTGGCTGTGCATTTCCACTTGCTGAACTTTCACGGAGGATCCCAGTCCCTTATTAAGTTTGTTTCAACTCTCCCTAACAACACTAGCAAAGTACTGCTGGCCCCATTTTGGTTCAGGTGCAACCTGTCTGCCTAGTACAGGCCCTACCGCACCAAAGACGGTCCCAATGGCCCTGCAATCTAAAGCCCTCCTTCCCACACCATCACTCCAAACACACATTCACCTGGACTAACCTATTTCTATACTAGCACATGGGGTAATCGGAGATTACTACCTACTGGGTCCTGTTTTTTAATCTACTTTCTAGCTCCTTAAATTCTCCTTTTTCTGCCTATAACGTTGGCACCAATATGTACCATGACCTCTGTCTGCTTGTCCCCCCCCCCCCCAAAGAATGTCCTGCAGTCGTCAGTGACATCACTGACCCTGGCACCAGGGAGGCAACATACCATCCTGGAGTCTTTTTTTTGTGGCTGCAGAAACGCCTATCTGTTCCCTTTACAATTGAATTCCCTACTGCTATAGTCCTGTCGTTCTTCCTCCTCCCTTCTTGTGCAGCAGACCCACACATGGTACCATGATGTTGGTCTGTGCCAGCAGAGGTTTTTTATGCAAAGCTCAGTTTTTGTTAACTAGTGTAAACTGTGCCTACTACTACAGTGTAGATATTTTTCAGTCATCTCAAAATATGTCACAGTTCCAACAGTTAGTTCTATGCTGTTGCCTACATGGGGTAAATCAGATAATGTGGTTCAAGGCTATCATTGAATAATGAGCTTGGTTTGAATAAAGTGTTGACCTGTTGGTCATTGTACCTGATATTCCAGCCGTATATGGTATAATCTTGTGGAAGGGAAATTAATGAGTTGCCAACTTAGAAGCATGCTTGACTATATAGTTTAACACTGCTTTTGAACAAAAATAAGTAGGTCGGGTAACATAAACGAAATACTGCTTAATATTTTGGTCTCGGCCTCATTATGATAACACATTGTCCTCCGAAAGATAACAAAATGTGTACTCGAGTTGTTTTTAGCCAAGGGCAAGAACATACGTACTACATATTTCACCTTGCATACTTTCCAAGGTCTTTTTAATATAGACATGGCTGTTTACTTCAAGCTGTTATTTCAGACTGTAAAGATATGCTTCCTTCAGTCGAATCTCCGAGTGCGGTGCACTAGCTATGCAGCCAGAACACACGCTCTCCGCAAATATATTTGTATAAATAAATTTCCTTAAATCAAACCTCGAGGAATTTGTCTTTATTATAATTTCCACAAGTCTTTACTGTCTGCTTGTCATTTACAATTGCTGGAATTATATCAAAATCCACTTATCTGAATTTTCGTCTGATGGAAAATGTTCAGATCATGAATCTAAATGCTAATGGCTCGAGGAACTGGATGGTTCAGTGGTAAGCATACTGAGCACTGGTAGGAATCTGGTGGCTTATAGAGGGTGAGCACAATATCCTCACTCTTCCAGCAGTACTCACCCATTGTACCACCCAGTCTCCCAGCTAGACTCATTTACTATACTATCCATTATACCAGTGTTTTTCAAACTTTTTTGTCGGGGTCCCATTTTTACCAACCGGCCAACCTTCGGGGCCCACCATTTTCGCTTACCTTTAATGTGACAGGTGACCCTCCTTGGTCCTCATGATCTTACTTGTTTTGTCATTCAACGTTACATTTCTGTATGGGTTGTTCATCAGGGGTCCTGGAGCTCACACCTGGAGCACACCACTGCTTTGTCCTGTTGTGGACTTTCCTGATCAGCTCACACCACCACTGCTTTGTCCTGCTATGGATTCTCCTGATCCCTTCTCTCCAGCACTTTTAGTTGTGCGATCCTGGCCTGTTTGTGTCTCTGGCCCCCTCTCTTCCTTATTACAAAATGATCCATTTTAAATTTTTCAGTCCTGTTGCTTGCTTGCTGCTGATAAAATGGAGGAATCTCAATTGAGCACATGACATCAGTGTTCGAGGCGCATGACCTGCTCTCGCCCCGCTTCAGGCAGGAAGACTGATTGAATTTTTTTTAAAAAATCTTCTCCTGAGTCATGGCACTGACGTGGCTGTTTAGCACATTGGGCTAAATCGCTGGCTTTGAAAGCAGACCAAGGCAGGCCAGCAGCACGGTTCGATTCCCGTAACAGCCTCCCCAAACAGGCGCCGGAATGTGGCGACCAGGGGCTTTTCACAGTAACTTAATTTGAAGCCTACTTATGACAATAAACAATTTTCATTTCATGACGTCAGGAGGAGGCGGTGCTTCTCGCTGGGCTCCAGGCATGCACACTGATAAGCGGGCACACATTTGCACCGCTCTCACATTTTTAAAGCCGTTTGTAGCCGGTATATTTAAAAGCCAGCTGCTACGGCTGTTGTGCGTTAATTCCCGTGATTGGGAAATGACTGCGTTATACCATCCCGTCTCCCAGTGGTACTTCCTCGCTGAACTCGCCAACCTTACCGACCCACCCTCCCAGCCATACTTGTCCACTGTACCAACCAGTCAGTTGTATTCACTTAATGTATCCCACAATCTCCCAGCTGTGCTTCCCACTATGCTCCTCCAGTTTTTATATATATATATATATATATATATATATATATATATATATATATATATATATATATATATATATACAATATATTATTTATACAATGCTAACCACTGTGTCACCGTGCTGCCCTCCTACTCTATTCACTTGACATCCATATGCACAACACTCCCTTTTGAGAAGGGACTGAATAATGATGAGGAATAGGAACTCTGGCTAATTTTTCTCTGTCTAGTTCAGAGTGTGAAGGCTCTGAAACTACCCTTTCTGAGAAGAGCTAACTCAGGATAGACCAGGGATTGAATCTTGGACCTCCTGATCAGCATGCCCTGATGCCATGTCAAGCAATGCATTTACCGACAAGACCATCAACACAGTCTGAGACTTTTTTCACTCCAATAGGTATTTTGTTTTGCAGGAAATAAAAATGGTTGGAAAGGCACTGGAAATTGTTCCAACCATCATCCGGGGTGAGGAGCTGAAGGATCAAGGATTTGGCGGTAGGTTTGTATTTCCTCATCCCTGTCTTCAATGAGCTGTGTACAACAGTACTGGAATGCAGTGTTTCATAGGTGCAACCAATACTTGGAGGAGCAGTATAGCCCTGAGGATGGGAGTAGCATTTAATTTTCAGTGAACATCTAATTGTTTCTGTTTGATCATTTCCAGGTATATATGGTGTTGGGAAGGCAGCAGTTTCTCCACCTGCACTTGCAGTTCTCAGTCACTCACCAGAGGGTGCTACACAGACTATCGCCTGGGTCGGCAAAGGCATTGTGTATGATACAGGAGGCCTGAGCATTAAAGGGAAGGTAGGAACCTTGGTGTGATAGGTTCTGGGACAGCTGAACATGAGGTTACCATGTCTGTGAGATGCACTAACATTCCTAACCATATTTTCTAGTAGGATTGTCTGCCAAAATAGAGTAAAGGGAAACGGGTTCACTTGAAAAGTGGGATGAAATGAAATGAAAATTGCTTATTGTCACGAGTAGGCTTCAATGAAGTTACTGGGAAAAGCCCCTAGTCGCCGGGACCAGGTGCTGTGTAGGAGGGTGGCATTGCAAAAGGATGCCATTGTCTTCTCTCCATTAGTTGTAAATGGTCCAAAGAGAATGGAGTTTGGACAGTTTCCACTGCTCTCTGCAAACAGAGTATCCTAGTTCAGCATTATGTGATAACCTCAGCATGGAGGAATGACGGGAGCCAGTTTTAGAAATTGAAACATTTTATTTAGCAGTTTCTGAAAATTCTAATTTAGTTATTTTCCAAGAATTCATCTAAAGTTATTTACTTTCAAGGTTTAGGATGATCTCTTAATGAGATTTCTCCATGTTCTTTTCCTGTTCTCCCATTACTTTCAGAAACTGCATTTTATCCTTGTTCTATCAACCCCTTTGTTCCCTCTCCACAATTGAAAGTGAAAAATGAAATGAAATGAAAATCGCTATTGTCACAAGTAGGCTTCAATGAAGTTACTGTGAAAAGCCCCTAGTCGTCACATTCCGGTGCCTGTCCGGGGAGGCTGGTACGGGACTATAGGATCCCCCTCCCACGCATCCAGACACTGGACCCTACCTGCACAAGTTAAATTCGAAGACTATTCCCTTAGTGCTAGCCTAAGAGTCCTCTGCCTGTGCTGCTAAATCTGACTATTATGCTCAGAATTACTATCTGAAAATCTACCTCGGGAGGTTTTCTAAATTCATCTTCCAGTTTATTTTCAAAACATGTAGGAAAACAAATTGAATTAGTTATTATGATCCCCATGGAACCCAATAACTCTCAAGAAGAGACCAATTTCCCAATCGAACATGGGAAGAAACCAAAGGATAAGATTTCACATTTTAAGACTGTTACTGTAACAAAAAAAAACAGTACCAACACAAATAAAACATTGCCATGATATATTGAACTAAAGAAAAGGCACTTTCACGTTGGGATACGTCTTACAACTTCTTTGCTGTGCACTGCACTTTTGGCAGATAGGTGACATTACAAGCTCAGGCTTTCCAGAAACTGAGCAAAAATAGAAATGAATGTATTTAAAACCAAAATAAATAGTTTTCTATATAAAAGCAAATTACTGCGGATGCTGGAATCTGAAACCAAGAGAAAATGTTGAAGAATCTCAGCAGGTCTGGCAATATCTGTAGGGAGAGAAAAGAGTTAATGTTTTGAGTCCAGATGACCCTTTCTCAGCAATAATACAGAGAAAGTGGGAAATGTTTATACTGTGGAGCGAGAATGAAAGATGAGTCATAGCCACAGAAACCCAGGGAAGGGTGCTAATAGCCACATAAACCTTGGGGAAAGAGTGCTAATGGCAGTCCTCAGAGAAAACAAAAGATGTGAATGGCCAAACTGCAGAGAAACTAACTTCAGAGGATAAACTGTGACAGAAGGGGCAGCACGGTAGCATGGTGGTTAGCATAAATGCTTCACAGTTCCAGGGTCCCAGGTTCGATTCCCGGCTGGGTCACTGTCTGTGCGGAGTCTGCACGTCCTCCCTGTGTGTGCGTGGGTTTCCTCCGGGTGCTCCGGTTTCCTCCCACAGTCCAAAGATGTGCGGGTTAGGTGGATTGGCTATGCTAAATTGCCCTTAGTGTCCTAAAAAATAAGGTTAATGGGGGGGGGGGGGGGGGGGGGGTTGTTGGGTTACTGGTATAGGGTGGATACGTTGACTTGAGTGGGGTGATCATTGCTCGGCACAACATCGAGGGCCGAAGGGCCTGTTCTGTTGGTAAGGAAAGGTGGATAAGATGGGGGGAGTGGGTAAATAGAAAGAAAGAAAGAAATGGTAAAAGACAGTTAAAATGAAATGTGATGACAATAAGTGGGTCGAGGTGGGGTGGAGTTAATCACCTGAAGTTGTTGAATGTGATGTTGAGACCTGAAGGCAGTAGTGTGCCTAACAAGAAGATAGTTTTCTAAGTAGCTATCCTCATGGAATTAGAAAATATGATTTTTATCAAGTTCTTGTGATGTTAGCCTAACTTTAAACTAGGATGTTTTGATTTTATGGGAAAAGAAAAATAATGCATTATTATTTGGTGGGAATTGGTTGCGGTTTAATTGGAAAGTTGAACCTCACAGGACCAGTGTACAGGACCAGATCTGCTGGGTATCGATGCTACCTAACCGTTTGAGATGCATGATACAGCTGCTCACCATTTTTCATATAAATGTCTATCGCTCAGCTGACCAGCTGCTATTTCCATGCTGAAATTCACATCCAGTCATAGATCATAGAACAGTCAGTCCAAAGTGGGTCTGTTCCAACTCTGGAAGCCAGTCTGTTCCCAACAGTTGTTTCTTGAGAATAAGGATTTTCTGTTGAGAAGATCGGCATTTAACAGCCATTGCATAGCAATGGCCTGATTCAGGTTCCTTAATGATTGGCTGGTCCTGTGTTGGGGGGGGGGGGGGGGGGGGGGTGCTGCTCTTCCATATTGATTTTCAGTAATGTGCAAAGGGGCCCAAAGCCCCTTTAAATTTGTATACTTTGAATACAAAATGCATGTCAACCCTAAGCACTAATTCTAGATTGTAGAAATATTTAGTATTATTTGTAAATTGTCCCTGAAATCATTTCCCGGGTGAAGTATTGCTGCATACCCGCCTAATCCTTTCCTACTTTGCCACTGTTACAGCTTAAAAAGCAGACCATGTTTGTGCACAACAGGACTCTTAAGTATTGTTCCTCTCCCATTCATTAGTCCCAAGATGGGGTTTGCTGCCACAAAAGTATTATTTAGTGCTCTAGGTAAGAGTTGGCAACTCGCCTATTGCAATTAAGGAGAAGCTTAAAAGCAATTTATATCTGGCCTTTGTAACTCTACCTCCGGTTGGCTAGGGTGTAATAGACTTTGATTGTAAATCAGGGCAAAGTTTGTGCCTGATAAAAGCACATAAAAGGTTACAGGTTTGTTCTGTCATATCGGATCAAGAAATACTTGTCGAACACCTTTAACCTTGACAGTGGGGCGTCAAGATCAAATGTCGCCTTCAGGTTTTGTGGGGTTGGAGGGCAGGGGTTAATTGGACTGTGGGGCACAAACTTAATTCAGCCCCTATTTAAAACTGCAACATTCCATCTTCACCTTTATATTTCTGTTGTAAATTTCTACGTTCCCGTTTATAACACAAACTGCATATGTAAATTTGTCATGCTGAAACTGCACACTGTCACTGGAGCAAGAGGAATCTTTTTACACAGCTCTGAGATTGAGGAACCAACTTCCAGCATTTCCGGTCGATTCAGAAAATGTATCAAATTTAAAATAACAAATGAATTGGGAGCAGGCGGTGGTCATTTGGTCCCTCGAGCCTGCTCTGCCATTTGATAAGACCACATGTTGAATCGGATCACCTCTAATTCTTCTGAACACCAGAGAATAAAGACCCAGTCAATTTAATCTTTCCTCATAGGACAATCCCTCCATCCTAGGCATCAGTTTGGTGAATCTTTATTGCACTGCCTCTGTGGCCAAGTGTACCTTTCCTCTGGTAAAGAGGCAAAACTGAACACCCCGAGAACAAGGCTCTATATAATTGCAGCAAGGTATCTTTACTCCTATACTCAAATTCTCTTGTAATAAAGGCTCACATAAGGTTTGCCTCCTTAACTGCTTGCTGTACCTTTTATGTGAACTTTTAGTGACTCATGAACAGCTCAACCTTAAAAATATTCAATGACCCAGTTACCACTGCTCTCTGGGGAAGAGAATTCCACAGACTCACCACCCCTGGAAAAACAGAAATTCTCCTAACCTCTGTTTTAAATGGGAGGCCCCTAGTTTTAAACCATGTCCCCTGGTTCTAGCCCCTCCCACAAGGGAATCATCCTTTCAGCATGCACCCTGTCAAATCTCCTCAAGCTCTTGCATGTTTCAACAAGATTAGATTAAGTTGGGTGGCTAAAGGGATCTGGGAACAGGGTGGTTAGAGGTAATAAGAAAAGGTGGAACGAACAGAAAGGGAGAGATTAGTGGAGGAGTTACTTCGAGTGGATAGGAGATATGCGGAGGCCCCGGACGCGGGACTCCTGAGGGAGCGTCGGGAACTACACGCAGAGTTTGAGTTGTTGACCATGGGGAGCGCGGTGGAGCTGTTGAGGAGGGCATGGGGGGATGGTCTACGAATATGGGGAAACGGCGAGCAGGATGTTGGTGCAGCAGCTTAGGAAGAGAGAAGCGGCCAGAGAGATTGGGGGAGTAAAGAATAGAGAGGGCGACATGGTATTGGACCCAGGGGGGTGAACAACGTTTTTGAAGAATTTTCTAGTAAATTGTATGAGTCGGAACCCCCGCCTGGTATAGAAGGGATGAGATGATTCCTAGACCAGTTGAGGTTCCCGAGGTAGAGGAGGACCTGGTCGAGGGGCTGGGGGTCCAGATTGAGGCAGAGGAAATTGTTAAAGGACTGGAGAGCATGCAGTCGGGCAAGGCTCCGGGGCCGGATGGTTACCTGGTAGAATTCTATAAGAAGTTCTCAGAGGTGTGGGGTACTTTAAGCTACACCGAGGGATGAGGCAGTGGCGCCCCCTTTCCCCGTTGCTGTTCGCTCTGGCTATACAGCCGGGTTTCGCTGTACGCGGATGATCTGCTCTTGTACATCTCTGAATCGGTGGAGGGGATGGGGGAGGTTATGCAGATCTTGGGGAAATTTGGCAGGTTCTTGGGGTACAAATTGAATGTGGGAAAAAGTGAATTGTTCGGGATCCAGGCAAGGGGACAGGAGAGGAGACTGAAGGAGCTGCCACTCAGGATGGTAGAGAGGAGCTTTCGCTACCTGGGAATACAGGTGGCTCGGAAATGGGAGGCATTACACAGGCTCAACCTAACCTGGCTGGTGGAGCAAATGGAGGGGGACTTTAAAAGATGGGATATGCTCCCGCTATCGCTGGCGGGCAGGGTTCACACCGTGAAAATGATGGTGCTCCCCAGATTTTTGTTTGTCTTCCAGTGCCTCCCCATCTTCATCCCTGAGGCCTTTTTCAAGCGGGTAAACAAGATTATTTTGGGCTTTGTATGGGTGAATAAAACCCCGTGGGTGAAAAAAATGTTGTTTGAGTGTAGTCGGGGGGTGTGTGGGTTGGCGCTGCCGAACTTCTGCAACTACTACTGGGCGACAAATATAGCGCGGATTAGGAAGTGGGTAATCGGGGAGGGGTCAGCATGGGAGTGGATGGAGGCGGCGTCATGCAAAGGCACCAGTTTGGGAGCACTGGTAACGGCACCTCTGCTGTTCTCAACGGCATGGTACTCCACTAGCCCGGTGGTGGTGGCAGCATTGAGGATCTGGGGGCAATGGAGGAGGTATAAGAAGGTGGAGGGTGCATCAGTCTGGACCCCAATTTGCAACAACCACAGGTTCGCGCCGGGCAGGATAGATGGCGGGTTCCAAAGTTGGCAGAGAGCAGGAATTAGGAGGATGGGAGATCTGGTCATAGATGAGAGTTTTCCCAGTCTGAAGGCGCTGGAGGACAAGTTCAAGCTGCCGCCGGGGAACGGTTTCAGATACTTACAAGCCCGGGACTTTCTGAGGAGATGGGTGTTGGCTTTCCCACTGATCCTGCTATGGGGGATACAGGACAGAGTAGTGTCCGGTACCTGGATGGGGGAGGGGAAAATGTCAGATATCTATCAGGAGTTGTTGGAGGAGAGCCCGGTGGAGGAGCTGAAGGGCAAGTGGAAGGAGGAGCTAGGTGGGGAGTTGGAGGTGGGTCTGTGGGCGGACGCCCTAAGCAGGGTTAATTCCTCCTCATGTCTGATACAGTTTAAGGTGGTACACCGGGCACACATTACGGCGGCGAGGATGAGCAAGTTTTTCGGGGTAGAAGATAGATGTGCGAGGTGTGCGGGAAGCCCAGCAAACCATTTCCACATGTTTTGGGCATGCCCGAAGCTTGGAGGATTTTGGCAGGGCAAGGCAATGCCAAAGCGATGTCCACGGTGCTAGGTACGCAGGTGGTGCCGAGTCCAGAGATAGTGATCTTTGGAGTGTCAGAAGACCCGGGAGTTCAAGGAGTGAAAGAGGCCGACGTTTTGGCCTTTGCCTCCCTGGTAGCCCGGAGACGAATCCTTTTAATGTGGAGGGACTCAAAACCCCCGAGTGTGGAGACTTGGGTCAGTGACATGGCTGAGTTTCTCAAGCTGGAGAAAACAAAGTTTGCCTTGAGGGGGTCAGTGCTGGGGTTCCCTCGGAGGTGGCAGCCATTTGTCGACTTTCTCGGGGAAAATTAAAATGTCAGCAGAAGCAGCATTCTGAAGGGGGGGAGGGGGCGGGTCGGTGCAATATGGTTAAGGGATGTACAGAAGGGGTGGGTGGGAAATGTCTAGTTTACCATGTTGTTTATGTTATTATTGTTTTGTTTGTTATTGTTATAAATTTTTTTGCAAATGCTTCAATAAAAATATTTTTAAAAAAAGGTAATAAGGACCATATTTCCTCATGGTGGGTAAATGCTAATATGGACTGATTGGATGATCTATTTCTGTTTTGGTATTGTAACTTTTTTCCCTACATGTTGCCTGCAATCGCACCGACCTGTCAATGGTGATACTGCAACACTTCCATTGAATGGCGGAGAGTCAGTTAGCACATGACAAGTTTACATGGGTGGTCCCCATTTTAAACGTGGACAGGGGAGCAGGAGGTGTGCACAAACATGATTTGTATTCCGTGTTTTCTCTTGCAGACCACCATGCCAGGAATGAAGAGAGATTGTGGAGGAGCAGCTGCTATTCTTGGAGCTTTCAAGGCCGCTGTGAAACAAGTGAGTGCTGCAGAACTTTATGTTTTGTGTTATAAATGAAAGATTGGTTCAGAAGTCGATAGTGTTCCTGATATCTGTTGTGTGTTGAGATTCCCTCTGGACTTTACAGGATGCAGATCTTCCACATTGTGCTAATGTGAAGGAATTGAAGTCCTTGTTCCACGGAAAGGAGAACTAATCTTACAACGCAGTCGCTGGCAGTGTCCCACATCACAGAACACCGACTGGCCAGAGGACCTGTATTCTGTAGCAGGGCACGAGGGTTCCATTTAATTGAACAGTTTTATTTTGCACAGCTGGAGCCTGAAACCAGAGTCGAGGCTTGCCTCTTGTGTTGAAAAGAAGTAGAATGACACTCTGAAGAGGGCCTCCATTTGCTGCCCTCCAAAAAGTTAGTTTGAGCCTTTGCGCACAATTTGGGAGAAAGTATTGGGGAAATTCCTCTCTAACCCCCCTCCCCAAGGAAAAATGAATTATAGCATGTAATGAATGTTAAAGTTACAAAAGAAATTTTGTGCTTAATAAGTTTAACCTGCTCTGTTTCATTTTAGTCATGTGTGCCAGTGGCAAAATACTTGCTTTGGCTGTTTTTTGTTTAATTGCAGTTCTTTACTTATCTGACTCACTGATCCACAATTATTATAGTCCAACAGATCACTTGGCCTGGTTAATCTTGTACTCTGTACCTAACTTTTATATGCTGTTTCAGCTTCGCCCTATGCTGATGTTTAGTGGAGCATGACTGCATTGAACATGATTCCCTCCTCCCTCCCGCACCCTGCAGGAGATCTCGGCTCGTTCACACTGTCAGGATGTATTAGTTAAACGAGAGATCCTGATACTCCTTCCAAAAGCAAGCTGGGACAAGTTTTGGTATTTTTTTCATCAATTTGGGTCTTTTGCACAAACTGAACAAAACATGCCTGTCTCCCTGTCGAGTCCAATGACTCAGACATAATCCACAATCCCTCAAAGGTGTACCTGTGGTACTTTAGATTTGTCTGCACTGAATTTTGTCTACCATTGTAATGGCTGCTTAAATATTCCCTGCAACTCATAATGCCTGAACTTCCTTCTCTGATTGTACTACAACTCCCAGTTTAATATTTTGCAAATTTGATCACTTTGTGTTTGGTCTCTGCATTCTTATCGAAAGGCGAAACAGGTTCGAGGAGATGAATGACTTGCTTTTCCCAATTTGTATGTACTTTTGTTCATGTGAGAGCAGGTCATTGAGAAACCAGAATGGTCTGAACGCCAAACCCTGGGTCAACCCCTTCAAATCTTAACTCCTGTAATAAACATGCAGTGTTTTTATATCGTAAAATTAATTTCTTGCCCATGTGCAATCTCTGACTCTCCACAGCCTAGAATGTAATAAATAACCTTTCATGTGGAACTTTCTCAAATATCCTTGGTGATCAGAGATTCTGCTGGGTCAGGGAGGACACATTGCTCATGTCTTCCCTTGGGAAAACGTGCAGGAAGTAGTCACTCAGAGTTTTTATGGTCATCTTCTAATTTGAGCGCACTCTTTTATGGTAATGACCTCTTTGACTACACTCCTACAGTTCTGTTGTACAAGTGTGACTATGCTTTACTTCATGTCTCTTTTCCTTTTGGCTTCTGATCACCCTTTTGATCTGTTTCAAAACTTTCTTACACACATCCCAGTGAACCTCAGTCCTTTCTGTCTGTAGAATTGGTCTTAATTATTTTAATTATCACACCTGTTTGGAGTGAGCTTGTTATTTTTAGGCCTGCATTTATCTTACATATTCAACATTGTTTCTTTGCTTCAGAGTGTTGCTGAACAATAACCTTCCTTAGTCATTCTGCTTACGTTGTTCTCTGAAGGTGGCTTTTTATAGGTCCCAACTTTTATCTTTTGGTATTTCTGATAATATTGAACGTAATCATTACATGCTTCCATGACTGATATTTTGTACATGTTGTCTGGGTAACATATGAAAACTACCTAACTCAAAATGGGGCACTCGTTACTTTTGTGGCTTCTCTAATGCACTGGGATCATGATGCAATTATGCATAATGCGTACCCTGGGCCATCTTGAGAAGGGTGACAGTTCACGCTACGAGGAGACGGGAAGCGTATTCAACAAAATAAGTTATTTTAGTGGACAACTTGAGTCAACCTAATGCAAGCTGAGAAAACCCAAATGATTTGTGATCAGCTGGTACATGCTACGTATAGTTGCATCATGGTGAGGGAGAGCACTCCAAAGGGCAGTCTCCGAGTGCGGCCATCTTTCGACATTGACTCCAGGTTTTTTTATTTTAATTACTCTGAAGCACTGGCCCATTGGGAAGCTCCCTCTTTTCACTGATGCTGTATAGGAGAACGGCCCTTTAATTACCTTCATTGGCTATGGTCAGGTAGCTGTTTTGCTCGCAGACCTGTTTTGAAAATGGCCATGGTGGGACCCCACTGGTGGTAGGAAATCCTGCCGACCTCTGGTCCTGCAATGCACAGAAAATTCAGCCCATCATTTTCTAAATCTCCTGGCGGTCATATAAAACCTAAACCTGATGCATGTCTTTTTTTCCCATTCGTGGAGGCCGGCATGAGCTGTCTTGTAGTCTCCAGTGGCCTTTATGTACTGCTTTCAATGGTGTGAATGTGCAGTGCTGCCAACACTAGTATCAGAAATGCATTTGTCATGTGTGGTGCAATCACAGCAATATGCTATTTGTGTTTCAGGGTTTTAAGGACAATTTGCATGCTGTATTCTGCCTGGCTGAAAATGCTGTTGGACCCAGCGCGACCAGACCAGACGATATTCATCAAATGTACTCTGGAAAGTAAGACTGTGCAGATGATATAATATGAACCCTCGGCAGTGCGGATGTGTTCCCTTGTAGTGGTGAAAATGTGCACTTGCTTGTTTGTGGGTAAAGTTTTTTTTGATGGTGATTTTTTTTAAATTTTGGGCATTTTTCATGAAAGATATATTTCCGAAAAGGAATGTAGGAAGTTACTAGAAAAAGACTCATTTTCGATAATAATTCATTGCACTTCGCAAACTGCTTCTCATATGATCAAGCAACTTTTTGTAATGCGGTGTCTTGTATATAAATATAATGGAAATAGAATTATTGCAGCACATTAGGAGGCCATTCAGCACATTGTGTCTGCACTAGCTCTCTGAATGAGTAAATCACTTGGTATCACTTCCCCACGTTCTCCATTCTTCCTCTTCAGCTAACAATTCAGTTCAATTCTCTCTGGAGTGCCTCGATTGAATCTGCCTATCAGGCAGCACATTCCACATCTACCCCACTTACTGCGTAAAAAGCTTCTCCTTGTGTTACGATTGCATCTTTTGCCAATTACCTTAAATTTGTGGCCTCTTGTTCTTGATCCTTTCACTGATAGGAGCAGTTTTCCCTAACTATCTGTCTAGACCAGGGGTGGGCAAACTTTTCCGTGCAAGGGCCACATTCAGAAATTCACAATTTTAAAGGGCCGCATAGTATATTAAGTAAAATAATGAATATTTAAAATAGCCAAAATAAAAGGTTTTTAAAGAAAAAAAAGCAATTAATTTTTATTAATTAATATTTTAAAGTAGAAACGTTACATGAAACACATTTATTTGAAAAACAAAGTAACTCAGTTTAAAGAAAAAAAAGCAATTAATTTTTATTAATTAATATTTTAAAGTAGAAACTTCACATGAAACACCTGTTGTGCCGAGCAATGATCACCCTACTCAAGTCAACGTATTTAAGGTAATTGGCAAAAGATGCAATCGTAACACAAGGAGAAGCTTTTTACGCAGTAAGTGGGGTAGATGTGGAATGTGCTGCCTGATAGGCAGATTCAATCGAGGCACTCCAGAGAGAATTGAATTGAATTGTTAGCTGAAGAGGAAGAATGGAGAACGTGGGGAAGTGATACCAAGTGATTTACTCATTCAGAGAGCTAGTGCAGACACAATGGGCTGAATGGCCTCCTAACCTATACCAGTAACCCAACAGCCCCCCCATTAACCTTATTAAAAAAAAATATTTTAAAAAAAATTTTTTTTTTTTTTTACGACTTGATCTTCACCCCTGGTCTAGACCCCTCATGATTTTGAATTGCTCCTATCAAATCTCCTCTCAGCCTTTTTCTCATCAAGGAAAACAGTCCCAATGTTGTCAATCCACCCACATGACTGAAGTTTCTCAACCCTGGGACCATTCTCTGGAATCTTTCCTGCAATCTCTCTCATGTCACCACATTTTCCTAAAGTGTGGCGCCCAGAATGGGATGGTGTATAAGTTGAGGTCAAACCATTGTTTTGTACAAGCTTAACATAATTTCCTTTCTTTTGTACTCCATGCCCCTAATTAATAACACCTAGCATTGAGAGATTGAGGAGACTGAGCCTGTATTCTCTGGGGTTTTAGAAGAATGAGGGGTGATCTCATTGAAACATAAATAATTCTTACGGGGCTAGACATGGTAGATGCAGAAAGGACGTTTCCCCTGGCTGGGGAGTCTAGAACCAGGGTATGGAGAAAGGGGTAGGATATTTTGGACTGAGATGAGGAGAAATGTCTTCACTCAGAGGCTGGTGAATCTTTGGATTTCCTTGCCACAGAGGACTGTGGAAACTCCATCACTGAGGATGTTCAAAACAGATTTCTGGATACAAATTACATCAACGGATATGGAGATAGTGCAGGGAAATATCAAATTGAATGAGATGATCAGCCAGGATCTAATTGAATGGCGGAGCAGGGTTGAGGGGCTGACTGGCCTACTCCTGCTCCTATGTTTCTATTGTATACTTTATTACCTCACTCAACATGTTCTGCCACGATCAATGAATGATGTACATTTATATGCCGGTTCCTCTGCTGCTGCACCCTTTTAGAATTCAACGATGAAAAATAGTGTTAGTTTGTGATAATACTGGTTGAGGGAAGAATGTTGGTCAAAAAGTTTGACGAGCGCCTTGCTGTTCCACTAGTGGCATGGGATCTTTTTAAAAAATAAATTTAGAGTACTCAATTCATTTTTTCCAATTAAGGGGCAATTTAGTGTGCTAATCCGGCGCATCTTTGGGATGTGCGGCAAAATCCACACAAGCACTGGGAGAACATGCAAGCTCAACACGAACAGTGACCCGGGGCCAGGATTGAACTGGGACCTCGGTGCCATGAAACAGCAGGACTAACCCACTGCGTCACTGTGCTGCCCGTGGCATGGGATCTTTAACATCATTAAC
Source organism: Scyliorhinus canicula (assembly GCF_902713615.1). Lineage (NCBI taxonomy): Eukaryota > Metazoa > Chordata > Chondrichthyes > Carcharhiniformes > Scyliorhinidae > Scyliorhinus > Scyliorhinus canicula. The sequence goes on along the minus strand of NC_052152.1, from coordinate 131,732,548 downwards.
TATTGGTGAATTTGACAAAATGTACTTCACATGTTGCTGATTAATGGTAGTAAATCATTTTAGAATTTCTTTTAAGTTAGATCCCCTGTCAACTGTGCCATTCTAATATTATGTCTTCTAATATTCTGTCTATTGAACCGTTTCCCATGATGTTTTTCTCACTGATTGTGTTCAGGACAGTTGAGATTAATAATACTGATGCTGAGGGTCGCTTGGTGCTGGCGGATGGAGTAGCTTATGCGTCTAAAGATCTGGGGGCAGACATCATCCTCGATATGGCTACACTAACTGGAGCACAGGTATGTCAGACCTCCAGTTTGTGCAAGGGAGAAAAGAGAAGTGCAAGAGGTCTGTTTGCTTCATGACCCTGATTTCTTCATTGGATTCCAGACACCTTTAACCTTTCTGGTTCCTAGCAGTTATGTGCCAGTGACGATAAATGCGACTTGTGGAGACTGAAATGCTCTTGTTTCCCTCCCCGCCTCAACTCACTACCCTTCCCATCCACCACCACACTAGCTTATTCTGCATATTCTAGCCTCCAGCGCTTGTACATCAACTATTCATTCTCTATCAACAGTGGTGGGTGGTTGCCTATTTGAGTGCTTGGCTGTTGGTGCTGAATCTGGCCATTTTCAATATTGGTGGCAGAGTTGGGAGCAGCAGGAATGGAACACTGAGTAACTCCCTCTCCCAATGTGCTGTATGCATTGAAGGCCCCTCAACATTATCACCTGGAATATGTTAACCGGGCTGATGAACAGGGACCAAATTGGGGATATTCTGGTCTGCATGACCCAGTAGTGTTCCTCTCTGCTCTCACTGGGTGACCCAGTCATGTTGCTTGCTCTCACTCACATGCACACATTGAGCCCTGTGCTCCCAGCTCTGTTCCTCACACACACTGGGACCTGGATGAACCAATATACACCACAAAAACACATGCACATATGATAATATCTAATAGGTTCTGTCGATGGATGTTAAATACCCAGTCGGAGTAATATGATACTCAGATGTGTATATAAAGAAGAGTCGGCCAGCACTCATGTTAGCGAATTGAGCTCTGTGGCGAGCATTAAACAGTCTCTACCAAAGCATCCGAATGTCAGTGTCTTCTTCGCAACCAGATTTAGGAGTTTACTCCCGACAATTCACCCAGACACTCCAGTCTCACCCAGTTCTGTTACACAAAGTTCACTTCCATACATATTGGGAGCAATTTGTTTACATTTAATGATGTAGGCTTGTATATTGATGCAGTATTGCACTGTGTGCCAGTGACAGATGGTTTTACAAAATAAATCCTTTTAATTCAAAGTAATTTTCTTTGCTCCATCTTTTCAGTTTAATTGAAGTTAATCAAAAATCTCCTCCCATTGAGACGGTGTGTGCGCTGTATCAGAGTTCTGTGTTCAGTAAACCATGCCTATGGTCGATTAGATAGTGGACAGTGGTTCAGTATTGTGGTGCGATTGGAAATCTTTCTTTCTGTGCAGGGTGTGTGTACCGGGAAACACCATGCTGCTGTCCTGTGCAACACTGAAGAGTGGGAGGTGGCCTGTGTTAAAGCTGGCCGAAGCAGCGGGGACCTCGCCCATCCTCTTGTTTACTGCCCTGAACTGCACTTCAGTGAGTTCACCTCTGCCGTGGCTGACATGAAGAATTCTGTTGCTGTAAGTTGGGATATTTGGGGACTTGTTTTTGTAATGTTGATTGAGGGATAAATATTGGTCCGGACAGTGGGGAGAACTCTCCTGCAAATAATGCCATGGAGATGTTTTACATCCTCCAAGGCCTTAGTTTAATGGCCCAGCTGAAACCTATGACAGTGCAGCACTCCCTCAACAGCTCGAGTATCAGCCTGGATTATCATATCAAATCTTTTTGACACTGTGACAAGAGTGCTATCACAGAGGCATGGCTGATATTTAAGGAAAAGGCATTTTGAAAGGGTATCTGTCCAGATTAATAACACATAAACAGCACTGTAAAATTGAACCAACTCAAGTTTCTGACTGAGTAGCTATTTCAGGTCTGCTGCACCGCCAGTGATGAGGTCAGCAGAGTAGCTGTTTGCGCCCTGTGCAAGTCCATTCAGTGGATTGGGTTTGGCACCTTGCACTGATCTGATAGCCGATTGTGGACTGTCCTCCCTTTCCATATCAATTTACTGACTTAACTGTTCTGAATATTGCAATGCTTCATTCCTGGCAGGTAATTTTAAGTTGAGCTTCTCATTACATGGTCCAGATCTACTGAGTCCAATGATCCCACACCATTAGCAGTGCTCCCTGTAACTGCTCATTAAGGGTTGCTAGGAACAACACAGGAACAACTGCCCTTGGCCTTTTCCCCAACACCGCCTCCCCACACAACAGCAGAGACTCCTCATCTCTTCATTCAGTGCTTTGTCTGGAATGTAGGAGTGTTTGTTTCCAGACTAGTATTGGTTCCACCTCTCTCCCATCCCATTGGATGTGACCATCACTGGAGAGATGCACCATTGACTTAAATTTACATTGTATGTTGGAGATGGATCACGCTGGTGCCTTGTCCTAGCTGGAGGGAAAGTGGAGCTAACAGCAGCAGAAAAAAAGAGAAACGGAAGAGAGCTGGACTCAATTCCTTGGTTTCCAGTTCATTTTCTTTTTCTCTCTCTCAGGATCGTGACAACGCTCAGAGTTCCTGTGCAGGTCTCTTTATCGGTGCCCACATTGGATTTGATTGGCCTGGAGTATGGGTCCATGTGGACATTGCTTCGCCTGTACACACAGTGAGTATATGAGACAACTTTAGAAATACTTGGGTGGCTGAGAGTTTTGATGTGTGTAGGGGAACAGATGGTGTGTGTGTGTGGATTTGTGGAAGAGGAAGGGAAGAAATTGAGGCTTGGGCGAAGAGCTTGAGGGAAAGTTTAAGAGTGTACACTGTTGAGTGTAATGAGCAAATTAATGTAATAAATGAACTAACAGCATCATCTGATGGGTAATACTAACTCAAGGGTGGAGATTAAGTGGGTAATGACTGACTGAGATAGGAACATAAAGCTACTCGATGGTGAATGGGCAAGTGCTGTGTTATTCTGCAACCCAGCACCTCCAAAATATTAAAGGTTTTTATTTGTAGGCAAGTGGGAGAGTAATTGAACTAAACAACAGTGGGTTTTTAACTGCGCCAACAAATGGAACTAATAACCTACCTGCTGGGATGTGTTGGGTTCCTCTGGCCTGTTTCTTGGACATGCTTCTTTTTCAGTATGGTTGCCTTCACACTACGATTTGCAAAATTAAGTAATACTTGCTATTTTAATTGTGAATCTGCAGCAACTTTCTAAATTTCGAGAATAATTTTCATGTCATGTTTTACATTTTTTTTGCCCCTTTTGTCTCCTATATGACAGGGGCTGGTTTAGCACAGGGCTAAATAGCTGGCTTTTAAAGCAGACCCAGGCAGGCCAGCAGCGCGGGTTCAATTCCCGTAAGAGCCTCCCCAAACAGGCGCCGGGATGTGGCGACTAGGGCCTTTTCACAGTAACTTAGTTTGAAGCCTCCTTGTGACAATAAGCAATTTTCATTTCATTGCCTTGCTATCTGTGCGTATGGTTCTCCTTCCTTCTGGCTCATGACGTACTTGACTTCAGAAACCAAACCTCTGTGGAAAAGGGTTTTTATTCACTCCTGTTAAATTTTGAGCCTGTCATAAGAGCCTAAAAAATAGAAGCAGGAATTGGCCCCTCTAGTCTGCCCTGCTGCTCAATAGCATGACTGATCTGACTGTGGCCTTAACTCCACTCTCCTGCCTGCCTCCCGTGACCCTTGGCTCCCTTGTAGATCAAAGGTCTGTCTAACTGTACATTGAATATGTTCAACTACCCAGCCTCCACTGCTCTTGGGGTAGAGAATTCCACAGACTAACCACTCTTTAGAGCAGAAATTCCTCCTCATATCTTGGTAATTTGTTGTGAAATACTTGCCATTTTGGGATCAAGTAACGGCATCAAATACTTGCAGTGCAGGAACATCGCAGGTTAGATTGAATAAAGCAATTGTCCCATCACGCTTCCAGTTTAATATTGGATGCAGAGTGAAGCTTCTTCTACTGTCCTAACAAGCTGTCTCAATTCAAAGCTCAGGATTTGCAATCATTTTGCACACCTGCTTAATTAGAGCGCTGTCAGCTCTCATCCACTAGGATCTAGGTTGAGCCTGGCAAAACTCGAAAGGCGGTGTCTAGCCACTGTAGCATCCGGCTCATCTTTGCACCCTCAACTTTCAGATTTCGCCTTTTCCACCAACATTCACACCCTCACCACTACTCCACCAACACTCCCCCCTCCAGAGTTCATCATTTCCAGTACTCACGTTTTTAGCTAATTCGTGAAGCTAAAAGTGTTTCATTCCTGAGACTGTGACCAGCCAGTCATTATTATATTAATAATCTTTATTAGGCTTGCATTAACACTGCAATGTAACTGTGAAAATCTCCCAGTCTCCACACTCCGGCATCTGTTCAGGTACACTGAGGGAGAATTCCACATGTCCTGCAAATGTCCAATTTACCTAACAGGACATGTGGGAGGAAACCGGAGCACCCGGATGAAACCCATGCAGACACGGGGAGAATGTGCAGACTCTGCACTGACGGTGACCCAACCCGGAAATCGAACCTAGGTCCCTGGCGCTGTAAAGCAACAGTGCTGCTGACCACTGTGCTATAGCTGTGCAGGGTATTATTTAATGGCTGTTTGTTTTGTGTGCAGGGGGAGCGAGCGACTGGCTTTGGCGTGGCTTTCCTGTTGGCCTTGTTTGGCCGTGCCTCAAAAGACACGATGCTGAACCTGGTGTCTCCCCTTGGCGCTGGCACAGACCACACTGCGACAAGCGAGGGTGATGGGAACTTGTCCAAACGTAGGAGGCTGGTGTAAAGAAGAAGGAAGCTCTGCACATGGTCACATCACTGACACAATGAGTCAATTAATCAACAGTCCAACCATCCAGGTATAAGAGGTCTTGTGCATAAGTGGGGGCCCTGCTTTTCTCACGGACAGTGCTGGCATGCCACTGCGAGGGAGCTCACAGTAACATGAGCCAGAGGCTCAAACAGCATGCGTCAGCATCACTGAAGCCCTCCATTACTTCAGATACAAACTTTAAGGCATCCTTTGAGTTCGAGTCTGTTCAGAATGCATCCAATTTACAGAACCTCTCACTCTTATTTTCCCTCCATTTGGCAGCATTTAGTCACGAATAGTAAAATGAAATCCTGAGAAGATTACTGACATAAAACAACGAAGAAATTGGGTGCACACAAACATTGCCCCTGCTGTACTGAGACCCTTCCCCTCCCTCCCCAATGTAATTAAGTGATGAGAATTACTATACCAAATGGTTTCATTCTTTTCGAAGGCATTCTCAGTTTGACTGAATGTATTGAACAGTTTGAAATGGCTGATCTTATTAAATAATTTTGCACAAGTTCCTGTTGTCAATCTGTGGTTTTATTATTCTGTCTTTATTAGTTTTAATAATGGTGATAGTTTTGATTATCCTCATTTCCCATCTAGAGTGTAAAACCAGTCCTCAGTAAAGGAACTGAATCAACATTTCCTGAAGGAGTAAGGTCAGTGAGACCCTCCCATGACAGTCCATACAGCATGGGTTATTTGTACAGAGTTTCTGTGATCGTTTTCTTCTCACTCCTCACACAGTCATTAAGTCTGACACTAAACGGGCCAGGTAAAAATGCTGTGACTTGGACCTGTATGGCACCCACCTTGCTGTTTCAAGCTGGTTGTAGAACGTCAGGGGCCCTGCTGTAAGCACAACACAAGCTGACAATAGTTTTAAAAGGAGTCACCTTACATTTTTCCAGATTTATTCAGTTCTCAGAAAATATAATGTGTTGACAGTGCCTCTTCTATTTAGAAAAATGCATACCCTCCATTTTTCCTTTGAAGTGAAATCCCAATGTGTGCTGTATAAGGTCTTATAGATGTATGGAGAAGTCTATAAAAGCTGCACCTGAGTGAATGTCAGCTGCTGTTCTGTCCTGAGATGGTACCACTCCATGAAGCACTGGGTTTTGAGTGCTTTGTAAAGCTGAATAATGGAATTTACAGTGCAGAAGAGACCATTCGGTCCATCGAGTCTGCACCGGCCCCTAGAAGGAGCACCATACCCAAGCCCACACTTCCACCGCATCCCAGTAACCCCACCTAACTTTCTTTTGCACACTAAGGGCAATTTTGCATTGCCAATCCTCCTAACCCGCACATCTTTGGACTATGGGAGGAAACCCATGCAGACACGGGAGAACGTGCAGACTCCACACAGACAGTGACCCAAGCCGGGAATCGAACCTGTGTGGATTGTAATGTCTACTGCTGCCATGTGAGAAGACAGCGATTGCAGTTCTCAGAGACCCACTTGTCTCGCTGCTTCTTTAAGCACACACAATTGGGGCAGGAACATTTTGGGTCCATGTGTTTTGTGTTTCCATGCACCTATTGAATGAACGAGTGGGAAAAGTCAAACAGAATTCTCCCATCCCCCACTTTTATCCGTGTAAAACTTCAGTGTCTGCCACAATGCACTGCAGATCAGTGGGGAAGAACACTATGTTTTCTTTCACTGGTACTTTTACGTCTAATACACCACAAATCGCAATGTTAGTGTTTGGAAGTAATGCAACCCAAGTGCTCAATAGCAAGTACTCCAGTTGTTTGTTATTAAGAGAAAGGAAATAGTCTCGGGAGGGAAAATATAATGCTGGTGGAATCAGGTTTTCCACTGAACCAGTAAATCTCCTTCAGATGCTGCTGGACTTATAAAACATAGAACAGTACAGCACAGAACAGGCCCTTCGGCCCTCAATGTTGTGCCGAGCCATGATCACCCTACTCAAACTCACGTATCCACCCTATACCCGTAACCCAACAACCCCCCCTTAACCTTACTTTTATTAGGACACTACGGGCAATTTAGCAGTTACAACGTTTCCCAATTGAACAGCATTTGGTACTCAAAAGCGGAAATTACTGTGAGGTTGCACATTTAGCAAGGAGTTTAGTTATTGTTTATAGCAGTGCATCAATTCTGTGTCCAGTTCCTGCCCACTTATTACAAGCCGTTTTACTGCTGAGGTATATACTGGAGTAAAAAGTTCAAATTCAATGCATTCCAGAAAGAATAAACATGCAGACTTTCGCTTTCATAAAGAGAGCTATAAAAAGAGTTTGATGGAATCCAAGATTTCCTGAGGTTAACGTTGAGTGGATACGCCATTTCCAACGTGGAAAGAATGTTCCGTTTCTCAGTGATAGTTCATTCACTCCTGTTTCTTGCGGTTCATTCACTCCTGCTTCTCGCGGGTCCACTTGATTATAGTTTCCGGAGAACGGTAAAGGAAAATGAGTTTGGCAAAGAGCTGCTCTTCCAGTTCCAACTCCCCCATCTCGCGCACCAGGAAGATATCAGTGCACAGCTTCAAGATTCGATCGGGGTTGGGCAGTTCCTCAAACATGATGGAGCGAGAGATGCCTTTGAAGAATTCACGAACAAACTTCCCAATGACCAGTACCACAGACAGATACAGGCCAACAATCCTGAGAAGGAAAGGGGAAAAATTACATCAAGCTTCAGTAAAAGAGCAAATACCTTGATATAAATCTGGAGTTAGCAGGTAGTGTCATTAGCGATCAATACTCATCTTCCATCAGGCCTCTAAATGTTACATTTATGGCAAGTAGCACAATGTTGTGCACAGCTTCTCAGGTTAGTCACAGATGGAATACAATTCATGGCCCAGAGTTTGCATGCAGCACAGTCAGCAATTTGGACAAAAAAATAGTGCTCCAAATTGAGCTAGTATTGGGAAGTGACCTTTTTCCCTCCTTTCTGCTCACTTGCATATTGCCAAATAATCTGCCATGAACCAGTGCAATTGGCTAACATTTTAGTATTTTAATAAGTAAAAGAATAGTTTGCATCACAAAATATCCCTTGGATGGATTTGAGTGGTAACCTAATGGGAGCATTATTAATCCAGCTGAAAATGGGTTTAATCACAAAATAACTTTCTAATCAGGGTCTCTATCACCAATGAGTAACCTGATTTTAACTAAAACAAAAATTCTGTACATAGCAATTTGTTCGTAACGTTGGTGTACACTAGTCAGTTCCGTAGGGGCTGGTTTAGCTCACTGGGCTAAATCTCTGGCTTTTAAAGCTGACCAAGCAGGCCAGCAGCACGGTTCGATTCCCGTACCAGCCTCCCCGGACAGGCGGCGGAATGTGGCGACTAAGGGCTTTTCACAGTAACTTCATTGAAGCCTACTCGTGACAATAAGCGATTTTCATTTTCAAATGATATATGTTCTAAGAGCCCTGCTGATGTCAAGTGCGAGGGTATCCCAAAACCCAGAAGGGTAACACTGGTTCTTAGTGGTGTATTTTTCAATTTGGTGTACTGAGAAAAGCTCTGTAAACTAGTTGGAATTGTCCTGTCATTGTGTGATCAATTAATAAAGATTTATAAACTTAAAAAATCATATGACGAGAAAGACTATAAATACACGCCAAAACGTACTTACACTGCTGACGATACATGACGTTACCCTTTGGTCCCTAACTCCCTGTATTTCCTGAACTCTTAAGATGCCCCTTTGTTCCCAAACAATATGCAATTTTGAGAGAAATCCAGCAGATAATTACCGTGCGCAGGTTATTTGGCCACAATAGGAAAACTGCCTTCAGTTTCAGCGAAGGTGAATTCTTGGTTTATGTTTTGGATCCTAATCGGCTGCCCGTTTCTGCAGCTGGCTTTGGCTGTGATGGTCGCTGCTACTGTGTCCTTTTCTCTAGTTAGAATTTCATAGAATTTACAGTGCAGAAGGAGGCCATTCGGCCCATCTAGTCTGCACCGGCTCTTGGAAAGAGCACCTTATCCAACCCCACCCTCCACCCTATCCCCATAACTCAGTAACCCCACCCAACACTAAGGGCAATTTTGGACACTATGGGCCATTTAGCATGTTCAATCCACCTAACCTACACATCTTTGGACTGTGGGAGGAAACCCACGCACACACGGGGAGAACGTGCAGACTCCGCACAGACAGTGACCCAAGCCGGGAATCGAACCTGGGACCCTGGAGCTGTGAAGCAATTGTGCTATCCACTATGCTACCGTGCTGCCCTAAATTATTGTGCTATGGATGTATTATTATGTTTCTTCGTTGCCCATTTTGTGGATCTGGCTTTTAGCATATACCTGTCAATTTCCTTATCTCTCCACTTTGAAGTTACCTCTTCGATACCCCATTTTTTTTCCCTGTCACATAGGTAAACACTTGTTTTTCTCAAAATCTCTCCAGACAGCTTGCCCTTATCAACCCCTTGGTTTGATTTTATCCCAATTTCACTTTTAAATCTTAAATCTTCCCCATTCTTAATATTTAAAAGCTTTCAGAATTTGCCTATTGGTCTCCCTGCAACTAAAAATGGTAAAATGTTTAAAAATCTTCTCAAAGGGCCGGTGGAATCAGAAACGGTGATTGTTTTAATCTTGGGCTGTGGCCAATTTGTGCTGGGGACAGAGTCCAGTGCAGTATTTTTAAACCAGCATGAAAGGTCACAAAGTATTGCTGCCAGGTGTAATTTGAGTTTAAAACTCCTCGATCCTTTGCTGTGGTTTGGCTGATATCAGGCAAATTGCACTGAAAAGACAATTAGCGCAACCAAGTGGAAACCTATGCCCCAGTTTTCAGTGCGGACTGCCCATTAACATTCCCATTCTAATCTGACGTCCATGTTTAGAATGGAACTTGTCGCACTGTAATCACAATCTCCTGCTGGTGTTGCTCCAAGGCTGTACTGGGGCAGAATTTCCAGGATGGCCCTGAAACACCCTTCAGTTGCTTCTCCTTCTGCCTTGTAGGGGTGGCGGATGATGCCAAGTGTGTACCATTCCAGGAAAGTGGCTAAGCTGAAGAAATGGGGTGAATTCCCAAGTGAAACTGGGTTCTGCCTTACCCCTCCACCCCACCACTATCTGCCCTTAGCCTTGATTACAGTCCAGACAGCACCAAGTAAATTAATGCCCACATTCCACTTCTCCCAAATTTTATAACATGAAGCCAGATCACTGAATTTTCTTCCTCCAACGCTGTCAAAGGTTTTGTAGTCTTTGGGTATCATTATAGCTAAGTTCTGCCAAATCCTATCATTTGCTAGGAGAATAACAATAAAATTAAACACTGGATAATGGGGGATTTGCTGGTAACATCATGCACTTGCTTGTGTCACACCTACTTCTTGTATCACTGGCGGAATTCTCCGCTCCTCACACCGGGTGGGAGAATCGCGGGAGATCCGCTCTCGCACCTCCCGCGATTCTCCCAACCACTCAAAATGGCGTGTTGCGTTTTGCGACACACCGCTCGGAGAATTGCGGGCCGCCGTTTTTCACGGTGGCCCGCGATTTTCCGAGCGGCCTGCCGTTCGCGACCGTTTCACGACGGCGGCAACCACACCTGGTTGATGCCTTCGTGAACACGGCGTGAGATGCCCGTTTGGGGCTTGTGGGGGGCCTAGAGTGGATTGAGCAACACGACCGTGCTCGGGAGGGGACAGGCACGCCATCGGTGCCCATCGTCAGGCCGGCGTCTCAATGGAATGCTCTCTTTCCCCTCCGCTGCCCCGCAAGATCAAGCCGCCACGTCTTGCGGGGTGGCGGAGGGGAAGACGGCAACCGCGCATGCGTGGGTTGGCGCCGGACAACCTGCGCATGCGCGGCTAATGTCATTAGGCGCGTCGACCGCGACATTCCCGGCGTGCCGGGCCTTGACGCCAGCGACAAGGCCCGGTGGCCGAGTCTCCCGGCACGGCCCTCCTATCCCCCCGGAGGGGGAGAATAGGGGGCCAGGAGAGGCCTCCGACGCCGTCGTGAACCTCTCCGGGTTTCACAACGGCGTCGGGCCTTTGGGAGAATTCTGCCCCACATCTTTATATATGTTTGTACCATGGTATAACAGGGCAGGTACTGCAGAAATGAGACCTAGGAAGTGTTATCGATAATGTGCCCTTCACAGTTCATCACCAGAGGAAATTTGTTTGTTTTTAAAAATCCTCATTGAATCATAGAATTTGCAGTACAGAAGGAAGCCATTCAGCCCACTGAGTCTGCACCGGCCCTTGGAAATAGCACCCTACTTCACCCACACCTCCACCGTAGCCCCACCTAACGGGCAGCACTGTACACAAGTGGCTAGCACTGTGGCTTCACAGCGCCAGGGTCCCAGGTTTAATTCCCCATCGGGTGACTGTGCGGAGTCTGCACATTCTCCCCGTGTCTGCCTGGGTTTCCTCCGGGTGCTCCGGTTTCCTCCCACAGTCCAATGACGTGTAGGTTAGGTGGATTGGCCATGATAAATTGCCCTTAGTGACCAAAACGGTTAGGAGGGTTATTGGGTTACGGTGATGGAGGGGAAGTGAGGGCTTAAATGGGTCGGTGTGAACTTGATGGGCCGAATGGCCTCTTTCTGCGCTGTATGTTCTATGTAACCTTTTGGACACGAAGGGTCAATTTAGCATGCACATCTTTGGACTATGGGAGGAAACTGGAACACCCAGATGATACCCACACAGACATGGGGAGAAAGTGCAAACTCCACATAAGACAGTTACCCGAGGCTGGAATTGAACACAGGTCCCTGGAGGTGTGAGACAGGAGTGCGAACCACTGTGCCACCGTGCCGCCCATATTGCATGTACAGTGCAGCCACCATGCACAAAATGAACTTAATAAAATAAGGTCCATCACTGACATGGAGACTGAAATTTAGAAGTGATTTTCTGAGCCCTAATTAGGAGGGGTTATTGGGTTACGGGGATAGGGTGGAAGTGAGGGCTTAAGTGGGTCGGTGCAGACTCGATGAGCCAAATGGCCTGCACTGTAAGTTCTATGTTCTAATTAACCTGGATTCCCATGAGAATTTATCTTCAAAGGGACAGGCTGGGTTTGCACCTAAACACAACAATGTTCCTGACTACGAGCAAGACCATAGGAGATCCACTACTGCTCAAAAAGCAATTGGTCTTCATTCATAATGGTCCTGTATAAACAAACAATATTTAGCCACAACTCAATGAAATTCTGACAATGCACTGTCGTTTGCTAATCTCTGACTCTATGCTTGTGCTGTCCATAGTTATTGGAGCATTACAGAGTGCAGTGTTATGATACTACTGCCTGATCGTCATAGAAAGAAGAGAAGCAACAAGTTGTCCCACTGATGTTCAGACTCCTCCCTTATCCTAGCTTTGTTTGCCAGAGTCATTCCCTGGTTTTAAGCAGAGTCCCACACGGCTACATTCACATGTTGCATCCAAGGCACAGATATCTTGGGTTTCAGCATAGCTACAGGACCAATGTGTTGCAGCAAAGTGTTTTCTATCAAGCAGATTCTTCAGAGCCAGACTGAGATGGGGCACTCGCTGCTGGTCAGAGAGTGGAAGGGAAGGTGAATTTCCCATCCAGCCCCTCCAATCCTTGGGGCAATCCCTGCCAAATCTGACCATTGAAACCAAATTGTTTTATTTCAGAACTCAGGGCTCAAGTGCCCATTTTGTATTGGCTTGTCATTCAACAAGGGGGGATTTTGTATTCATAATTACCCCATCCCCCCAATCTCTAATCTACGGATAATGTGGGTTCACCCCTCGAGTGCATAAACGGAAAACATAAACGGAAAACATCTTTACCCATATCCAGCGAGGAAATCCAGACTTGAAGGGCTGACTTTGTCATTGAAGATGATGAGTTCCATGTCACTGCAATTCTGGCTCACACACTGGGGCTTCCACTCCTTCATGTTCCACCACTTCATCTTTCCATGTGATGTGTTGCCTGACCCACGCTCCTCCTCCATCTGCAGCGTGATGTTCCTGTAGAAGGCCAGACTGCCTTCAGCATCTCTGGAAAAAGCTGTTGCTATTTTGAAAGCAAAACACACAAATGTCACTCAGTCTTTCCTGGGTCTCGACCCTCAAGTAGAATTGTTTACAGCATGGAAGGAGGCCATTTGTGTCTATACTGGCAATGCAAAAGCAATTCCACTAGTCCCACTCCCTTACTCTTTCCTCATAAACTTTCAATTATTTTTATTTCAAGGTGACCATCCTGTTTCTGCACCTCCTGTTATTTTGTATTGCCGTTCCTCGTTCCTCCTATCAAAGCGTATCACTTCGTATTTCTCTGCATTAATTAAGATCTGCCACATGTCCCAGACTGTTTGTGTCTTTTTGAGGTCCACTGTTATCCACTTCTAAGCGTTGTGTCATCTGCTAATCCTAAAATTGTGCCATGTACAGCTTGGCCAAAGTCGTCAATATATATCACGGAAAGCAGCAGTCCTAATTACAACCTTTGGGGAAATCCACTGAAAACCATCCTCCCAAGTCTGAAAAACAGCCGTTCACCATTACTCCCTGTTTCCTGCCATTGAGCCAACTTCATATCCTTGCAGCCACTGTCCCTTTATTCGATGGGCCTCAATCTTTTTCAGAAGCCTGTTAATGTGGCACTTTATCAAACATCTTTTGAAAGTCCATGTGTAGCACATCAACTGCATTACCTCATCAACTATTTCAGTCTGCTCATCACAAGACTCAACCAAGTTTAGTAAACCCATCTGTACTGTGCTGGCCTGTTTGTTGGCAAAAGAAACCTTGCATGACTCCAAGAAGTCACATTTTCTCTTTATGTTCTTGTGAATTTAGTGTTAATTTAGCATTAATTTTGTATGGCGCCTTTCCAGCCAGTAAACAGTGGGGAATTTTCTCTCCTTCAACCAGGCCTGGATTTGAAATCGGCTCTCCCCCAATTTCCTAATTTTGAAGCACTTGCTTAGTTCCCGATGGCCTCTATGCTATTGAGCACGATTCAGTGGTGATTCTGGAGATGCACAGCCTATTACTCCCACTTTGAAAAGAACTGAGAAGATAAAGTATGGCATAAACCAGGAAGGATGGGGAATATGATGCTCTTTTTATATGTAATAATAGAGCAGAAAACTAAAGTGCACCAAACAAGACACGTTTCTTTAATATAGAAAACATCGCAAGGTACTTCACAGAAGCATTCACAAAGTCCACACACGATCAAAGAAAGAGACATTTGACAGGTAACTAATTGGTTAGTTATAAAGTGGAGAGAGGTTTGGGGGGGGGGGGAATTACAGCTCTTAGAGCTGCAAATGCTGATAGCTGCCAAGGTGGGGCTGAGGGAGTGGGAGGCATGTTCTTTTGTTGTAGTTGCTGCTCTCCTTCCCACCCACAGCTGAGTGACAAAATCATGGGAAGGGTCTGACATGAAGGAACACCATCCACCCCCCCCCCCCCCCCCCCCACCAAAACGCCCTACTGGCCCTTGTCAAATCCATTGGTGGGCTGAAGATTTTAAAATGTGTCTCGCACTCACTGAGCTGGCATGCTCAGGTGGCCGCAGTACAACTGTCAGCCAGCAGGGACATCATGAGCAGGCCTGTCAACCTGAGAACGTTCTGCGTGCCCTTGGAGAGGGAGCATGCAGTGTCCACCGATACATTTGAGACCTTCCCCACCTGGTGAGCACCACAGGGGCTGGAGTGCATAATCTCGCCCTTAATTTTTAAATTTTCCTTTAAAGTTTTCTATTTTTGAACAGTGTAAGGGGCTGTTTACTTATTTATCTGTTGTACTCAAAACAATTTGGCATTCGTGACCTCCAAGCCAGAAGCTGCAGTTCAGCTACCCTGGGGCAGCAGGGTAGCATGGTGGTTAGCACAAATGCTTCACAGCTCCAGGGTCCCAGGTTCGATTCCCGGCTGGGTCACTGTCTGTGTGGAGTCTGCACGTCCTCCCCCTGTGTGCGTGGGTTTCCTCCGGGTGCTCCGGTTTCCTCCCACAGTCCAAAGATGTGCGGGTTAGGTGGATTGGCCATGCTAAATTGCCCGTAGTGTCCTAATAAAAGTAAGGTTAAGGGGGGGGGGGTTGTTGGGTTATGGGTATAGGGTGGATACGTGGGTTTGAGTAGGGTGATCATGGCTCGGCACAACATTGAGGGCCGAAGGGCCTGTTCTGTGCTGTACTGTTCTATCTATGTAAGTCCCACCCCAGGACTGTGGTGTGGCTGAGCAAGTTGATTGCCAACCTGTCAATCCTTCAGGTCAGCCTGTGGCAGGCAGAAAGAGTGGAAGAGTTTGCTGGTCAGCCTGAACTGTGTGGGAGCTTTGCCACAAGAGCCTACCCATGTTTAAAAAAATAGATCCAGACAGAAGCTCTTGGCAGTCACTGGCAAGTGTGCTCTTCACGTTGAGGGAATGCGAGAGAGAGAGAGAGAGATGTATGCACCCTGTTCACCCGGAATTCCTTGTTCACCCCCTACATATAGGTGTTTATAAGAGGTCACTGGAGAAGATCCCGAGTTCGTTCTCTTAACTCACCTAATCGGAGTCGGAAAGCTGGCTTAGCTTCAGACTGCCCTGTCGCTCGAATATATTTGGGTAACAAACCCTCAATTAGCCTAAAATGAGAGAGAATAATTATCATTCTGAATTG
This sequence comes from Scyliorhinus canicula, assembly GCF_902713615.1. Taxonomy (NCBI): domain Eukaryota; kingdom Metazoa; phylum Chordata; class Chondrichthyes; order Carcharhiniformes; family Scyliorhinidae; genus Scyliorhinus; species Scyliorhinus canicula. Next base: position 131,716,949 of record NC_052152.1, on the reverse strand, counting down.
TCAATGGTTGTGAGAAAGAAAAAGTGATTGTGGCAAAACCTAATCATGTGGGCTGCAGTCGAACTGGCACCTCTGGAGGCCGGCATTCCAGGCATCTCTGGAGGCCGGCATTCCTGGCACCTCTGGAGGCCGGCATTCCTGGCACCTCTGGAGGCCGGCATTCCTGGCACCTCTGGAGGCCGGCATTCCAGGCATCTCTGGAGGCCGGCATTCCTGGCATCTCTGGAGGCCGGCATTCCTGGCATCTCTGGAGGCCGGCATTCCTGGCACCTCTGGTGGCCGGCATTTCCACAGGTTTGATTCTGACCAGGTGATATCTGATCCTGTGCTGCCCTTGGCTTTATGCCAACTGCTGTGCCGTGAAACAGTAGGTCATCCATGAGGGAGGGCCAAGGGTGGGAAAGTCGGGAAGGGCTTTGGAAGCGAGGGTAGGGAGGGGGAAGTGAGGTGGAGACAGGTAAAACAAGAGTGGGTGAAGGGTAAATGAGGATGGGGTAACACAGCGGAAATCAAGACTGGGTGTTTGGGTGTGTGGGGGAAGTGAGGTGGAGGGAGGAGTCAGCAAGGCCGGAGGAGGGGGGAGTAAGGCCGGGGTGGGGCGAGGAGCTATGCTGGGTGGAGGGGGGAATGAGGTTGTGCATATGGGGGCGGGGAAACCGAGGCTGTGTGTGTAGGGGAGAGCGAGGGTGTGGGGGGAAACAAGGCCATACAGCGTGTGATGGTTGGCATGGGGGATGAGGTAGTGAGGCTGGGTGTGGGATGGTTGGGAGAGGACAAGAGTGATGGAACCGACAGTGGATGTGGGGGAGGGGGGGGGGGGGGGTGGTGAAATGAAGCAGAGGGAATCGAGCCTTGGTGTGAGGGTTGGGGCGAAATTAGTTCAACATGGGGGAAGGGAGAGGGAAGGTGGGGCGGGGAGGGTGAGATTAGGGAAGGGGAGGAAGGAAAAGGGAGAGGAGGAGGAATGGGAGAGGAGGGGAAGGTAAGAGGAGAGGGTACGGTGAAGGAAGAGGTGGAGGAGCAGCAATGGAATTGGAGGGAGAAGGGGACAGGGAGAGGCCCACAGTCACCCAGACCCACCTCCCCATGTCTGGGAAGATCCACCTCAGTGAATCTCAAGCAATTAGTTTGAGATGGGATTGGCATGATAATATTACAGTGGCAACAAGTATGTAACATACACTGGCTCCTCCCGGGTTCCTTCCAACAGCTGAACCAACTCTTTTCTCACTTTCCTGTCTGTGCAAAGCACTGTGTGTTTACCAAAAGCTTCAGGACTCATCAACAGGGAACCGTTCCTGTGGGAATAGGAAAAACAGCAATCAGAAACCACCGAATTACAACACCAACTATGTGTGGCAAACTGATTAGAAAAAATTCTGCTACTGAGTTGTCTCCCAGCTGTCCATGTTCCACACCCCGAGCAAACACATTGATATCACACTGTCCCCATGTATTTCACTTCTCTGTTTAATATCATAATGATACGAAATGAAATGAAAATGAAATGAAAATCGCTTATTGTCACAAGTAGGCTTCAAATGAAGTTACTTTCATGGTAAAAACATGGTAAAAATAAAATTCAGCCGCATTGCGCATGCGTGCACGATGATCGGCATGCATGCGCATTCTGCGAACATATTTTAAAAAATTAGGCCCTAGTGCGCATCGATGATCGGCGCGCATGTGCAGGCAGGCATGCGCAGTGCGGCCGCTATTTTTTAAAACGGTTGCAGCTTTTTGTTTTACAAGTTCTGGAGTGGTTTTTATTCATTTATTTTATTCATTTAATTTTTTTTTCATTTATTTTATGCATTTTATTTTTTTTACAAGTTTTAGAACATAGAACAGTACAGCGCAGAACAGGCCCTTCGGCCCTCGATGTTGTGCCGAGCAATGATCACCCTACTCAAACCCACGTATTCACCCTATACCCGTAACCCAACAACCCCCCCTCCCCACCACCTTACTTTTTTAGGACACTACGGGCAATTTAGCATGGCCAATCCACCTAACCCGCACATCTTTGGACTGTGGGAGGAAACCGGAGCGCCCGGAGGAAACCCACGCACACACGGGGAGGACGTGCAGACTCCGCACAGACAGTGACCCAGCCGGGAATCGAACCTGGGACCCTGGAGCTGTGAAGCATTTATGCTAACCACCATGCTACCGTGCTGCCCGGTTTTATTAATTTTTTTCATTTAATTTATTCATTTTATTTTTATTTTTTCTGAAAGTTGGGGTGGGGTGTTTATTTGATAAAATTTTACAGGAAGAAAATTCAGAACTTTGGACAGATGGAGAGTCCATACTTTCCGACACCGGAAATCTTCACCTTCATCCAACAGGTTCCATTGGAGGAGCGTGTACGAGGGCCAAAGGGACCCAAAACCATTTCCTCCATTTTTGTCAGCAGCAAACAAGGTAAGAGAAAAAGGTGGGTCGTGAAGGTCGGCCGGGTTGGGTCCCGAAGGTTGGCCGGTTGGTAAAAATGGGTCCCCAGAAAAAAAGTTTGAAGAACACTGCATTAAGCACTTCCACAACAGGCACAATGTGTTTTTTTATTTTGGAAAACGTGGTGATATAACCACTGTAGTGATGCGTACTTGCAGTAGGGGATGTATGCCTGTACCTGTAATACAGGTTCCTCCGGTAAGCCCCTGCCGGCTAGCTCCGCCCACAGGGAGCTTGTGTATAAATATGCGTGTGAGTCACTCAGACCCTAGTCTACAGTTGCAGCTGGAGGAATAGCAACGCACAGCAATAAAGCCTCTATTGTACATGTCTCTCGTCTTTGAGTATAATTGTTAGCGCCACAGAAATGCAATCCTGTATATTCTGACTAATTGACTTTCCGTACTCATGTGACTGCCGCAAGTCACTGTGCCTCTGAAGACAGACATCTTATGATCAGTTGCATAAGGCCTCTCATAGAAACATGCACTGAAGTACAGCTGTTCTTATACTTGTAATATGGTTCAAGGGAGTGGTACAAATTAACTTTCTGAAATCTGTAAAAGGAGCAGAAAAGACACTAAAAACCCAGGAACAGAAACATTCAAAATCTGCAAACAGCTGCTAAAAGAACAAAGGAAAACAAAGGGTGCAATATATCAAAGAAACACACACAGGATGAAAATTAAACTATTGGCTGAAGAAGAAAAGACTAAATGAAAAGCATGCACAGGCTCTAAGTAAAATTACTGGCTGCAGAGCAACAGTAAACACAGACAAAGGCTGCAAATAAATTACTGAGTGAATAAAAATAGCTGTAATAAATTTTGCAAACCCATCTCCAATTCAGTTGAAAAGTGATGCATGCCAAAACTGGCAGATGCTTCACTTACAATGATGGGCATTGTAATGAGCGCATTGTAGCACAGTGGTTAGCACAGTTGCTTCACAGCTCCAGGGTCCCAGGTTCGATTCCCTGCTGGGTCACTGTCTGTGCGGAGTCTGCACGTTCTCCCAGTGTTTCCTCCGGGTGCTCCAGTTTCCTCCCACAGTCCCAAAATGTGCAGGTTAGGTGGATTGGTCATGCTAAATTGCCCACCCCCCAAATGGTTGGGTTGTGTGGGGTTACGGGGATAGGGTGGGGTGTGGGCTTAGGAAGGGTGCTCTTTCCAAGGGCCGGTGCAGACTCGATGGGCCAAATGGCCTCCTGCACTGTAGATTCTATGTTAAAACAATAATATTGCAAGACTTAATTAGGAAGCATCAAATGAATAGAGTAGCTACATTTTTAACACTGCTGGGGAGGAACTGTTACTAAGTGTATACCACTCTGAATTTAATAAACAAGCAAAAAGATGACAAAGATTTTGAAAGCCTTGAACGCACATTTTGAACTCCAAATTAATGTCACATATGAACGATATATATTCAACACTAGAATTCAGATTGAAAATGAAACCACTGAACAGCAGTAACGCAACAAGCAGAATCATGTGAATTTGCCTAGCTAAACAATGACCTGGTTAAAAGTAGATTGGTCCTAGGAGTGGCAGACGCCATGGTGAGAGCAAGTCAAACATGAGAAACCGATGCTAAAGAAAACGCTAAATGTGTGAAATGTGGAAGTTGTGAAAGTTACGACCTATGTACAGCAGAGCAATCCAAGAGATACATGATGCTGCGAGAAGACATAGGCCAAAAGAGCTAAGCAATTGCTGACAAAGGTCAGGTACAAATAGCGTGGAGTGCAACATGCACGGGAAAAGAAGGATTGGGGAAACAGTGTTCTAACTGCAAGAAGCAAAATGATTTTGCACACAAGTGTTTAACCATGCAAAACAAATGTATACAGGTGGCCACTGGAGAGCTATCAGCAGACAAGCTTGATGAAGTACTACATAGGATACAACAGGTTGGTTCAGTCAAGTCTATAGGCGACAAATGGTTTGTGACTGTTGCAATGGTGACTGCAGAGGGAAAGTATTAGCAAACAAGAAGTGTCAGATAGACAACATCAAGTGGCTCAACATGGCTATCCTAAAATGAACTCTCAAAAGTAAGATTGAGGCTTTCTGATGGGATGATACTCATACCGAGAGGACAAGTTAGTCTGATAGTCCAATACAAGAAGGAAGATCTTGAGTTCCAGATCATAGATGGGACACAGCATCCACTCATTTACCCTAAGAACATAAGAACAAAGAGCAAGAGCTGGCAATTCAGCCCCTCGAGTCTGCTCCACCATTCAATACGATCATGGCTGATCTCATCTTGGCTTCAACTCCATTTTCCTGCCAATTCTCCATAACCCTCCAACCCATCACCAACTAAAAATCTGTCTTTCTGCTCCTTGAATTTACCCAATGTCAGCTGAAGCAAGTCTAAAGATTGGACGAGTAACCCTGAATGTGCTAATAGCGATTCACAATGTGACACAGCACACAACAGCACCGATGGCAGAACCGATCCTGGAGGACTACAGAAGTTGTGTTTACAGGGTTTGGATGTCGACCTGGAGATTATCATCAAGTAGATGAGACTGTGAGACCAATTTGGCGTCTGTCGAGAAGAGTTCCAGCTGCCCTCCAACCAAGCCTCATTGCCAACCATTTCAGAAATGTTACCACAACAAGTTTATTTTTTAAAACACATTTTATTCAAACTTGTATCAAAGTAGGTTACAGCAAATAAACACCCCGGGAAACATTCTTCCCAACAAACAACTATACAGTTTGTAGATTTTAATCCTTCCCCCCCCCCCCCCCCCCCCCCCTCCCCATCACCCACCCCCCCAGGGCGAACAGCTCCTCAAACACGGTCACAAACATCCCCCACCTTTTCTCAAACTCCCCTGCTGAGCCCCTTAACTAATACTTTATCTTCTGTAACCTCAGGAAGTCATACAGATCACCCAACCATGCTGCTACCCCCGGTGGCAATGCCGACCGCCACTCCAGCAAAACTCGTCACCGTGCAATCAGAGGGGTGAAGGCCAAGACATCGGACTTCTTTCTACCATGAGCTCCGGCTTCTCTGAAACCCCAAATATCGCCACCAAAGGGTCCGGGTCCACTCCCTCCTCCACTATCCTGGCCAAGACCGCGAACACTCCCGCCCAGAATCTTCCCAATTCTTCAGAACCCCAAAACATGTGCGCATGATTCGCTGGCCCCCGCCCACACCTCTCACACTCATCTGCTACCCCCTGAAAGAACCCACTCATTCTCGCCTGAGTTATATGCACCCTGTGCAGCATCTTAAACTGTATCAGGCTCATCCTTGCAAAAGATGAGGTCCCGTTTACCCTTCGCAGTGCCTCACTCCATACTCCCCAATTGATCACCATTCCCAACTCCGCTTCCCATTTCTCCTTGATCTTCACCACCTGCTCGCCTCCCTGCTCCCACCACAACAAGTTAAAGGTCGTTACTACCCCAGATGTGAAGGATGGTTATTGGTCAGAGAAGCTAGATGAAAGCAGCAGCTTTCTAACAAGATTCTGGACATTATTCGAGTGGTACAGCTGGTACCTCCTGCAGGCTGTTTCGTATTTCCACAGCTCTAGAAGAATATCAACACTATCAAAATGAGGTAGTCAGTGCCCTTTTTCGAGTGGAAACCATAGTGAACGACCTATTAGTCCATGAATGGGGAGACACAATGGAAGAGGCCATTGCTGACCATGATCAGTATTTAATACGATTGGTAGAGAGAGCTCACCAGATGAACACGAAGCTGAACAAGAAAAAATTCAACTAAAAATGCCTGAAGTTAGGTACATAGGTCATGTACTGACAGCACAGATGTGAAAACAGTGCAGCGATTTGTTAAGTATTTAGCAAACATTTGACCTAATTTACCACTGGAGCATGAATGACGACAATGCTGGTGCTGAAGTTCTGTGACGTCAATGAGAAAGTAACCATGCAGTGTGACGCCAGTGAGATGGATGGGCCGGGGACTCTCGTGCAGCAAGGACAACCAGTCACATTTACATCCAAGAGCACGAATGCAAACACTTTCATTAGTACCTGCTTGGGAGAGACAAAGTAACCGTGGAGTCCGACCACAAGTCACTTCAAAGCATTTTTTGCAAACTGTTACTATGTACTCAGAGGCTTCTGCAAAGAATGTTACTTAGTTTACAAAGATATCATCTGGATGTGACACACAAGCAAGAGAAACACATGTACATTGCTGACCTGCTGTTGAGACCAGCCCGTCGAGGCCAGCCCCCCCCCCCCCCCCCCCCCCCCCCCGCCATTGAGGAAAGTTGAGGAGGCTAGAACAGAATGTGAAATCTTCCAGTTTCATTGCTAAGCAGCAGGTCCACGTAATCTGGAAATCATCAACCCGGCTGAGACATTGGATCTGACAGACAAATGCGTTGTTCACATCAATTGAACTACCCAACAAGATGCAACTCTTCAGGCACTGCAAGTAGTGATGAAAAGATGACCTGAGAGCATCAAGAACACACCTGTGGTCACAAGAGCATATTGGGAATACGGAGATAAATTGACAGCCCAAGATGGCGCCTTGCACAAAGGAAATAGAGTGACCATCCCAAAGGAGATGAGTGGAGAGATGCTGAAACACATTTACCAAAGAACTGAATCAACTCTGAAAAGGGCAAGACATGTGCTCCAATGGCCAAACATGAACAATGAAACATTTAAAAATATATATTTTTATTAAGTCATTTATCTAAACAGTAAATACAAACCAGCACAAGAGCAAGAACAAACAGGAACCTCATAATAAATAAATAACCAATACCCCATTTCCCTCCTTCCATCCTGCTTTCCCCATTTTAGCTCCTTTATCCCTCCCTCCCCACTGTTGATGCCTCAACTCTCCTTGAAGTGGCTCCGGGCAAACCGATCAACCGACCCTCTTAAGAGGAACTTGATTTTCTCCAACCTTAGGAACTTCACCAGGTCACTCAGCCACACCCTGGTTTCAGTGCACCGAGATCCTCATGAACAATGAAGCATGACCACATCAGTGAGTGCAGTGCTTGCAACAAGTACCACGTTAAAACAGCTAGAGAGCCATTGATGACACATGACATCCCAGGCAGATGATGGATGAAGTTGGGAGTAAGCCTTTTTTTTCCCACTTTAGAACGGATTATCTTATCATGGTAGACAATTTGGACTACAAGGAGGTAGGCCTGCTGATTTCAATGATGATGAAACAAATAATAGTATGCCTGAAAACACACTTCATTCCATATGGCATTTCAGACATTGTGATGAATGACAATGGCCTTCAGTTCACAAGTGAAGATTTCAACCAATTTGCCGCAAATTTGGAATTTGAGCATTATACATCACTATCTGATTAGAAATGTTGAGATGACAGTGAAACTCAATGAAGGACAGGTCAAGAAATCAAGCGAATCTAGCACTGACGTACGGAAGGCAATCCTCAACAGCTCCTAATAGCATAGAAATTATTCCTGTCTAAAGACTGATGTCATACCACATGCAAACTACTCCTCCAATTGCAAAGGAGCGAATGAAACCACAGGTGGTAGCAGGTATGAGTGAAAAGATGAAGATGAAAGAGCAGAAAGTCAAATTTTAGCTTGACAAAACTGCCAAAACTTTTGCCAGATCTGAACATTGGAGATCAAGACAGGGTACAAATCCTCGATGCTCTCAGCAGGAGTCAGCCCATGTGGAAGCTTGGAACATGCATGGAGAAATTGTCACCTTGATTGTACGCACTGGAAGTGAATAACCAACTATTCCGGCACAACCGTTGGCAGATCTGAACAAATCGCAAAGCTGTTCGTTCAAAGCAATCAGCTTGTCGGGGTGAAGGGATCTCGCCAGTCGTACTAAGTGAAGACGTACCATCAATCCCAGAGGCCCACAAATCCCCAACAACTGCAATGGATCAAAAACATTCACCAAAGGTCATAGAGACAACACTATCTGGACAAAGAACATCTCCCAGAAGAATAATCCATATGCTCACTTTCTATTAATAGAACTTCACAATTTAAAGACTATGGGCAGGAATTTATGGCCGTTTCATCTGGTGGGATATTCCGGTTCCACCGATGATGACCTCCCACTGCCGGTTCCCCGATGGCAGAGATGTGAACAACTGGAGAATCTGTTAAAAACAATACTGGATGATCCCACTGCCATAATAAACGGGCATTGGGAGGGGCTTGGCACGGGGCGGGGGGGGGGCGGGGAAGAGGTTGTGGGCCCTGAAAATCCCACCCCATGTGTCCAAAGCATGTGCAGAGACTAACAGCTTCCAATGCATGCAAACAGTGGTTATATAGTGGGTAACCTGGGCAATTCACTGTCACACGGGATTATACATGCAAATGTGTCTTTTGTTTGCTAGGAAAAACACCTTTTTTATTGATTTAAAAACAGAAAACAGGGATGTTTGGGTTCTGGAAATGCAATCCTGTACTGCCTGACTTGCTGTAGTTGTGTGACTCTGCCATGAGGCACTCTGCCTCTGGAGGCAGACATCTGGGCCGGGATTCTCCCCTACCCGCCGTAGCGAAGTGGCGCCAACTCTAGGCCCGCGCCGGAGTGGTTGGCGCCACGCCGACTGGTGCCAAAACCGGTGCCAATGGCCTTTGATGCCTGCCGGCCGGTGTCGGGGCTGGCCGAAAGGCCTTCGCCGATTTGTGCATGCGCGGTGCGTCAGCTACCGCTGATGTCACCACCGACGCATGCGTGGTAGGGGGGTTCTCTTCTGCCTCAGCCATGGTGGAGGCCGTGGCGGCGGCGGAAGAAAAAGAGTGCCTCCACAGCACTGGCCCGCCCGCCGATCGGTGAGCCCCGATCGCAGGCCTGGCCACCGTGGGGGCATCCCCCGGGTCTGATCGCACTGCGCCCCCCCCCCCCAGGACCCCGGCGGCCCGCTCGCGCCACCAATCCCGCCGCCACCAGAGGTGGTTGAAACCACGGCGGCGGGAGAGGCCTCTCAGCGGCAGGCCTTTGGCCCATCGCGGGCCGGAGAACCGCCACAGGGGACTCACCGATGGGCGCGGCGCGATTCCCGCCCCCGCCAATTCCCGGGTGGCGGAGATTTGCGCCGGTCCCGGGCAATTCTCCGACCCTGCAGGGGGTCGGAAAATTTCGCCCCTGAAGTTCAGTTGAATAAAGCCTCTCACAGAAACACGCGCTGAAGAAATACAGCTGTCCTTACACTTGCAACACATCGCATGGTTAGATACAGCATAAAGCTCCCTCTACGCTATCCCCACCAAAAATAGAACATAGAACATAGAGAAATACAGCACAGACCAGGCCCTTTGGCCCACGATGTTGTGCCAAACTTTTGGCCTAGGTTAATCATAGAATCTTGGACACTAAGGGCAATTTATCATGTCCAATCCACCCAACCTGCACATCTTTGGACTGTGGGAGGAAACCGGAGCACCCGGAGGAAACCCACGCACACACGGGGAGGATGTGCAGACTCCACACAGACAGTGACCCAAGCCGAAATCGAACCTGGGACCCTGGAGCTGTGAAGCAATTGTGCTATCCACAATGCTACCGTGCTGCCCTTAAGAACAAATTAATCTACACTCGATTATTCTACCATAATCCATATACCTTTCCAATAGCCGCTTGAAGGTCCCTAACGTTTCCGACTCAACTACTTCCACAGGCAGTGCATTCCATGCCCCCACTACTCTCTGGGTAAAGAACCTACCTCTGACATCCCCCCTATATCTTCCACCATTTACCTTAAATTAGGTCCCCTTGTAATAGTTTGTTCCACCCGGGGAAAACGTCTCTGACTGTCTACTCTATCTATTCCCCTGATCATCTTATAAACCTCTATCAAGTCGCCTTTTCCGTTCTAATGAGAAAAGGCCTAGCACCCTCAACCTTTCCTCGTACGACCTACTCTCCATTCCAGGCAACATCCTGGTAAATCTCCTTTGCACTTTTTCCAAAGCTTCCACATCCTTCCTAAAATGAGGTGACCAGAACTGCACACAGTACTCCAAATGTGGCCTTACCAAGGTTTTGTACAGCTGCATCATCACCTCACGGCTCATGAATTCAATCCCTCTGCTAATGAACGCTAGCACACCATAGGCCTTCTTCAAACCTCTCAGTGCAGATACAGCACGGAGTTAGATACGGAGTAAAGCTCCCTCAACACTGTTCCCATCAAACACTCACAGTGCAGGTACAGCACGGAGTTAGATACGGAGTAAAGCTTTCTCCACACAGTCCCCATCAAGCACTTCCAGGACAGGTTAGACAGAGGGTAAACAGTCCCTTACATTGGCCAACCTTAAATGAACTCCCCCTACCCAATAATTTTCAGTTTTGGAACCAACCGTTTTGTCTCTAAGGGAGGTTCAATGCCACCTTGTGCAGGCTTTTATGCTCCTTGTTCCTGCTCTCTTTGAAAGTTGCTCCGCAACTGGTCTCCATCACGATTTACGCCCATGGGAATATACTGAAAACCACAAACAAGGGGCTGGATTCTCCGCTGTTGGGATTCTCTGTTACACTGGCAGCAAAGGGATTTCCCAATGGCATGGAGCTGCCCAAATTGGGAAACCCCTTGGCCGGCTGGCGAGATGGAGAATCCAGCCCCCGAGCCTGAGATTTCAATGTGCTTTTTCAGCTCAAAAATTAACTTTGGTGCTTGATTCCGTTTTAGTGAAGTCACACGTTGTGATTTCGCCTGTGAATTCAATTTCATGCTACACGCTGTACCTCAGAATGGTCCAATGGAGATGTATGTAAATCCGTGAAGAATTGTCAATTTCTTCTTTCATCGCCTTGAGACTGGCGGGGCTGATACTCCACAGCAGATTGGCATCGCTCTTTATATGGGCCACCATTATGTCTTCTGGCATGTAGTTAACTAAGAATTGCATAGCAGACTATGGAAATGAAAAAAAGCTTGCATGTTTTAATGATACCGTTAAAATTGATTCTCGTCTCCTCTACCCCACCAACCACCCCCCCCCCCCCCCCCCCCCCCAATGGGTACCTGCTTCCCCAGCTCCTCCCTCCACTCTGTGTAAAGCTCCCTCTGCGCTGTCCATTCAATGGTTCTCATGTTTGCTACTATCTGTCTCCCTCATTCACTGCCTCACTTCCAATATGTGTGTGTATCTTTACCATATGCTTGAAGTCTAAAATCAAACCTTTGTTAGAAAGGGTGTGTATTTGCGCTGAAATTTCTGTTCTGGTCAGGGCAAGGCGGGGCCAAGTCACCTATCAACATGAGCAGACCCCCAAAACTGTGTAATTGTGGCTCACTGGGTTGCACTCCCATCTCAGAGACAGGGTGGGCTTTTCCATCCCGCCGTGCCAGATTTCTAGTTCAGCGCGTTGTCGGGATTCACCATTTTGCTGGCCGGTCAATGGGGTTTCCCATTGTGGGGCAGCCCCATGTCGATGGGAAACCCCCAGGCTGCTGGGAAAATGGAGCATCCTGATTTCGGAGAATCCAACCCAGAGTTTCTGGGGTTCAGGCCCCACTTCAGAGAATTGGACCTTGAATCTAGGTTTTCATTCCCAGGTCAGTACTAAATGAGGGCTGCACCATCAGAGGTACCTTTTTCACATGAAACATTAAACCGAGACCCCGTCTGATAGATATAGAAGATCCTGCAGCCAATATCTGAAGATGAGTGCCGCAGTTATCACTCAGTAAATGCTGGACTAGCCAGTGACTCCCGCATCCCGTAAAGGAAGACATATTAAAAAGCTTACATCACAAAAACAGACGATCAGTCCATTTATCATATTCTTGCTTGTGGGAGCTTACTCTGCCCAAATTGTCTGCTATTGTACATCATATTGGGGTCTATACTTCAAAAGTACTTTATTGGTGTTTGAACAGTGAATGGTGACATATTAGTACATCGGAGAATCACCGGGGGGGCGGCGTGAATCCCGCCCCCGCCGAATTCTCCGGCACCAGAGTTTCGGTGGGACCGGGAATCGTGCCGCGCCGGTCGGCGGCCGCTCGCAGCAGCCCCCCCGGCGATTCTCCAGCCCGCGATGGGCTGAAGTCCCGCTGGTCCTTTGCCAGTCCCGCCAGCGTAGATCAGACCTAGGTCCCTTACTGGCGGGACCTGGCAGCGGGGCGGGCTCCGGGGTCCTCGGGGGGGCGCAGGGCGATCTGCCCCCGGGGGTGCTCCCACGGTGGCCTGGCGCACGATCGGGGCTCACCGATCCACGGGCGGGCCTGTGCCGTGGGGTCACTCTTTTCCTACGCGTCAGCTGTGTCAGCCTCCGTGATGGCCGACACGAAGGTGAACATCCCCTGCGCATGCGCGGGATGATGTCAGCAGCCGCTGATGCTCCCGCGCATGCACGGACTCGCGCCGGCTGGCGGAATCCCTTCGGCCCCGGCTGGCGTGGTGCCAAAGGTATTCCACGCCAGCCGGCGGAGCGCAAACCACTTTGGCGCCGGCCTAGCCCCTGAAGGTGCTGAGGATTCCGCACCTTTGGGGCGGGCTGACGCTGGAATGGTTGACGCCATTCCGTCTCTCCGGGACTCCCCCCGCCCCGCCGGGTACGGGGAATCCCACCCAACGTAACTCATTCTTCCCAAGCATTCGATATTCTACACAGGGTTGATAAAAGAAGTCAATCTTCAACCATATAATGGAGTCCAAAAGACAACATTTCTTACTGGTCACTTGTTGAGACAATAATGTTTTCTGCATTTTTAAAATTAATTCATGGTATGTGGGTTTCGCTGGCTAGGCCAGCATTTATTACCCATTCCAAATTGAAGGTGCTGGTGAGCTGCTTTCTTTAAGCGCTGCAGTCACTGAGATGTAGGTACAACCCCAGTGCTGTTATGGAGGGGGTCCCAAGATTTGGGCCCAGCGACAGTGAAGGAACGCCAATATATTTCCAAGTCGGGGTGGTGAGTGATTGGGAAGGGGTGGTGGTGTTCCCAGGTATCTGTTGCTCTTGCCCTTCTAGATGGTAGAAGTCATGTGATGTTATATTTTTTACCTTTCATCTAGGAATGTGGGTGGCACTGACAAATTCACATTTATTATTTCCCAGCTTTCAATGTCCTAAGAATTGACCGCAAAGTCTAGATAGTAATGTTTAATGGACCAGTGAAGTATTTACAATAGTCTGACAGCCTTTATGGTAATTTCCAATATACCAACATTTATACTTCATCCAACATCACTGGAAACAGATTATTCAATCATTTACGTTATGGGATCTTGCTGTGCACTAATTAACTGCTATATTTCCTACAATACATTTAATATTTCAAAAGCATCCCAATGGCTGTGAAGCACTATGGGCTGCCCTGATGTTGTGAAAGGTGAAAAGACATTTACCTCAACTCACTTAAAAGGTACCTGGATCTGAAGTGAGGTAACTTACAGGGCTATGGACCAAGTGCTGGATAATGGGATTAACATGAGTGGCTAGTTCCTCTTTACTTTTTTTTAAATGACTGGTGCAGCCACGATGGGCTGATGGCCTCTTTCGACACCGTGAGTTTTCTATGGTTCTATTTATCGTGAGCATCATTCCCGTAATTGACCAAAATGATTAAACTTAATTTCACAACTTTCCAGGCTGGGATCTGAACTCTCATCCACTGGATTTTTTAAAAATAATTTACGGGATGTGGGTGTCGCTGGTTAGACCAGCATTTATTGCCCATCCCTAGTTTCCCTTCAGCAGGTGGTGGTGAGTTGCCATCTTGAACCGCTGCAGACCCTGAGATGTAGGTACACCCACAGTACTGTTAGGGAGGGAGTACCAGGATTTTGACCCAGTAACAGTGAAGGAACTGTGATATATTTCCAAGTCAGTGTGGTGAGTGACTTAGAGGGGAACCTCCAGGTGGGGTTCCCAGGTATCAGCTGCTCTGGTCATTCTAGATGGCCGTGGGTTTGGAAGTGATTACCCTTCATAGGATTCCTAGCCTTTGACCTCCCTGGTATTAACATGGTTAATCCAGCTCAGTATCAATGGTAACCCCCAGGATGTTGATTGTGGAGGAATTCTGCAATGACAATGCCATTGAATGTCAAGGGACGATGATTAAATCCTCCCTAGTAGGAGCTGGCCATTGCCTGGCACTTGTGTGGAGCAAATATAACTTGCCACTTGTCAGCCCAGTCCAGGTGTTGCTGCATTTGGACACAGACTGCTTCATTATCTGAGGAGTCGTGAATGGCGCTGAACATTGTGCAGGCATCAGCAAACATCCCCACTTCTGATCCTATGATGGATGGGGGGTCATCGATGAAGCAGCTGAATATGGTTGGGCCTAGGACAGAAACATTATTTACCTGATCTGACATCCATAGTGATCAGCACTGCCCCCCCCCCCCCCCCCCCCCCCCCCCCCACCCCTCAACCCCCCCTACCTCCCCCACCACTCTGCCCCTTTTTCTGAGTGGAGTTCTTGCTGATTACATTTTCACATGGAGCCAGTTGACTCTGGGACTTACCGGATAGATGTCGTACCGGTTAGTGAGATCGTTATACGCTGCAGTGGAGAGCGGCCTGAGGTTCTGTTGCTGTGCGCTCATCGTAAAGAGAGGCTTCACATGTAAAGAAAAGATTTTAGAAAGTACACATTGTAACAATGACTTGCATTTAGTCTGTTGAAACACACCAAGATGTTTCACAGGGGTGATATCAGACAAAATCTAATACTGAGTCATATAAAGAGATCTTAACAAAGAGGAATATTAAATTGTAAAGTATCAATTAATCTTTATCCACCCATTCCAAGCTCCAAGCTCAATTTCTCGAACACTGTCTTCAATGTGCTGTAATCTAAGATTCAGAATGCCACGGCCTGCCTCTGGGATTTACCATCCTAATGTTCAATGTGCTTGTGGAAAGAACATCATTCACATCCTTTGCATGTTTATTCTTGGCTGGACACGATTGAGGTGGAGCTGTCCTCCGAACTCATCTGCATTACATGGAGAGATATGGGACGGGATTCTCCGACCCCCCCGCCGGGTCGGAGGATCGCCGGGGGTCGACGTGAATCCCGCTTCCTCCGGCCGCCGAATTCTCCGGCCCTCCAAAAGTCGGCGAGGCGTGAGTCGCGCCGCCTGCCCCGGAGAATGGTGGGGACCGGCGTGACTCAATGGGCTCCGGGGCTGCCCGGAGTCTCCGGCCCGCGATGGGCTGAAGTCCCGTTGGATTTTTGCCGGTCCCGCTGGCGTGGATCAGACTAGGTCCCTTACCGGTGGGACCTGGCGGCGTGGGCGGGCTCCGGGGTCCTGGGGGGGGCGCGGAGCGATCTGGCCCCGGGGGGTGCTCCCACGGTGGCCTGGCCCGCGATCGGGGCCCACCGATCGGCGGGTGGGCCTGTGCCGTGGGGGCACTCTTACTACGCGTCAGCCGTGTCAGCCTCCGCGATGGCCGACGTGTAGGTTACCCCCGCCCTGCGCATGTGTGGGGATGATGTCAGCAGCCGCTGACGCACCCGCGCATGCGCGGACTCTCGCCGGATTCCGCACCTTTGGGGTGAGCCGACACTGGAGTGGTTCACGCCACTCCGTCCCGCCGGGACCCCCCGTCCCGCCGGGTACGGGAGAATCCCGCCCATGATTACAATGGAGAAGGATCATATATTGTCCATCTCTACGTACTCTCCGAAATCCCGGCCAAGTGTTGACGTCGGCGTCAAACCCGGCGTGAGCGACGCCGGTGTCAACGGGCCTCCAGGCCCAGGCATTCACCTCTTCTACGGGGCCTAGTATGGAGCCGGAGTGCTGTGCGCTCGAAAGCCGGCACGCCACAGCCGGCGCGGATCCGCACATGCGCGCCACGGCTGGTGCAGGTCTTCGCATGTGCGCCAGGGCCTTCTCCGCGCTGGCCCCCGGGCAATATAGCGGAGCCCTACAGGGGCCTGGCATGGAGGAACATAGGTTCCCCCCCCCCGGAATTAGCCCGCCCACCGATTGGTAGACCCCGATCGCGGACCTGGCCACCGTCGAGGCCCCCCCCCCCCCACAAGGGTCGGATCCACCCGCCCCCCCACCAGGATGGCCTCCGCAGCCAGAACTATGAGATCCCGCTGGGTGGGACCATACATAACCCATGCCCACGGAACTCGGCGGAACTGGCAGGCACTTGGCCCGCCGAGCGCGGAGAATCGCCGGGGGGGGGCACTTTCAATGGCCCCCAACCGGCGCGGCGGCGGCCCCACGGGCGCGATTGGTGCCAATTCTCCGGTCGCCATGTGTGCTCTTGCATGCCAACTGCGTTTCCAATTTTCAGTGTACATCTGCTCAGCTCACCAATAAATGGGGACACCTTGCCGTCTGAAGGGGTCGAAGCTCAGTCCCTCCCAGCCACATTATAGCCCTGGCACTCAAATGTCCCGTCTTGAGCATCTCTCACCTTGCAGTTGCAGGGTCAAGTCTCTCATCACCAACAGCACTGTGTGACCTGTCATCTGATCACCCGGCGAGGTCACATACTAATTCTAAATGTGATTTATAGTGGGCAAGAGAGGCTTTGAGCGTGCTCTGGAAGCTCACGTCATCGCTTTTGTTGGACGTGGCCTCCAACACTCTTCAGAGTGTCAGTGACCTCAGATGTCCCTGTCTCCTCTTGCTGTGCGTCTGATTGCACACTGTGCTCACCAAATTGTGACCCTGAGGCTGCTCTCGAACCCGGTCCCACTGAGATGTGTGTCTCTGCACTGGTGGAGGGTGTTGGTGAATGCTGTGATGAGTCGTACTGTCCTCTTGTTCCACATCCGAAGGGTCCTGGAGTTAAGGGCCTGGTTGGTTGAGTGCCTTGGGCACTTGGCAGAGGTTCTGGTGAACAAATGTAGAGGTTATAGGTGCATGGAGTTGTCAAATTAAAACCAGGGACTGTGCACTCAGGAGTAGTGTTGTCTGAGGGACGAGCTGGTGTGGGAGCCTCATGTTGGTATTTGCTGTCAACCTCACCATTGCCCCAGGCACAGTCCACAGCCTCTCTGGCAACTCAATGGCACAATTTTCAAAGGCAGTGAGAATCTTGAATCCCAGCACTCCATACCCAGTCTGGGACCGACCTCTCCCTTTTATTGCGCACCCGCTTCTGCTGTATAAAGGTGGATGGAGAGAGTGGGAGCAAGACACGTGCCAGGGCAGGAGTTAAGGATGATGAGTGGAGTTATGGACGGGATGAGGACAACGGTCTCCAGAGCAGATGAACTCTGATGAAGATATGAAGGTATGTGTGAGAGTGAGTGCCGATGCCCCTCAAACCAGCAGTGAGTGAAAGTCCTGTGATTGTGCGATGGGATGGCGAGTGTATGAGTTTAGAGTGATGAGATGGTTGACTTACCCTGGTGGCATGGATTTGATCATTCATCCTCTTTCTGCACTGGGTAGAGGTCTGCCAACCTTTTGTGGGCAGCATTAGTGCTGCCCACTGCCTGTAAAGTTGGAGTGGTGAGGTTGATGGACCTCCTGCGGCCAACACATGGGTAGATGACATGTTGGTGGATGTTCGAGGAGAGGCATTACTGAACTTGGGGTTGCTCTCTTCTTCCCTTTTGGTGCCATCTGTAGCAACCTTGAGCTGCAGACATTGAGAAAGCTGTGCACAACTGCTGTTTGAATATAGTGCCCCGAGTGGGGAAGCGGAACTGACAGTGGGGTAGATGAATCAGAGACCACCCGCCAGCGATCTGGCATGTTTCCCATGCATGCGGAATTAATGAGGCTTGTAGCGGATTATACAGCGCATACAACCTGCCATTGCAGCTGGCAAAAAACACGTTGCTTTTCACATCAGTTCCCACACTTCGTGCAATGCAAGGAAAATCCCACCCTTAATGTTTAATCATACAAGCCTCAAACCCCCTTTGTGAGATCTACTGACTAGAACATCCAATATACAACATGGTGGCAGCGCTAGGAAAAACCTGGAACTTCAGAGAAGCCGGAGCAGAAATTCTAAAGGAGCAGCGTTTTGACCTGACTGAAAGTACCTGAAGTGAAGACACAGATAAATCTGATGAAGCCCTAAAGTCCTTTAATAAACATTTCAAACTAAAAAGTGACAACATTTTAGAGAGCAAAATTCAACAAACGTGTCCAGTTGCCCGAAGAATAGCTGATTTTATTATTAATGAACTATACAGTTTTGCTTAAGGCTGTGACTATGGTGAACTTAAGTTAGAATTGATGAGGGATAGAATTATTATAGGTGTGGCTGGTGATGTTCTTTCAGACACACTGCAGGCCAAGGAAGATCTGACCCTAGAAAAGGCCATCCAAATAGTCAGGCAGTCCGGGATATGCCAACAGCCACCAATCCATTGATTTGTGGCGAAAGCAGGCAATGGTACAGAGCAACCCTAGCTGTTCTGCTAGTGAAGCAGCAAAGGGGCAGAGAGATCCCAGGCCATGGAAGGCAATACTCAATCTGACCTGCGCGTCTTCCACTCGAGGTACATTGGTGATAACCTAAAGGTTTGGCTGGTCTTACCGCCTGTAAAGAAGTTAGACAAACCAGCTCTGCGAAGAGTGAAGACAATTCAGAGCTGAGTCCCAGTCGAGACTATCTTTATCTACAAGAGGTTGAGAGCCAAAAGACCCACAGGTGGAACCAATGTCTGGCAATCTCAGCACAATGTTTAATTGCAATCATTTGGGATACTTCGGAAAGTTATGCAACGGTAAAACACCCAGTCGGGCAGAGGGGCCCAAGATAATCCACTAGATTGAGGTAACATACCAAGAAGATACTCAACCATGTTTCTTGTGTCAGGCCAAGGATCCTGGATTCTCTTTTTGGAACATGGACATCTCAGTAAATGATCACCTCACCAACTTTAATTTGGACATGGGAGCCAGTGTTACGTTCCTCTTGGACAAGGAACCATACCTGAAAGACCTCTGGCTACGAACAAGGGACAAACCACTCTACAGACTTGGAGGAATCTGACTTTCAGTCAAGAGCATGATCCACTAAGGTATGGCAACAAGCAGACATTCAAAGTTATGTATGTCATCTGAAACCAATCCATCTCCATTGGTTGGAGTCAGTTATATCTGGCTCAAAGAAAGATGGTTGTGGTGGTTGAAGGTCAATGTTCTCAGCTCCAGGACATCACTGCAGGAGTCCCTCAGGGTAGTCTCCTAGGCCCAACCATCTTCAGCTGCTCCATCAATGACCTTCCTTCCATCATAAGGTCAGAAGTGGGGATGTTTGCTGATGCCTGCACAATGTTCAGCACTATTCACGACTCCTCAGATAATGAAGCAGTCCATGTCCAAATGCAGCAAGACCTGGATAATATCCAAACTTGGGATGAAAAGTGGTAAGTTACATACACGCCATACAAGTGCCAGGCAATGACCATCTCCTACAATAGAGAATGTAACCATCACCCCTTGACATACAATAGCATTGCCATCGCTGAATCCCCCAATATCAACATCCAAATTAATTTTGGGTAAAGATATTGCCTTCAAGAGCTACTGGCCAACCAGAGGCAGCACTTCAGACCCAACAGTGCCACCGGGTGTGGTGGTCACTGCTAGTACTGCCGCAGGTCCAAGATCAGCGGTGATGGAGGCCCCAGAAGACAGGTGAGCGTGGTTGGGTTCACCAGGGCCGCTCAGGCAGGTCCCAGCAGGGCAATGCGGGGGGATGGCAGTTCATGAGGGCAGGAGGCCTCGTCCAGTGGGATTGCCCTTGCTGCTGGCTGGTCCCTCCTTGGGACAAAAAGTTCCAATCAGGAGGGATATGTCTCTGCTGGCTCGGGGCCATCTATCTGTGAGTCACGATGGGGCATCCCTTCAAACTTAAGCACATAATACATGCTGACACTCTAGTATAGTGTTGAAGGGGGTCTGTGCTGTTAGAGACACCATCTTTTGGATATGACTTTAAACTGATGCCCTATTTAACCTCTCAAATGGACATGAAAAATCACATGGTACTGTGTCAAAAAAGTGCTGAACTCCCCAGTTTCCTGGGCCATATTGATCCCCATGAATATAACAAAAACAGGTCATTCTCACATTCCTTTCTGTGGGAGCTTGCTGTGCACAAGATTGGCAGCCGTATTTCCAGCATAACAACAGTGACCACACTTCAATACGTAATACGTGGGTTTGAGTAGGGTGATCATGGCTCGGCACAACATTGAGGGCCGAAGGGCCTGTTCTGTGCTGTACTGTTCTATCTATAATTCATTGGCTAAAAGCACTTTGGAGAAACCGGAGTTTGTGAAAGGTACTGTCTAAATGCAAGCCTTTATCTCTTTATCACGCCAAGGGTGCTTCGCAAGTCCAAGTCATTGAGTTGCCTCTTACCTCATATCCACCAATGCTTATCTTGACGGAAACATCCAACGGCTGATTAGTCACCCCGGCGACAGATTTGACCAATGACATGAAGAGCAGCGGGAACCAAACGACGCAGATCAAGGAGATGATGATGAGGCCCCCCATCCCATACTTCACCAACATGTTCTTCTTCTGACCGGCTGCCTGAGGGTATCGCTGTGAGGAGGAGAAACATTCACACCTTTAGGAGGGAGATGACATACTAGCAGCACTGCTCTTGGCATGTGTAAGAGAATGAGCTGACCTGCGGCAGATGGGTTGGCCAAATTGTAATGCTGGTGGGGTGGTGGACAGGGCGGGGTGAAGGTCTGAGAACTGAAACCTGCTGTTTTACTTAAGGTTGTCTCAGAATTTAACTATATTGAAGATTTCATTCGCCTCCCACTCACAGAAATTTGCACAATGTGAATACAACTCGAGAATTCAGGCATTGAGGTCCGCCTGTCAATAAAGTGATGTTAATTAGCTAGTAAGCATCAACTATGCTTCTTCGAGCTGAGCTTCTAAGTTAGCATTAAGCTCAAAGGAATTGGTTTACCTTGCCGGGGAGGGGAGGGGGCAAAGATATTAGAACCATTAACATTCTAATGAAAGGTCAGCTTGATCTGAAATGTTAGCTGTCTTTCGCGCTCCACCTCCTGCTGCCTTACCTCCTGAGTATTTCTAGCACTTTCTATTTTAATTTCTGATTTCCAGTATCTGCAATATTTTGCTTTTCTATTACTATTCCTAGGATATAGGAACAGAAGTAGGCCATTTGGCCCATCGGGTCTGCTCTGCCATTCGATGAGATCATGATTTATCTGATATAATAATCCTCACCTCCGCTTTCCCGCCTTATCGCCATAATCCCCATAGGGGCCTCACGGTAGCATGGTGGTTAGCATCAATGCTTCACAGCTCCAGGGTCCCAGGTTCGATTCCCGGCTGGGTCACTGTCTGTGTGGAGTCTGCACGTCCTCCCCGTGTGTGCGTGGGTTTCCTCCGGGTGCTCCGGTTTCCTCCCACAGTCCAAAGATGTGCGGGTTAGGTGGATTGGCCATGCTAAATTGCCCGTAATGTAAGGTTAATGGGGGGATTGTTGGGTTACGTGGGTTTAAGTAGGGTGATCATTGCTCGGCACAACATCGGGGGCCGAAGGGCCTGTTCTGTGCTGTACTGTTCTATGTTCTATGTTCTATGTAATCCTCGATGACCTTACAAATCAAAAATCTGTCTACATCAGCATTGAACATTCTTAATGACCCAGCCTCTGCAACTCTCTGAAGTAAAGAATTCCACAGATTCACTACCGTCTGAGAGAAGAAATTCTTCCCCATCTCTGTTTTAAATGGATGACACTTATTCTGAGACTATATCCTCTAATCCTAGACTCTCCCACAAAGGGAAACAATCCCTCTGCATCTACCCTGTCAAGTGCCCTGAGAATACTGTATGTCTTAAAGGGCAGCACGATAGCACAAGTGGATTGTGCCGTGGCTTCACAGTGCCAGGGTCCTAGGTTGGATTCTCCTCTGGGTCGCCAGGGTCCCAGGTTCGATTCCCCTCTGGGTCACTGCCTGTGCGGAGTTTGCACGATCTCCCTGTGTCTGCGTGGGTTTCCTCCGGGTGCTCCGATTTCCTCCCACAGTCCAAAGATGTGCAGGTTAGGTGGATTGGCTATGATAAACTGCCCTTAGTGTCCAAAAGAGGTTGGGCGGGGTTATTGGGTTATGGGGATAGGGTGGAAGTGCTTAAATGGGTTGGTGCAGACTCGATGGGCCGAATGGCCTCCTTCTGCACTCTATGTTCTATGTCTCAATAAGATCGCCTCTCATTCTTCTAAACTCCATTGAGTACAGGCCCATCCTACTCAACTCTCCTCATCATCCCTGTATACTTGGACTCAAATCTAGTGAATCTTCTCTGGACTAATTCCAATGCCAGTATATCTTCCCTCAGATAAGAAGTATTCCAGGTGTAGTCTAACTAGTGCCTGTATAGTTTGATCAAGACTTCCCTATTTTTACACTTGGAAACAAAGGCCAACATTCCATTTGCCTTCCAAATGCCTCACGGTAGCATGGTGGTTAGCATCAATGCTTCACAGCTCCAGGGTCCCAGGTTCGATTCCCGGCTGGGTCACTGTCTGTGTGGAGTCTGCACGTCCTCCCCGTGTGTGCGTGGGTTTCCTCCGGGTGCTCCGGTTTCCTCCCACAGTCCAAAGATGTGCGGGTTAGGTGGATTGGCCATGCTAAATTGCCCGTAGTGTAAGGTTAATGGGGGGATTGTTGGGTTACGGGGTTACGTGGGTTTAAGTGGGGTGATCATGGCTCGGCACAACATTGAGGGCCGAAGGGCCTGTTCTGTGCTGTACTGTTCTATGTTCTATGTTCAAATTAGCTGCTGAAAAAGCATTCTAGTTTTTGTGAATTATTCACCAGGACAGATTGGTATGCAAGGCCTCACAGCCTGTGATTATCACTGTACTGTCTCGCTATGTTTCAGGAAGGTTGGATAAGTGTTTGTTTAATCACTCAGGAGCAACTGCACTGCAATTGAAACCATTTAAACATGGGAATCTGAGGCGCAGGACGGCTTGTCCCAACTTGTGTGCTTCTCACCTTTTCCGACTCATTCCAGCACTTCAGAATGAAAACATTAGCATAGATATCCTCCACACAAATCCAGCTGGAGATGCTGAGTGTGGTGTCTGTCCAAACCCAGTCCATCACTGCTCTCAACTCCGTCAGAAAGGGCACCAACCGAAATCTGCAAGTGTCCAAGGAATATGGTCAGTGCTGGGACATTAGAGCATGTTCAGGTGGGGCTCCTCAGAGATGCCCACATGTAAGTGGCCATCCTTTTGTCTTGAATAGCTGGCCTAACACTGACAATTAGGCTGAAATAATCGTTATCAGAGAAAGACTTTCATTTTAATCAATTTCCCCCCTCCGCCACAGCGGGTGTTCTGGCTCCCCACTGGCGGGATTATCCATCCCCACCAAAGTCAATGGCAACTTGCGCTGCTCGATGACCGCACCACTGGAGAACCCGCCATGAGGGACTGAAAGATCCCACTGGCGGGAAGGGCTGTAAAACCACATCCACTGTGTGCATCCTGGATTCTCACATTTAAACTGAACCTCTGAATTCTCCGTTGGACCCATCTGTAGAACTGCTCCAGTAGAGTAGACAATACAAATTTGCTACCAGCACTAGCAAACATCACCTCAACCTTCTACACAAATTATCTCATGAATGACATTCACAAGACACCTACCTACGACTATAGGCATATCTTACAGCTTTGGCAAAGAGTCATCTAGACTCAAAACGTTGGGTCCCTTCTCTCTCCACAGAAGCTGTCGGGCCTGCTGAGATTGTCCAGTATTTTCTGTTTTTGTTTCCGATTCCAACACCCACAGTAATTTTCTTTTATCTTACATCACATTAGGGGCTGTTTAGCACAGGGCTAAATCGCTGGCTTTGAAAGCAGACCAAGCAGGCCAGCAGCACGGTTCAATTCCCGTACCAGCCTCCCCGAACAGGCGCCGGAATGTGGCGACTAGGGGCTTTTCACAGTAACTTCATTTGAAGTCTACTCGTGACAATAAGCAATTTTCATTTCATTTTCATTCATTTCATTAGTTTTGTTATGAATGGTGTATATTCGTGAGACATAGTACTGAGACATACAGACCGGAAAAGGCCAAGGTTTCATCCTCGCTATCTCAGCTGGTGTTGACTAAGTTGATGGTAGAGGCTCAACTACAATTGGCCTTGACGCTTGTGTGTCAGCAAATGACAGCATCAGGCAGGGTTACTGTTCTCACCACCAGCCCCTGCTGTTGGTGGGTTTGAGGCTGTGGCTATCCAGATCTTTGCCTGGCAGATAGTGAGGGTGCTTGCTGAGGGCTGGCAAGTGAGTAGGGACAATACTGGTGGAACATGTTGAGTAGACAATACAAATGAGAACTAAGCAGAATATACAAAATTCAGAGAGGAAGTGAAAAAGAAAATAGGAGAAGCAAAGAGAGAGCATGAGAAGAGACTGGCAGCAAACATAAAAGGGAATCTAAAAGTCTCCTATAGGCATATAAATGTTAAATGCCAGTAAGAGGGGTAGTGGGGCAGATTAGGGACCAAAAATAAATACTTTTCACCTGTCCTCACCAAGGTATGGTGAATATGGAGGTAGTTTACATTGGTTGGTGTTATGTGTCTGGGAATGCATTCCTGCTGGTTTAGTGTAGCGAGGTCAGCAGATTTTTTTCTGGGCTTTGAGCAGATCGCCACCTTAGTTGTATGAGCAACACCCTTAATAAAAATCTTTCATTGTGTTTTACAAGAATCCGGAATGTGGGCACCTCCATGTCTTTCCTCTTTGCAGCATTAAAGAAATATAACTTATGGGTTAAAAATTGATAGAGAGAAGCTGTTTGAAACACCTGCTGTGACTAAAGTTGATAAATGACCAGGGTCAGATGGGATGTGTTGGAGGATCCTGAGGGAAGTAAAATTGGGAATTATGGAGGTACTGAGGACAATCTTCCAATCTTCCTTAGCGACAGGGTAATTACAAATGTTAAAACCTTGTTTAAAAAAGGGTGAACCTAGAAACCACATGCCAATCAGTTTAATCTCGATGGTGGCAAAGCTTTTAGAAATGAGAATTCAGCACAGAACTAACAATCACTCGGATGAGTATAGATTCATGAAGGAAAGTCAGCCTGAATTTTGCAGTTAACTAACTTGATGAGTTAATGCAGTTGGTGAGGTGTACATGGACTTCCAAAAGGCATTTGATAAAATGGCACAAAGCAGACTTCCCAACCAAGTTAAAGCCCATGGAATAAACGGGACAGTGGTGGGAAGCATGGATACAAAATTGGCTGAGTGACAGCAAACAGGTTGGTGATGAACATTTGTTTGCCAGATAAGGGGAAGGTAGATGGTAGAGTTCTCCAGGGGTCAATATTAGGACCATGTTTTTTCTTGATATTTCTTAATGATTTAGACTCGGCTGTACACAGCACAGTTTCAAAATTTGGAAATATTGTGAAATGTGATAGACTTGAAAAGGACAAAACCAGAGCGGTGGACTGGATGTACACGTGGCAGCTGAAATTGACTGCGGAGAAATGTGAAGTGGTACATTTTGGCTGGACGAACAAGGAGAGACAATATAAAATAAAAGGGTTCAAATCTAAAAGGGCGTGCAGGAGTCGAGGGACCTGGGGATATATGTGCACAAATTGTTGAAGAGGAAGTTGAAAAAGTGTAAAAAGGCATTTGGGTTCCGGTCTTTATAAATAGCGGCATAAAGCAGAAAAGCAACGGAATAAACCCGTCAGACTCAACTAGAGTATTGTGTCGGGGCAATGTACTTTGGGAAGGATGTGAAGGCTTTAGAGAGGGTGCAGAAAAGGCTAACGAGAATGGGATACATCAGTTATGAGGATAGATTGGGAAGTTGGAATCGCCTTAGAGATATTGGATAGAAATGTTCAAGTCATGAGGAACCTGGACTGAATAGTTTAGGGAGAAACTCTCCTTGTTGGCAGAAGGCATTGAGAGCCAGAGGAAACCGGGTATTTAAGGTGATTGGCAATGAAGTAATGGCGATTAAAGGAAAAACAGCTTACATAGTGGGTGGTTAGGATCCGGAACACGTTCCCTGAGAGTATGTTGGAGGCACATTCAATCACTGGCTTCCACAAGGAAATTTGACAAGCAGCTGAAGAGAAAAGACACCTTGCAGGGCCACAGGGAAATGGTGAAGGAAGAGGGATTAGCAGAGGGTCTCTTTCAGAGAGCCAGCACAGAAACGATGGGCTGAATAACCTCTCTTGGTGCTGTAACTGCTCCATGGTTCTATGAGTTTCACACTGTGAACTGTCCTGTCAAGTAGCTTAATGAACCCCACAGCTGTTCCCAGCCAGGGATGGGCAATAAAGGTCACCATTCCAGGGATGTCTCTATCCCGCGGGGAATGATGTTGGAATGTATCGAGTTGCGCAGGTACGGTCATATGGGGCAAAGAGTATAACCTCTCGTGTTGAAATCTGGGTAGGGGGGTCAAGGGATTGTCCTATTTGTAAGTGAGGGAGAGTGCGGGTGTTAGCCCATCACTAACCAGGGTAAAGATAACCATTTCTCAATATCGCTGATTTCCTGATCCAGGGGGTTAACCGAGAGGCAACATACTCCAAACACATCTATACTTCAAGGGTATCTTTGGCATTCAGCTTTGGCTTATATTAAAATGATCTCCCACATCAGTTAAAATAAGTATATTACAACTTTGTGTCTGCCCCCTCGACACTGCTGGTTTGCTCCTTTACTTACGCTTGAAAGAGGAAAAGATTGATGTAGTTGTAGCTCTTGGTTAAGAAGTTGCCAAGCACTCTATTTGGATAGCCACATTTGATCTGATAGGCTGACAAGCCAAAGTAAATACATTTAACAAAGTACCACAGCTGGGCAATTGGATTCTGGTTAAACCTCCTGCAGGTAGAAATGACAGAGCTATTAGAAAGGGTGAAGCAGAGGAAGATACTTCACATTCAAGACACACACCAAACCTCCCTTCACGTGTCATATATTCGCCTCAAGTATCCCAGTACAAGGGCCACACCTTGATGAACAAATACTTAGCGAGAATTTCTAGTTGATTACTGCTGGACCTCAGCCAGGAGGCGCTACCATCACACTTTGGTCAAGGAAGGATAAACCCTGGACCTTGGTCAGAGACGGGTCATCGCAGGACCTCAGCCAGCTTGAGGCCACTGCTGGATCTTGAACAGGGGAGGAATCATCACCAGACCTCAGCCAGAGTGGGGTCATTATTGGACCATGCTGGTACCTACTTGTACCTGAGTTGGAAACAGGCTTCCTGTCCTCTGATCCACAGGAAGAGTGTCGCAGGGTAATCAGAGAGAGAATTAAAGATAACTAAATCCAAGGCTAACACACTGAGGAAAATAAAGAAAGAAAGAAAACTAGACAAAACCTCTCAGGTAAATAATTACCAACTTTAGAAAGCATGCAGTGACTTTCCCTTCCAGCTCATGAACTCTGCTCAGGCCTCGATTCGGCCTATTCTATCTCCGAGTTACACAATGCTCCGCGTTGCTTGGGGCTGATCATTTAATGACAAATCCTTTCACTTTTCAATACTTGTTAAGACTTCCCTAAATCTTAGTGCAAACATATACAAGAGAAAATTACATCTCTCTTTAACCAGATATTACGGGTCAGGTATTTATGATGCTTTGTAATGGTCTACATCACCTTTCAGTCACCCCAGGGAGGATAAAGAACATCCAGAAATGGATCCCGAGCACCATGACAACCTGAAAGACAATCTTCCCCATGACGGTCTTCCTGAGGTAGAGAGCACGGTCGATCACCATGGTGGCAAACTGAACCAGCACCATCACAAGGAACACGTGGGGTACCTGATCCTCTGAGATGGATTCTGTGATGTCAGCCATAGCTGTGTGTTTCTGTAGAAGCAAAAATTGTCATAACAATTAGAGGATCCTTTCATGGGATGTGGGCATTGGTGGCTAGGCCAGAAAGCCTGAATGCAGAGGGAAATTGTAAAGAATGAATATAGCTCTCTCTATAATTAATATTGAAGGGTGCTAGGTGGGTGAGGGTCATGTCTGACTGCAGTGGTGATTCCTGTCGAGGGGACAATGAATAGAGGAGAACAGCTGTACACTCATCCACTTGGTGGAGAAGGGAGAAGTAACATTTTTGGCACAGTGATATAGCAGACAAATGTACACGTAAATATAACACGATTAAATAGTAATATCACATTAGGAAGATGTAATTAACCTGATAAAGATACAGAGTGCCGTGGCTCTATAGAGGCATTTATCGAGTTTGCTTTGGCAGTCAAGCTGATACACTTAGGGGGACTCTGAGTCCATTGCTGGTGAGTAATTATCAATCTCATGGGCACTCTATGCTTTTGGATTCATCAACGCTATGATCAATCAGACCACTTCCTTTTTTCCTGGTTTTCAAACTTATATTGGGGATG
The DNA here is from genome assembly GCF_902713615.1 of Scyliorhinus canicula. Taxonomy (NCBI): domain Eukaryota; kingdom Metazoa; phylum Chordata; class Chondrichthyes; order Carcharhiniformes; family Scyliorhinidae; genus Scyliorhinus; species Scyliorhinus canicula. The sequence continues at coordinate 131,688,114 of NC_052152.1, read as the reverse complement.
AATAAATGACTTCCCTCTGAAGTCAACAATTGGAACAGGATTATTTCCATCTGATACTTGACTCCATGAAGACCGCTATCTGACAGAAGTGGCGAAGGTTTTTTTCATGAATGACATGGTGCTTACCTTCAGCCACACAACAGCAGGAACACATCGTGGATCAGGTGGATCAGTGTTCATACCATGGCCTATCAATGTGATTGTGATCTTTCTGTCTTTCTGCATTCTAGGTACTTTTTACTTTAAGCTACCTTCTTAAATGACTGTTTATTCCTCACAATTTCAGGAGTATGTCCAGCAATCCTCAAATCTATGTAAATTCTTGATGGAGAGCCCAGGATAATGAACAGAAAACTGCTCTGTAAATTGGTTTGACTGGAAGTCAGAATATCGGAGTCTCGATTTAAGATAAATAGTTAGTAAATTTTTCCAGCAAATAAACTGCATTTTTGTTATGTCAAGGGATATGAATGAAAGGAGGGCAGATTAAGTTGAGGTACAGATGAACTATGATATTGATGCACAGAACAGGCTCGGGTGCCTGTTTCTTGTTGAAAGATTGGATTCTGATGTGTAATTAGAGGGCGTGATAACTCAGTGATCACTACTGTGGGTGCAATACCTCGGTGATCTGATATGTAAAAAAAATTTCATTCCCATATGTCCTTAGTGGAATATCTCGTCATCAGAGAACTTGCCAAGGAAGATAACCCAGTCATTTTGGTCTATATAACATTAGCAAAGAGATGTTACCATTATGTCAGCATGTTACCACCCACCTCCCCTTACTGCTCCACAAGCATATTTGAAGGTGGGAGGGTGGGGGAGGGGGTGGGAGGGAGGTAGAATGTAAAATAAATTAGGTGGCCAGCCACTGTCTTCTTGCCCACCCCCATATTATAGGGGTCAGGTAAGACGCCAAGCAGCCTGTCCCGCCGTTCGGCCTATCAAGGCCTTTAAGCTGTCAGTTAAAGGCTACTGAAGGACTCCATTCTACCTCTGCCACCGTAATAGGTCAAGCAGGGGAAGATGAAAGGAAGGGGGCCAGCCCGTAACTGTAACAGCTCCGGCTACAAGGTGGAAAGGAAAGAGGGAGTGGGGGGGGGGGGGGGGGGGGGGGGGGGAGAATACCGCCTCTGGGGAAGGAGGGCCATCTGTACCCATTCGGGGCACCCTGCTCAAGATGGTTACCCCTCTTTCTGCATCCCTTCTGCCCGCTAAATAACAGCCACTAGCGACACATTTATAATGGCCAGACGAGATACTTTGCTTTGTGGGTCGGTGCAGACTCGATGGGCTGAATGGCCTCCATCTGCACGGTTTGTTCTATGTCAAAAACAGTTTAGTAATGATAATTTTCCTAGGTTCAGTTACTGTCACTTGTTTAACCATTACTTTCGATGTGATCCCAAAGGACCAGTGCTCATTTTGTGAAAAAACTAGAATATCTTTGAATTCAGGGTCACATTGGGCCAAGACTGGTTTGAATGTAATAGTCTTTGGAACCATCCACACTGCCCTTTCCCAGAGTGATGTTCATAGTGCATCAGCAAAGATGCACAAATTTGAGTCAATAGGTTCAGCTGTACGTGCATAGTCCTCTACTTACCCCGAATGCCCAATATCCAAATATGGTGATGATGAAGTTAATGACATCGATCAGGAACATTAGCGCATAGACATCACACACTGCATTGTACTCCGGATGGATGATGTTGTAGAAGAATTGTCTAATAGGCAGGTAGATTTGAAGAGCTCTGTAGGATACAAGGAAACAAGGCAATGCGATAAATGTTTTGCATAAATGTCAATCCTTTGACTGAGATTGTACCTTGTCCACTTTGTTCATGCCATTGAGCTGTACAATCCTTCACTCATTCTAAGCTGCAGATACGCGTGGAGGTTTCTACCAGAGAATATTTGCCAAGTCCTGTGGTGATGGAGAATTGGCAACAGGGGCTGTGAACCTGGTGAAGAATCTACACACAGGAGACAGATGGGTACAGGTCAATGGCCACCTGTGTTGGAACAGGAGCGTCTTTGGGGCAGTGGCATCTGTGAGTGAGCAATCCTCCTCCTGATACCGTCTGCTCACCCCAGGTGGGAGGGGGGGGCTAGAAAAGGTGCTCTAAAAACAGAAGGAAAGCTGAATCAGTTCTGAAGAAGAGTCAAACTCGAAACATCAACTCTGTTTCTCTGTCCGCAGATGCTGCTGAGTTTATCCAACATTTTCTGTTTTTATTTCCGATTTCCGGCATCCACAGTATTTTAATTTTATGCCAATTGTTTCAGGTTGATGCCCAAAGACAAATTTAGAAGATAAAGGAATAAAGAGCTCGAGAGATCTAACAATATGCAGACTACCATGACATGCAGAGCTTTTATGAAGCCATCTTGGCCATCTATAGACCAAAGTCAAATGGGCAAAACATCTTTTGCTCACAAGATGGTGTTTTTCTTAAGGGTGAACATCCCATCTTCAATGCCGGAAAGAACATTTTCAATAACTTCTCAACCGTGAATCCACAGTGGCAGTTGTTGCTCTCCAGGCTATCCCCCAGTACCCCAAGGTAAAATCCATGGGAGAGCTGCAACAAGCAATCAAAAGAATAAAAAAAAGTGAAGCCTGTGGCCTAGATGGTATTCCTGCTGATGGCTTTAATGCTGGTGGGCTTTTGCTTACATTAATACTCCATGGCTTATGGATTCCATCTCCCACTTGTTTAGGAGCTGGAACATATATTGGATTGTATTCCATAACCACTTTTAAAAGTGTCAGTTTAAACTTCTGTTGAACAATTAGCAGTCACGGTAATTGGGGAACAGGAAAGAGTGAACTGTGAAGAGACAGCATTGTTTTATTGTTTAACAGCTAAGTTCCTTTGAGTCTTGAGCTGAAGCAGCTATACGTGATTTAATGTCCAAATAATGTCTTGCTATGGAGGGAGTGCATCCAAGGTTTTCAAGGTGATTCCTGGGATGGTGTCATATGAGGAGAGACTAAGTCGGTTAGGATTATATTCATTGGAGTTTAGAAGAGTGAGGGGATCTTATAGAAATTTACAAAATTCTAACAGGATTAGACAGGGTAGATTCAGATATAATGTTCCCGATTGTGGGGGAGTCCAGAACTCAGGATCATAGTTTGAGGATAATCATAGAATTATTATAGAATCATGGAATTTACAGTGCAGAAGGAGGCCATTCACTCATCGAGTCTGCACTGGCTCTTGGAAAGAACACCCTACCCAAGCCCACACCTCCACCCTATCCCCGTAACCCAGTAACCCCACCTAACCGTTGGACACTAGGGGCAATTTAGCATGGCCAATACACCTAACCTGCACATCTTTTGACTGTGGGAGGAAACCAGAGCACCCAGAGTAAAATCCACACAGACACAGGGAGGACGTGCAGGCTCCGCAGAGTGACCCAAGCCGAAATCGAACCTGGGACCCTGGAGCTGTGAAGCAACAATGCTAACCACTGTGCTACCGTGCCACCCTAAGGAGTAGACCTTTTAGGACTGTGCTGAATCTGTGGAGTTCACAACCACAAAAAGTAATGGAGGCCAAAACATTGTGTAATTTCAAGAAGGCATTAGATATATCTCTTGGGGCTAAAGGGATCAAGAGATATGGAGGGGGTGGAAAGACTATTCAGGGTATTGAACTTGCCATTGAGATACATGCAAGTTCGAGATTTTGCCAGAAAGGAGATACAGAGCTTCCGGGTGGAGCCGGCCTCCACATTGCTGGAGGAGGTGCTGACGACAGGCAGGGGGACTGGAGAAGGGGGTAGTGTTAGCAGTTTATGGAGCTATTTTGGAAGAGGAGAAGGCACCACTGGAAGGGATCAAAGCAAAGTGGGAGGAAGAGTTTGGAGAGGGTATGGAGGGGGGGTCTGGTGTGAGGTGCTCCGGAGAGTGAATGCCTTCACCTCGTGTGCAAGGTTGGGGCTGATACAGCTGAAGGTGCTATATAGAACACACCTCACAAGGGTGAGGATGAGCCGATTCTTTGAAGGGGTGGAAGATGTGTGTGAACGTTGTGTGTGTGTGTGTGTGTGTGTGTGTGTGTGGGGGATCACATTCATATGTTTTGGTCCTGTCCAAAGCTGGAGGATTACTGGAACAAGGTTTTTAGGGTAATCTCTAAAGTGGTGCATGTGAGACTGACCCAGGCCCTTGGGAGGCCTTATTCGGGGTGTCGGACCAGCCGGGGTTGGAAACGGGCGCAGAGGCAGATGTTGTAGCCTTCACCTCGTTGATCGCCCGAAAGCGGATCCTGATGAGATGGAGAGCAGCCTCTCCATCTGTGTCCTGGTGTGGCGAGGGGACCTGTTGGGATACTTGACTCTTGAGAAGGTTACGTTTGAACTGAGGGGAAGGATGGAGAGGTTCTACAATTCATGCACTTTTAAAAACTGGATAACATCGAACATTAGTTGGGGGGGATGGTTGGGAGGGTGTGGTAAACCACTGTTACACCTATATTAGGTGATGTATGGTAGGACCTGTACTATAGGTACAATGGTAGTCCCTGCTTGCTGGCTCCGCCCTGTAGGCGGAGTATAGATATGTGTGTGCTCCGTGCAGCAGCCATTTCGCCAGCTGCTGTGGGAGGCCACACATCTTAGAGCAATAAAGCCTCAGTTGTATTCAACTATCGTCTTTGTGCAATTGATCGTGCATCAATTTATTGCTCTAAGATTTTCAGAAGATGGACTTCCGTATCAAGCCAGATTGCTTGCAGCTGGATCCGGAATCAAGCAATGCCAAAAAGGACTTTCAGCAATAGTTAGCTTGTTTCGAGGCGTACATCAACTCGGCGCCAAGCCCTGTTCCGGAGGCTCAGAAAATACAGATACTGTACTTGAGGTTGAGCTCCTACGTCTTTCCGTTGATCCAGGATGCGCCAAACTACACCGAAGCCATGATGCTACTGAAAGAAAATTACGCCCAGAAGATGAACACGCTCTTCGCCAGGCACATACTCGCCAATCGCTCTTAACTCCCTGGTGAGTCCATAGAAGACTTCTGGCGGGCCCTAATCCCACTCGTCCGAGACTGTGACTGTCAGGGCGTTACAGCCACTGAACATTCTAACCTCCTTCTGCGGGATGCTTTTGTTACGGGGATTGGGTCGGACCTCATACACCAGCGACTTTTAGAAGGGGCCACGCTCAATCTCGCAGAGATAAAGAAGCTAGCGCTCTCTATGACGGTCGCCTCGCGCAATGTTCAGGCCAACACCCCCAGTCGCGGGTTCCACCCCTCCTACGCATCGCGAGCCCCACAGATGGCCGCCCCAGTGGGAGCCTTACCCAGCCAATACGCCTGCGCCACGCGCCAGCCAACGAACCCCAGGGGTCCCCGATGTTACTTTTGCAGCCAGCAGAAACACCCCCGCCAACGCTGCCCGGCTCGCACTGCCCTTTGTAAGGCTTGCGGCAAGAAGGGGTACTTCGCCGCGGTGTGCCAGGCCCGCGCAATCGCCGCAAACGCCCCCATCCCCCCTCGTTTACGGACAATAGCGCCGCCATCTTCACCTCCCCGGACCACGTGCGGCCATTGGGCGCCGCTATCTTCTCCCCCTCAGACCATATGCGGCCAGTGGGTGCCGCCATCTTCCCCTCCGCGCAACATGTGTGGCCCATGGGCGCCGCCATCTTTTTCAACCCCCGCCACGTGTGGCCCATGGGCACCACCATTGTTCCAGGACCCGTGGCCCCCGGGAACCCCACCATCCGACACCAGCGACGATCAACCACGACTCGCCTCAGTGATCATCGACCAATCTCGTCCGCACAACCTGGCCACCGCATCGACCAGCGTTAAGATCGACGGACACGTGACTTCTTGCCTGTTGGACTCGGGGAACACCGAAAGCTTCATCCACCCAGATACGGTCAGGCGCTGCTCCCTCGCGGTACACCCCGCCAATCAAAGAATCTCTCTGGCCTCCGGATCCCATTCCGTGGGGATCCGGGAGTACTATACGGTCACACTCACATTCCAGGGTGTAGAATTCAGCGGCTTCCGCCTCTACGTCCCCCTAATCTCTGCGCTGCCCTACTACTTGGCCTGGACCTCCAGCACAACCTCCAGAGCCTAACCCTGAAATTTGGCGGGTCCCTACCACCCCTTACTTTGTGCAGCCTCGCGACCCTAAAGGTCGATCCATCTTTCCTCTTCGCAAATCTAACCTTGGATTGCAAACCCGTCGCCACCAGGAGCAGACGGTGCAGCACCCAGGACAAGACCTTCATCACGTCCGAGGTCCAGCGGTTGCTTCGGGAGGGCATCATCGAGGCCAGCAACAGCCCCTGGAGAGCCCAAGTGGTAGTTGTTAAAACTGGGGAGCAACACAGAATGGTCGTGGACTACAGCCAGACCATCAATCGGTATATGCAGCTCGACGCGTACCCCTTCCCACGCGTACCTGATATGGTCAATTAGATTGCACAGTATCGGGTCTTCTCAACGGTAGACCTCACATCCGCCTACCACCAGCTCCCCATCCATAAATCGGACCGTCCATACACGGCCTTCGAGGCAGACGGTCGCCTCTATCACTTCCTCAGGGTTCCCTTCGGCGTCACCAACGGGGTCTCGGTCTTCCAAAGGGAGATGGACCGAATGGTCGACCGGTATGATTTGCGGGCCACTTTTCTGTTCCTAGACAACATCACCATCTGCGGCCATGATCAGCAGGACCACGATGCCAACCTTGCCAAATTTCTCCACACCGCCACTTTCCTAGACCTCACCTACAAGGAGAAGTGCGTATTCAGCACGAACCGTTTAGCCATCCTCGGCTATGTGGTCCGGAACGGAGTTCTGGGGCCCGATCCCGACCGCATGCGCCCCCTCATGGAGCTCCTCCTCCCCCACTGCCCCAAGGCCCTCAAACGCTGCCTGGCGTTCTTTTCATACAATGCCCACTGGGTCCCAAACAATGCGGACAAGACCCGCCCACTCATACAGTCCACCCATTTTCCCGACGGCCGAGGCTCAAGAGACCTTCGCCTGTATCAGAGCCGATATCGCCAAGGCCGGGATGCACGCAGTAGATGAGACACTGCCCTTTCAAGTGGAAAGCGACGCTTCAGATGTCACCCTTGCTGCCACCCTCAATCAGGCAGGCAGACCCGTGGCATTCTTTTCCCGCACCCTTCATGCCTCAGAAATTCGGCACTCATCTGTCAAAAAAGAGGCCCAAGCTATCGTTGAAGCTGTGCGGCATTGGAGGCATTACCTGGCCGGCAGGAGATTCACTCTCCTCACTGACCTACGATCGGTAGCCTTCATGTTCAATAACACACAGCGGGGCAAGATCAAGAATGATAAGATCTTGAGGTGGAGGATCAAGCTCTCTACCTACAATTACAAGATTTTGTATCGCCCCGGCAAGCTCAACGAGCCCCCAGATGCCCTATCCCGAGGTACATGTGCCAGCGCACAAGTAGAACGACTCTGGGCCCTGCACGACAGCCTTTGTCATCCGGGAGTCACACGGTTGTACCATTTTATAAAGGCCCGCAATCTGCCCTACTCTTCGAGGAAGTACGGACAGTCACCAGGGACTGCCAGGTCTGTGCGGAGTGCAAGCCTCACTTCTACCAGCCGGAAAGCGCGCGCCTGATGAAGGCCTCCTGCTCCTTTGAGCGCCTCAGCGTGTATTTCAAAGGAACCCTCCCCTCCACCGACCGTAACACGTATTTTCTCAGTATGGTCGATGAGTACTCCAGATTCCCCTTCACCATCCCATGCCCCACCATGACGTCTGCCACCGTCATCAAAGCCCTCAACACAATCTTCATTCTGTTCGGTTTCCCCGCCTACATCCTACAGTGACAGGAGATCCTCATTCATGAGTGATGAGCTGCGTCAGTTCCTGCTCAGCTGGGTTATCGCCTCCAGCAGGACGACAAGCTACAACTCCTGGGGAAACGGACAGGTAGAGAGGGAGAACGGGACGGTCTGGTCCAGGAACCTCCCAGCCTCCCGCTGGCAGGAGGTCCTCCCTGATGCACTGCACTCCATTCGGTCACTACTGTGCACCGCCACTAACAACACATCCCACAAACGTCTCTTTGCCTTCCCCAGGAAGTCCAAATCCAGGGTGTCGCTCCCGACTTGGCTCGCAGTTCCAGGACCCATCCTTCTCCGTAGGCACGTCCGACTCGTTGGTGGAGAGGATGCAGTTGCTCCATGCGAACCCCCAGTATGCTTACATGGCGTACCCTGATGGCTGCCAGGATACTGTCTCCCTCAGGGACCTGGCACCAGCAGGTTCTCCACACACACACCCCTCCGCCCCGGCGCCACCCTCCCCTCCCCTGGCGCCCCCAGGATCATCCGTCCTCCCCCTGACCATGCCCGAGGATGAAGAGGATTTCGGCACGCTCCCAGAGTCACTGAAGACCAGACCAGCATCGGCATCACCGCCACCACTGCGTCGCTCCCAGTGGCACATCAAGGCCCTGGACCGGTTAAATCTCTAACTGGCCCACTGAACTTCAAAAGACATTTTTTTCTCACAGAAATTGTATATGTAAAATTCAGTTGTTGTATATAATTCTCCACCACCCCCGCCGGACTCAATTTTAACAGGGGGTGAATATGGTAAACCACTGTTGCACCTATATTAGGTGATGTATGGTAGGACCTGTACTACAGGTACGACGGTAATCCCTGCCTGCTGGCTCAGCCCAGTAGGCGGAGTATAAATAATGTGTGTTCTCCATGTAGCAGCCATTTCGCCAGCTGCTGTGGGAGGCCACACATCTTAGAGCAATAAAGCCTCAGTTGTATTCAACTCTCTTCTTTGTGCAATTGATCATGCATCAGAGGGTTGGGGTGTGTGTGTGTGTGTTAATGGTGAGTATGGGTGATTCCTAATTCCTTTTTGTCATTTGTTTATGTTAACATGCGGGCTAATGTTTGGCGTTTGGTGGGAGGATGGGATCGTTGTTATTGATATGGGAATTGACATTATATTCATTACTGATTATTGTTTATTGATGGAGGGTGCACATTTGAGAGAAAATGTGAAAAAGGAGGAGAATAAGAATATTTTTAAAAAAGAACTTGCCATCGATCAGACATGATCACAACGAATGGCAGAGTAAGCTCTAAGGGCTGAATGGCCTCCTCTTTTTTCTATTTTCTATGTATGTTTCATGCCTCAAAACCCTAAACCTTACAGACTGCAGTGTTGTCTCCACACTGCACCAGGTTTGCAAGCCACCTTCAATCTCATCAGCTCTGCAAACAAGAAATGCAGCCGGTCTTTTGAAAGTTGCCAAAACAAAACTGTTACATAGAATCTAAAGTTACATAGAACATACAGTGCAGGAGGCCATTCGGCCCATCTAGTCTGCACCACCCCAATTTAGTCCCCACTCCCACCCTATCCCAATAACCCCTCCTAACCTAATTTTGGACACTAGGGGTATTTATCATGGCCAATCCACCTAACCTCCACGTCTTTGGACTTGTGGCAGGAAACCGGAGCACTCGGAGGAAACCCACACAGACATGGGGAGAACGTGCAGACTCTGCACAGACAGTGACCCAGCGGGGGAGTCGAACCTGGGATCCTGGCGCTGTGAAGCCACAGTGCTAGCCATGTGTGCTACTGTGCTGCCCCTATCAATTCAGACCTGGTCAGCCAAATATCCTATTTATTCTCAATGTTGAAAGAAAGACTCTGTAATATGTTGAGCACTTCCCATACCTTGGCAGTACCCTCTCTAAATATGGCAATATTAACAGGGAAATCTAACACCAGGGCTGAATTCTCCAGCCGCTGTGATTCCCTTTTTGTGTCGGGAGTGCATCCCCACCTGTGGGTTTCCCAGTGGCATGGGGTGGTTTCAATGGGAAAACCCATTGACCAGCGAGGGGAGTAGAGAATCCCGCCATCAGGGAACAGCGTGCAGCTGTGAAAGACGCAGCTGGAGGACTGGAGAATCCAGTGCTAGTGTTCAGAGCAGCTATTATTATCACAGTCCTGTAACTGCAGTAAGACTGGACTGTGTATCAGTCACACATTAGAGCGCTAGAGAATTTCCATCAGTAATAATTGTGGTGATTGTGTATCAGTGTAGATACAATACAATACAACTGAGCAAGCACTAGAGGGAGCACGGGAGAGCTATAAATACAAAGGGACAGGAAGTGAGGACACACTTCACGGAAGGGAGAACTGGTAGCAAGACACAGACATGCAGCATTTGAGGTAGCTATAAGTTAAGCTCTGAAGACAGAACTAATTCACAATAAAGCATCTTCTCCAACTTTGAGACTACGAGCTTTATTAAGACACAAGGAACAACACAATAATTCTGCCATATCTTCCAAATTCAGTAGGGAGGAGTTCAAACAAGTGCTGTGTGTCCTTCTTAAAACCAGCTCCACAAAACTTTTTTAAAAAATCAACTTTGGTGGGTTGAGCACTGTATCGGAATGGCTGAAAAATACTTCCGCAGGCAGGTGCGAAACTCTCAACTGTCAAATGGGCAACGCTCCCGGCAGGACAAAGAAAATGTTACAAAGACACTCTGAATCTCATACTTGAAGCACGGCAGCATTGACAAAATGATTGAGAGGAGCTTGCTACCAATTGTTCAAAATGGACACAATTTGTCCATCAAGCTGCTCGGAGTGACAAAGGCTTAATGGTGAGGGAAAGTGGCGGCAGAGAAGGAAAGAATAGGAAACGAATCCGGATCCCACTGTCTCATGGGAGGACTGCCTCATGTGCCTAAAAATTGTGGATTGAAAATTGGCCTATTCAGTCACACAAGGACCAAGAAAGATACAACCCTGTGTAGATGCCATCCTGCAATCAGTGGGCAGCCACAATGACATGGTCAGATACGCACCTGTTCCTCTCTGAACCACAAAGTCCAATATCCTGTCTGCCTTTTGTACACATCGATATCAGCCTCATGCTGCTCCTTTTGAACATTTACAGTGAATCTGCAACGTATTGAAAAATGAGGGCTCAACTCTCATCTTTTCAATCTTCCTCATTCCTTCCCAGGACCTCGGAACTGTGGAACTTCTCAACTCTCTCGTGTTTATCTTAATCTTACAAAGAGCACTGCTTGAGAGTGTATTGGAGGCAGGTTCAATTGAGGCCTTCAAAAGGGAATTAGACTGTAACATGAAGAGGAAGAATGTGCTGGCTCACCGGGAGAAAACGGGGGCGGGGTGGCTCTAAGTGACTTGCTCATTTGGAGAGCCTGCGTAAACACGATGGGATGAATGGCCTCCTAATGTGCTTCAACAATTCTGTGATCCCGTGAACCAGCTTCCAAAGCCCATGCCCAGCCGTCTATTGAAGCCTCTCCTAGTTAGCTCATCGTGTTCTTTTATTCACCCAGGATTCTCCATTTTTGTTTATTTTTTATTAAGCTGTAAAGTCTTGGGTATTGTTCAGAACACAGGTTAATTCAGTCATGTCAATAATCACTGCAGAATCTGGCCTCAAAAACTTCCACTTTTGTAACCCTGTGGCAAGGTTCTCCCCCCTGTTTTCCCAATGTAATAATTCTTCACGACAACAATCTCTGCAACTCAATTTGTTTAACATTTCTATCTGAAAATGAAAATGAAAATCGCTTATTGTCACGAGTAGGCTTCAATGAAGTTACTGTGAAAAGCCCCTAGTCGCCACATTCCGGCGCCTATCCGGGGAGGCTGGTACCGTGCTGCTGGCCTGCTTGGTCTGCTTTAAAAGCCAGCGATTTAGCCTGGTGAGCTAAACCAGCCCCTATCTGCTTCAGTGCTTGGTGTTTTAGAGGTGATCTAAAGCAAGGGCTGCAGATACAGGCTGAGTAATATCTTTAAATGTAGCTATTTGACATTATCTCCATATTCTGTCACTGCTGCAATACTACTCCCCCATTGCCGTTGCATTACTCGCCTTATCAGCGTTATCTCGCTGTTGCCATCTTATTACTCCCCTTCCCACAATGCTCCTGACCCCTCCACATCTCCCATCGCCATGTTACTCCATCACCACATTGGCCCAGTTTGCTAGCTTACTTCCAATATCATGTTACTTCCCCAGAGAGGTCTTCTAATTCATAAATATACCATAAATATGTAGTTTTCCAGAGATTCACAGATTCAATTTATTCTGTGTAAATGCATGAGCTGGTGTACCAGATAGAGTCAGCAGGAGACATGGAGAAACATATTAGCTTAAGCAGGAGAGAATACCATTCCAATTCTCTTCGCACATCAAGTGCTGCACTGAGGCAGACTTTGTCCGTTTCCATAGCTAGTAATGCCTGGAACAGGTCCCTAGTCTGTCACCAGGGGCTTGTAGTTTGAGAGGTACAACTCCACATCAAGCCTGGCTGCCCTGGAGTCTCTCCACTCTTACGACCAGCCACTGATGTGTTGGGAAGGATTTTGCAGGTTGTCACTGAACCTGTTTGGCCGCGTTATGAATGCACCTTCCTTGGCCATCAAGTCTTGGGGTGGGACTCAAACCCAGAGCTTCTGGCTCAGTGGCAGGAAAGCTAAACACTACCTCGGCAGGGGAGATTACCATGTACCAAATACATTCAAACATTTCATTAATAGTCAGTTGCATATTTCTTGTTTGCTGACGTTAGGGTCTTGGATTGAAAAGCCCACCACCCACTAGCCCACAGATGAAAATATATTTGAAACTATGAATAGATCTTCAGTTAGGCTTCACATTGGAGAAACGTAGGACCTCCTTACACGACAGTGATGCATCTTTTCGCTGCGCGTGACTTTTCCCTTATCTGCTCCTTGATGGTTTCTCTGAATCGCTTGCTGGCCTTTAGTGTTTCTCTTTTCTTCTTTTTCGATCTCTTTGGGGCTTTTACTCTGTCTGATGAGAAAGAC